>NC_072016.1:15737613-16040280 GCF_027791375.1 Indicator indicator | reverse complement strand
ACAGAGGAGATTTCTGGATTTGGAGAGGTGGCTTCCAATAGAAACAAAGACAAAAGCCTGCTCTTAGGATTTTTTGCTCAGGTACAGTTCCCCCTCATTAATAAAGTGGAATGTACGTGGGGGGGAAGAGGCGGGGGGAGGAAGACAAAAAGACCAAATCAACAAAAACAAATAAAAAAGACAAAAAAAAAAAAACAACCTCTACACAAACCCACAAATTCTTTCCTTAAAACTATATGATTTCACTGAGATTTTGTGTTCCCAGTAGCTTTTTAATTTACTTTTACTTTCACTGGAAAATACATGCCCACTAAATTCAGTGTGCTTAAAATCATCAAGATTAGAATTTTATGTGTTATATTTTGATTCCATTTCAGCTTCTATTTTGATAAAGACCTAGTTCAAACTCATGATGTTTCAGGGGTATTTGGAGGTACCTTTTAAGTACCTTAACTCATAAAGTAACAAAAAGATGGTGTGTTCTGTATGCCATTGAATCCCATTGCAGACAAACAAACAAGTCATAAATGAGCAAGAATATGAATTGTTTGTGTTTCTGCATTTCATGCTCTTATCTAACCCTAATAGTTAAGATCATGTATTAATTAAGAGATAAATGTATACTCTGTCCTGTCATAAATGCATACTCTGTCCTGTCATAAATGCCTATAATATTCTTGAAACTAATCCAGAAACATTTCAAATCCTTTACAAAGCTTTAGCACTGGAACCATTGCAATATCCATTGACAGTCCCAGAGCACAAGTCCGTACACTACTGCATTTTGGATGCTTGCCTTCAAATTTGTTTATAGGTAGAGATCAGTTAGTCACAGCTGGTTTTGCCATTTTGTGAAAGGAAATTATTTCTCAGCTGAGACTTACATGTTTCTCACTGTCCTCCACCAAATCCTAAGGCAGAAGCACACATGAGAAAATGTTGTTGATCTACCCAGAGTGGTTTAAGAAAGAAGGAAAGAAAAAAAAAAGGTTCAGGAATGGATGCGTGCTTTTCAATATATCTGTACATTCCTGATAAAGCTCATGAAACCACATCAGCTGAGTGCAGAAATATTTTGGATGACAAAGAATAGATTTCTGCAGCATTTGAGGCTCAACGTGGATCAAAGACAAAACTAGTGATGGGATCACTGCAGAGAAACCCGCTCTGTTCACCGAGATCCTCTTACTGAGGTCAGCAGTAGTAAGACTCCTTCACAATGAAAAGATGAATGCTATTTTTGTTTCTTCTGGAGATTTTGAATTTGGGGAAAGAGGGGCGCAGCCACGAACAAATGAACCAAATAAAAAGACCTTCCTAAGCACACACACATGTCTATGACCCCATTTTCCCTGAAAATAATTATTTTTTTTCTTTTTCAGCAAATATAAAGATGTTATTCTCCATTAAGAGCCCATTATTTCTCTCCTCTGTGATCTGTGATCTACAAGCATCAGCCTTGGCCTGGTCAATGTGTCCCTAGATCAGGCCAGCACATGTTTAGGGTCTGTACCTCCTGTGGAGGCTACAGGAAATCCAGGATTTCATTTTGCTTGTTTAGTTCCTCTCATGGAGAAGTGGAGCATTAGAAGACTCAAACCAATGTAAAGTATTTTCCCCAAGGTGTGAAGCTCCACATCCGAGGCAATGGACAAGGTTGTCTGACATTTCTGCTCACATACCCATAGGGGAACAGGACGTGGACTGCATAATCACAAGGAGATCACAGAGGTAGAACACAGCTGGGAAACATCCAGCTGAGCTCCTTTGTGTGGAACAAAGCAGGGTCCATGTGTATCTGACACATGGGGTGAAGAGATTAATTGGAAGTCATGGCATGAGACAGACCAAACTTCAGCCACCAAAGCAGGAGCCAGTTGTGTAACTCTTCTTTTCGACACCTGAGATTTGCACCCAGCTGAAAAGAGTGAAAACTTACACAATCTGAAGTGAGCAGTTGGGTGTGGAGAGGATTTTGAGGTGCTTAATGTTGGCTCTTGCCACGTTGCTCTCGTAGAATCGGCAGGGACATCGGTAGGTCAGGCTGACGGGTTTCTCTGGGGGACACAGGGAGAGAAAGGACACGTTACTCTCTCTTGCTCCCGGTCAGCCGCACAGATACAGAGACCTGACAGAAACTCCCTCCAACCATGCAGGTGAAAGAAGAAAAAAAAAAAAAAAGGGGGGGGGGGGGGGTGGCAGGAGAAAAGCTGTAGCTTTGGAAGAGCATTTGCCTACAGCTCACAGCACAATCCTTTTACTCCAGCACCCAGCCTTTCAATAACGGTGCGCGGGATTTTAGAAGACAAAAGAAGAGGGAGAGAAAATGGAGATAAGTAAAGAACAAGAGATTAGAATAAGGAGCCGCTCCATTGTGCAGGGATGCTCCTGGTAATTAGACAAGATAAAGGACAAAAGAGGGGCACTTGTCCTCAGTGTTGTTCTTGTCAAATGATTTTGACCCGAGGCTAAATTAGAAGGTAGCCAGAAGAAAGCGATGAATTCCAAAGCGTTCAGATCAAAACAGCTCGGCTCAGGTGCAGGCTTTTCACGGGGGACTTACTGGCTACAGAAAAGCTCTGAGTCTTTCAGGATTTCCCAGGGCCCAGAGGCTGACCTTTCCCCACTAGAGCCAGCCTTTGCTCCCAGCCAACACACTCGCATAAGGAGGTGGACTCGGAGATGCGAGATCACAGCGGTTTCGCAGGAGAG
Organism: Indicator indicator; assembly: GCF_027791375.1. Lineage (NCBI taxonomy): Eukaryota > Metazoa > Chordata > Aves > Piciformes > Indicatoridae > Indicator > Indicator indicator. The sequence continues at coordinate 16,037,568 of NC_072016.1, read as the reverse complement.
ATTTGGAGTCTTTTGAGCTCCTAGCTTCAGGCAAAGTAACGGCAACAGAGGAGACATTTATCAGGCAGTGCGCTCTCCATGTGCTAAACACGGACCGCCAGTTTTGTCACTGGCATCACTAGGGACAGAATTAAATTTAGCCCCCAACGCTAAAAATCAGGCATGCATATGCATGCAGAACTAAGAAAAGCAGGTGCGCATTTGCCAGCCTCTGATGCAGTCCTGCTACCTGATTTCTCCGTGACAGAACTTAATTACTGGCAAATAAGTGCGCATAAGTATGTTCCTCGTTCTGTGTGTAAGCTTCAAAGCTCCATGCACACTACAGTACAAACACTGAAGCCTTGCATGGAAGCCTAGAAAGAGTTGCTTAAGGTTTAAAAGTTTCCCAGTGGAGCAGTTTCCAGCCTCTGGGAGGAATTAGATTCATACACCTAACCCAAAAGATTAGGCTCATGCTGTAGAAGATCAGATCTGTATCTAACAGGGCTTAAGATCCTACCTGGCAATTTGCCACCCTGTTTATTTAGGAGCACTAGTAGCTTCCAAACCCAGTTCCCTTAAAGGCAGATGGAGAGCTAAAGAGCAGGGAAAGGCTTGGAATCCCTAAACTGCTGTCTAGGAAGGTGAGAAAAGAGACAGCTTTTCTAAGTGCAGCTGATCTGCATATATTGCATATTTACCAAAGCCTGTCTCTAACACACATAACCAGGAATAGCACAGTAAATTTACCCTGTCCTCAGGAGGGAAAAACATTTTTTTCCCAAGTGCCTCTGGTAACTGATGAGCCAGAATCAGATTCCACAGGCAGATGGGCAAAGCCATAGGAATTCATCAATGTGAGTAAATTCCTCCAGATTCACACCATGATCTAGACTGTAAGTTAACAAAATTGGAGGACTTTTTCTCTCAGTTTTATGTCAGTCCAAACAATTATATCATCTATGAATTAGTAAGTGGAAGGACAAGCTCCCATCTGCAGGGAGAGGAGGAATGAGGGCTGCAGGGTGACCCTCATAAACATGCGCTAGACTGACTAGTGGTATTGTGGAAGTGAGTGAGAAAGACACTAGGATTTCTCACTGCAAATCTGTGCCTGATAGCTACATATCAGTGAGTTTGTACTTGAAAGAGAGACTGAAATTTAATGCAGTCATACAAACCCACTCAGAACAGCTGCAGTGGAAGTGTCTCTGCAGGCTTGTACCAAGGAAATTTAAGCAACTTTTACCCTATACAACATGCAGGAGATGAATCATTCAAATCTATGCTTTGAGAATGTAGTCCTATCCTCTCTGACACTAGAAGAGGGACTTTCAATTCCATAACATTTGAAATCAGGGGCAGAGAAAGTTGAACCATGACTAACATGTACAAGTTCCAGAGTTGTTTCCTGCCCAAGAAAGGGCATTGAGCACAGCAAGGAAGTGGGGAATCCCCAGAATTTGATGTTGTTCTGTCACCCCAGTGCAAGGTGGAAAGACAACTCCCCTCCCTGCACAATGATCCCTTTGTCATTTCTGTGCCCCTTGCCTCATGACCAGCAACAGGAACCAAGCACCACAGAGCGGCAGCACAGGCACCAACAGGGTCAGCTCTCAGCATCACTTACAGGCACTTGAGTGGAAAGGGAAGCTGTATCCAGGTGGGCAGGCTGGGCACAAACAGATAAAACATTTGACGAAAACTTCATTTTACTCCTGTTCATCCAAGAGTGTATTTGTCAGAATCAGGAGAGAGAGCTGCAAAGTGTTTTAGGACTAGAACAGCTTTGTTTCCCTAGGAAGTGAGGCTGTGACAGGCAGATCACCCTTACCACGTTGGCTAGGGAGAATTCAAAGTTCACCTGGCCTCCAGCACCCTGCAAGTCCTCATCTGGATCAAGACTGAGCTCACTACATGATACACAAAGAAGCACACACAAAAAAAATTCACTCTTCTCATTGCAAGCAGGTGGAGTCTCTCTCCTTACACTAGTTTTTCTCCAACACTTTAAAGTAATATCCCTAGTCAGGTAGCCAGGTCCCAGGCACTCTTACCCTGCCATAAAGATACCTGGTGCCATTTGCTGCAAGCTAAGGAGAACCTTACCAGCCTTCTAGCCCTGTGCTAAGAGCAGCCGAGGGGAGCCAAGCAAAGAGAGAGAGCCCTACAGCTGCTCGTAGAGGTGGGGGGCGAGAGGCTGGAGCTGTCCCTGCCGCCTGCGGCCCTTCAGGTTTGCCCTCAGTTATCTGCAGTGCTCACTTCCCAGCCCGCAGCTCCTGCGTAGTAGATAAGCGCCCGGGGACAGAACCCACCGGCCCAGTCTGCCTCTTGGGGGTCTCTCCTGGGTAGCGCTTGCTTCGTGGTGGCTTTTTGTACATTTCACCGGGACTGACTTGCTGCTGGGACAATGCAGTAGAAAAGCATCAGCAAAGTTATCGGGAGCAATTAACTCCCTCGGGCTAAACAAAGGCGGCACCGGGAGGCATCCTGGGTGGAGAACAACCAAGTTTCGGTCGCCGAAATGGGAGAATAAGACGAGAGCGGAGGTTTGAAAGGGTGCTCGTTACTGAGCCAGCAAACTTTCGATGGGGGGAACAAAAGGTGTCAAGACTTTGCCACGCCAGAGGTTAGCCGCAGAGGAAGAGCCGGGCGATGCCCACAAGCTGCAAGGCAGAACACTCGCCCGACCACGCGTGGGGAGTACGGCCCCTTCGCGCCGTCTTTGCTGCCGCGGAGCCCTGTGAGCCTGGGCTCCCCACGCTCCACGGTTGCGGCGCGGATGGTGCAGCCAGTAGCCCGCGGTCTCCAGAGCTGCCCGCACTCGGCAGCTCCCACGGCGAGCGGCTGGCGAGCAATCGACCGGCTGCCGCCGCGACCCGACTCCAGGGACGATCAGCGGGCAGCGCGGTGCGCGTGGGACAGCCGCGATGTCACTGCCTTCGCGACAAATGCTACCTCAGCAGCGCTCGCAGGCTGCCAGCCCTAGTCCCTCCAGAGCTCTCGTCAGCGCACCCCCGGAAACCTCTCCGTGCACCCTCGTTGGGGGTGCGATGAATTCCAGTCGAGTGACCACTTTGGCTCAACTCTGCCCTGATCGAGGATCACGACAGAGGATGCGAAAAGAAACCGTGCAACCGCCTGTTCCTCATTTCTTGTAACTTTTAGTTGGGGTTGGGGTTTGGTTTGGGTTTTATTTATTTTTTTTTTTTAAACGGGAAATCGATACTTTGCAACCCAATCGCCTTCCTACAGACCGCGCGCCGTTGCAAGTTTTCACCACAGCCGATTTCAATCCGGGATAAATTTGGCAAAGAGGATTGCTTTGACCAGCGTTCCTTTTAAGAAAGCGAACGGTCAAGGCAAGGGAGAGCTTGCCTGTTCCCCGCGCACACCCGCCAGCGGCTTGGAGCTCGCCAGACACGCACGTCTGAACTGCGGCAGGAGGCAGGGCCGGGAGAGCGGGTGAGCTGAGGGAGAAGGGTGAAGAGTTCCAAGAGCCGTGGCTCCCAGCCGGGTTCCCCGGCGTCCGTAAGCGGGAGCGAAGCAAGCGGAGAGAAACGGGTCCCGGCAGCTCGCTTACTTACCCTCCGAGAGGGAGATGATCGCCAGGGCGAAAGTAAGCAGAGCTAGGGCTCGGAGGTCCATGCTGGTACTTCTGGCGGGGCGCGGAGCAGGCAAAGGACTGTTCGTCCCGGCGGCTGCGGCGCTCTGCGGGAGTCCCCTCCTCCCCTCCCTCTATAGAGGGGCCGGGACCGCCGGGCTGGGGGAGGGGAGCCAGGGGGAGTAGCTAGGCTATGATTTATTGCCCGTGGCATGTTATTACATCCTTCCTCTCTTAAAAATGCTTGGAAAGGAACCAAAAGAGCGAGGGCTCCTCTCTTCGCTCCGTCAGCCCGGCAGTCTTGCCCCAGGCAAAGCGCTTGTCCCAGCAGCCCTGAGACCCGAGCCCCTCATGGGACAGCAGCGACGGTGCGCTCCCCCCTGGGGGTCCCGGACGCACGGCGGCTGGAGCTGCGGCGGGTAGCCGAGCTGTCGGCCGCTCCATCCAGCCCTGGCCGGGGGGAGAAGGTTTCCTCACCAAACTACGCCAGCCTTGGTCCCTTCTGCGCACCCTGACCCCACTTCTTTTGAACCAGAGCTGCATAGCCCTGGGACAGCTGTGGGTAAGCATCCTGTAGGGGCTCACCGCTCACACCGAGAAGGGAAGCAAAATCTCCCTCACTCCTGGGGGCGCGAATCTAAATTTACACCGGCGCCCTGGGCATCAGATCCAGCGCCTTACACAAAGCATCTCCTCAGAAGCTTTTTCTTGGGGTTTGATTTTGTGGTTTTGTGGTGGGTTTGTTTGGTTTGGTTTGGTTTGTTTTGTTTGGTCTTTTTGTTTGTTTGGGTTTGGGGGGTTTTTGTGTGTGTGTTTGGTTGGTTGGGGTTTTTTGGGGGGTGGGAAAGAAAGGAAAGAGAGGAACTTTAAGGTGGGGGGGTTTTTTTTGTTTTGTTGTTTTTTTTTTTTTTAATTTTTTTTTTTTTTTTTGCCTCTGGACAGTTGGTCGAAACATCGCTTTTCCCCGTATTAGCTAAACCCAGTTGTACATTTGCTGCCACATTTCGCCTCCTTTGTATTGCAGATGCCGCTGGGCTCCTTGGCACCTCGTCTGAAAGCCCCGATAGTGCTGCAGAGCAGGGAGGTCTAAGCGGTACCACTTACCCTGAGCTATTAAAGCATTGTCAAGTGTAATTAACTTAAGCATGTCTTCGCTGTCTGCAGTCCAGCCCATGGGGCCCCGTTTGTTGCCATTCAATACTTTAAATAAATATCGAGGCTTTGATTGAATTTGGACCCCTTAGCTTCATTTAAAACAGGCGCCCTCGGTAAGACTGGGGCAGAGGGGGGTGAGTGGGTAAAGCTAATCCTGGTCTGAAGGTGTTTAGAGGACAGGTCCATGATGCCTACCAAAGACAGCACAATTGGCTTTTACTTTGGACAACTTCGAACTCTCCCAGCTATGGGGTTGGAAACAGGGGGCCAAATCCTATACCTGTGCTAACTGACGTGTGGTTGTTTCACTTAGAGGAGATTGTTTCTAATGCTGAGTGAAATGCTTGCACTGAGTACCATGACATGTCAGAGAGGCCGATTCTCACACTCAGCTCCTGTAAATCTAGTTACTTCTATTTCTTTGTCCCTGCTTACCTGCAAGGTTTGGAGAAGTAACTGTATTGCAAACACTGCTAGGAGTGCCAATGTCCCTTCAACTGCTGCAGCTGGCGCATGGAGACATACATCCACAGAGAACAGCAACAGCCTTTGCTATTGCTACAGGCCCAGGGAAAAATCAGTCCAAGTGTCTAATCAAAGAGACCGGGTGGATGTGGAACGAGATCAGAGTTAAATCCGAGTGGCAGTCCCCCCCCTCGGCATCCTCTGATATTGCACACGTGTTGCAACTAAAGGGGGAAACTGCATGGATCCTAGGTTATGCTTGGGTAGAACGTCAGGGGTTTCCCTACACCTTTGAGTGCAGCCAGCTCCGAATAGGGCTCACACTTTCCTCATCCTTGTAGCGGGAGGCTGCCTCAGTCCCCGTGCGCCTCAGCTGCTCTTCACCTCTGCCACAGCCACGTCTGTGTGGGAGACCAAGTCTCATGGGAGAAGGGAGTTACGAGTACCCAGGACGCCTCAGTAGACAGCACCCCTCCATCCTCTCTCTGACTGCCCCAGCAGCGAGAGTGGGACAGGCTCCGCAGCGCCTCGGCAGCCGCGCGGGGGTGCGGAGCTGCTTCCCTTCAACGGGGCTAGCCCGGGAGGGGGACTCCGGCCGGGTGGGGAGCGATTGTGCGTCCCGGGACCCTGACGGCGGCAGTGCTGGGTAAAGTCCCCGGGGAGCTCGGCACAGGAGGTGAGCTCCGTGCGCCCCACGCATGCACACACCTGCATATACACACCGGTGCTCTCTGCTATGCAGCCATCAGAAATCAAAGCAAGCTTCGCAGTATTTCTCCAGGGCAGTTTTAGAGGAGCAGCCCAGACCGCTCCGTGCCCAGAATCTCCTCTGCTAGGTATTCGCAAGCAGACGAGGTTGTGATTTTTTTGTTTGTTTTGGTTTGGATTTTTTTGTTGTTTGTTTTTTTTTTTTTTGGGGGGGGGGGGGGGGCGGGTGTCGCAGCAAACCCGAGCTCTGAAAGGGTGCGAGGGAGCGACGGAAGACCTTCTCCTACACGGAGCCGAGTACCGTGTGGTTGCTTTCAATGGTATGTTCCTGCTACTGGAATGAAGAAGAGATCTCCAAAAGATGACCAGGCTCACCTGAACACGGAGCAATTTGTATGAACTGCGATTATTTTTCTGTCAAAACCACGTTTCTGCCTACAGTACAACAGTTCTGAGTTTGAGGTTTAAACAACAACAAAACAACAGACCAAAACACAGCAAAGGAAAGAAAAAACAAAAACCCAGCAAAGGTATTATGGTTTGCCCTCTCTGCATCAAGAATTGTGAACTCAGGGAAATCTGAGTTGTACCTTTTAAAGAGAAGTCAAATGACTTGCCAAGTCATTTGAAAACATTCCTTGAAAAGTTCTTTTCAATGTAATGTTAACTCCCATAGAATTGACCAGTGACTGAATACTCAAAAGATCCAGTTTGCTCACCCCTCGGTGAGCTGGCTGTCTGAATCCCACCTCCTTCAAACCATCAGCCAGAATTCCTTAACAGCCAGTAAGTTTAATGTTGTATCTGAAACCCAAAAAAAAAAAAAAAAAAAAGATGAATTCAGAAACCTTAAATAAACCTACTCTTGATTTCAACACAGCTTGAGACAGCCTTTTTAAAATAATATGATATTCCAAAATTTTAGTGTTTGTACCAAATTACATTTCCTCTTAAACAAGGAGATGGCAACATTTCAGTTCCTTAGAATTTTAGACTGGCATAACCCAGCAATGAAATCATTATTGTTATTATCTGAAGTTGCTTTAAATCCCTACAGATTATGTCTAAAGCAAGTATTTTCTGGCCTGTACAAAGCAATTCATTATTATTAAGATTTTTTTTTTTTTTTTTTGTGAGTTAAGAATTAAACTTAATGTCCTCATATTGGGAAAATAATGCTCCCGTTTTCATCTTGTCCTCACTAATACTATTTGGCTGTGATCTTCCTTAATATTTCCTGGATTTATTATCTATAACTAAACACATCAGTTTTTGGACAGCCACAGCGTTTGTGCAGAATATATTTTAAGTGGAGTTAAGAGTCACAGTGCATCTCAGCAATTTTAAGTAAAATATGTTGCAAACCAAGCATGTTGATGCCAGGAAGTTCAGGAATCTAGAGTTAAGGATAATTACATTTTGAAATCTATATGTATTAGTCTGTGGGACTGCACTATTAAAATACCAAACCAACCTTATATGTGCCTTGTAATATCGTCTATTACCCACATAATAATGACTACAGCAGTTTAGTATCTCTGCCTCTAGATGAAGCTGGGGTTTGTTGTGGTGGGTTTTTTTTTTCAAGATATCTTAAAAAGTATGCTTAAACTTGCTTATTTTCACATAGCAGGATGCTGTGATAACAAGGAAATGAAAAGAGGCTAAAATATTCAAAACAACATTAACTATTGCATGGTATCCTTAGGGTGCTGAGTTTTGAGTACATGCAGATTTTGAGGGTTCCAATATTTTACTGTTATTTCATAACTTAACTCTGAAATTCTTTCATTTATCATACTTTAAAAAAAAAAAGCATCCATATAGTGTTTTTTTTTACTGACTAATTGTATACCCTTAGATTTACCTCCATTAATGTTATTCTTATTTTGCTTAAGAATTATTTTTCCTTTTTTTTTTTTAATAGTAGTTTTATTCTTGTGACATTGCTACTCTTTTCTTTTTATTTTTTCCCCAATATTGTTAATCATCTTAAAGGCTTCGCAGTCTTGCTGTGCATCCATGCAGCAGCTAGAAGTGGCCACCCCTAGAGGGGTGTGAAGATCTTTCTTGACTCTGGTCTTTGACCTTCTTGTTTCAAGAGTTAAATCTATTTTCCTTCCTTATTGCTATGTCAAGATTCCAAGGTTGTCCTTTACATTTTTAGTGAACAGGACTTTTAGTATTAAGCATTTGCAACAAGGCAGCATAAACAAAGAGAAGTGACTTGCTGGATTTGTCTGCTCTGCAGAAGGAAAAAAATAATTTCCCCAAACAACCAGCTTTCAGATAGAATTGCAAGAGGTCTGTCCTCATTGTAGTAAAATAACCTCATGTTCATGTACACAGAGATATCCATAATGTGTGTTGGCCTCCAAAGATTCCTTGGAGGGCAAAGGGAAAGATCAAATAGAGGTCAAGTGAGTAACTGTTTATAGATGGTTAACTAGAGTGACAGAGAACTGTAGTAGCTGCTTTTCTAGCAGTGTTTTAAAGTAAGCTTGCTTCCCTGGGAGTTTTGCATGTGATTACAATGGATGTGAAATTGGCCCTTAAGGGTTGAATCCTTCTCTTCTCTTATCCCAGCAGAGCACATCCTAAGTTGTTCTAACCTTTCATGAAGAAACTCAAAACGTGATAAATTTTGCTTGGGCTTAAGTTTTGTTATGAACATAGCTCTTGGCTATGTTCTTCTGTTTCCCGAAAGCTTGGGGTAAAGCAGAGCCAAGTTTGACATGTTCTGCCTCTCCCCCTGAGCACCAAGCTGATGCTGTGGAGGAGATTTTATTCCAAGAGTGTTTAAAACTGTGTGGCTTTGCTAGGGTTTCGCTTGGAGTGTTCAGGTTCATTGAGTTTGCAGACCAATTTGAGAAACTTAAACCTCAACAATAAAGGTTCACTATTCCCAGCAAGAGGAGGCACGTGAAAGGTTTGGCCAGGGCCAGCCTCAGCACTGCCTTTATATTTTCTCCATGAGAAACTGATGCACAGAAGACCAGAGCACCAGAAGTGAACAGACTCATGTCTGCAAGGAAAAGATCTTGCTTAATGGCCAGGTTACAATGGTCAGAGGTCCTTTCAGCACCCATCTCATTTCTTTTCAGGCTGTCTTTTGACTAATCAAATATATGTTGCGTCTCCCTTGGCATTATTTTGCATTATTATTAATTGTTTTTTACTTAAGATAGGCATGAATGAAACACCATCACCTAAATACCTACACACTGTGGGGATTTTCAGGCTCTGAAACATACTTTCCATCTGCCTTCTCCTTCAGCAAAGTCTAAGGTCCTCATGGTCTGTATTAGCAACTTGTGTGATACAATAAGAACAGATCTATAGAGCAAAGCAGTCGTTCTGTCTGATTTTAAGAGTTTTTCTTTAGTCTAGCTGTAGTCTTGTCCTAGGGGCTGAATTGCTATTTAGCAACTGAAGTACCTGCCCTTCTGGAGTTCATTTTACGACTCTGTTTCATCCCAAAGGGATCTAATGCAGACATCCAGAGGAACCTCTGCACTGCAGAATAAACAGAGATATCAGTTCAAGAAGCCCACTCCAAAAGCACATCTCAGATCCCAGGTAAAACCTGGGTAGGTGCAACCTCAGAGCCACAAAAGCCAGGCCGGTATCCCCATCTCATTGCCTCCTGGGCTGGCGGCGAGGCCGGGCGCCGCAGCTGGTTCGGTGTATTGGGGTGCCCTCTAGTGACGGCAGGCTGGGCACGGGATGGAAGTCAAACAGACCAGCACAAACCTTCCCTCACTGTATGGCGCTTCTGATTTTGAAAAGTCGTGTGTGTGTGTGTGTGTATTTTATTTTGTGGTTTGTTTGGTTTGGTTTGGATTTTATCTTCTCTTTCTGTGACCATTGAGGAAGTGTATGAAAATTGGATTTATTTTCTTCAATGTGTTTTTGTAATTCAAGAAGTCCATTATTTTAGTGCTGTTTTAAGAAAAAAAAAAACAACCTATGTTAGGAAAGAGTAACCACGTAGTTATATCACATAAAAGTCCAAAGAGATAAGATAAAAGTAAGCAAGGAAAAAAAAAGGCATCTGATGGAAGGGAAAGGAGAGCATGCTTTGCACCCAGAGCTGGGCATTAGTGCCTGGGCAGCATGTACATTGAATACACAGAAGGCTGTTGAGTCAGATAATGTAAACAAAATCTAGTTTGTATTTACAGATTTGTTCTCTGGGCTACAGGCAGCTGTAGTACTCTCACACTGAAGTGAGATCCAGCAAACATCTTGTTTATGGTGACGGAAACTTTTCATTTGCTGGAACTGTTCTTGCATTCATCATGTAAAGTTGCCAGATGGTAAAAATGTTTAGTTTGCAATAAACAATCATTAACATCATTAACATACATGTCACTCACACAACAAGGACACGTGTCTTATGGGACCAGACCGGACCAGACCTAACTGCAATGTAGGATACTGGGACATGCCAAATCCTATCGTTTGCTGACTTGATGAAGCTGTGTTTTACTCAGGGCCATACTGGGTCTTGAAACTAGCTGATTGTGTAAACCAAGGTTTTCAAAGGCAGCTCCTAAAACTGTGCTCAATTAGAGGGAAATAGTTACCCAGAAAGGAGTCCCTGAAGTACACAGCTGTGACATGCCACTCCCCCATACGTTAACAGAAATATCAGCTCCTCGTTTCTCCTTTGAGTAGCTCTGGTCTTGTGGCCGTAGCTACACTTAATAACTTCTGCTTCAGAATTTGGGTGTGAGTGTATATTACAGGAGATTATCACCAGACATACTGAAACACAGGGGAAATGAGACCAATTGGTAATCTCACTGTACCTTTCAATCTAATGGATCCCAAGATGTGTATAAAACTTAAACCACCCATATCCAGCTTCAATTACTTGGTTACAAGACCTAGAGAGGTACAGTAAAGCCATCTAGCCTTTTTGTCTCACAGTGCAGGGCTGTTTTCTGATTGAAGATTTATTACTGTTGTGTTCAATCTCTGCTTAAAAGATTTTAGAGATTCAGCTTCTACTTCTTCCCTCAGGAGGCCTTTCTATAGTATAATATATGTCTTACCATTAGAAATCTTCTTTTCCTATGTCTCTACTTTTAACTCCTCCCTTCTGCAGTGTAAAAATTCTCCTTATATTAATTTACTACTTTGTAATACTCCTCTGGAGATTTTTTCTATTTCCTGTTTGACTCACACAGCATATTATTTCACTATCCTATATCATGAGCACCAAAAATGTTGCTCTTGTATCTTAGTTCACAATTGGAGACTGATATTTACTGATGTGCAGGTGAGGTTGTGTTTTTCAGCATTTGTAGCTTTGTTAGCTGACCAAAGGCCGTTTGGCATGATATTTTCAACCTGGTAAGGAGCACACAGGTAAGGGACTCATCCAGACTGAATTTCCTGTCAAGTTCAGCCATGATTTTAATCAGTGAGACTGGAACACAATTGTGCAAATGGTAAATATTTGACAAAAGCATGTGAGAAGTTCTTGCAATCTCAGTTTTAGGAGTCATTCCGAAAAATTAGTGTATTTGTAACTATATGTCTGCAGGAACTTGTTCCTCAAGGCTCAGTAAAAAACACAGAGATCTAAACAACAAGGCAATTTAGAAGAAAATTTGCCATTTCTCCTCACTTACAGTGACTGCATACGTTTCCAGGACAGAGGTCTAGCTCTAAATACTTGAATGAGTGTAAAGCCCTGAGCCTTCTCTGTTCTGAGATATGTGAGAGTCATCTTGTTTTGTTACACATAACATTAAGTTGAGCTTTAAGAACTCAGCCTCCCACAAGGAAATAATGTAGGTGTTTAAATTTGGCTTAGTAACCACCTTCACACATGCATATAATCAATTCCCTAACATCTGTAGCACAGTTGACTTGCAACTTTTTCAGTGTCTACACAAAGCTCTAACAGCATATTCCAGGCTGAGGGCCTGATCCTTGGCCCCGCTTCCACTCTGCAGAGCAAACACAACACAGAGGTGTCAATATTTGTTAGAGCTTCACAGATGGAAATTCTGCACGTTCGGTGAGGTGCCCAACACAAATCCACCCAGTGTGTTAGACCTCACCCTGCCCCAGCGCAGCTCCCTCAGTGGTGTTTGGGGACAGGACTGGTGTCAGACCCAATCTTGGTGTGTTACAGTCATGACAGGGAGAAGACATCACCGACAGAAAACAACCAGCTAATGGGCACTACAACTTTTACAAAGAACCCACATGAAGATGGATGAGAGTGGTACAAAGGCTGCATTATTTCAGATCAAAGGTCTGCATAACCCAGAATCCTCTCTCCAGCCATGGTCAAGAGCAGATGCTCAAGGGTGGAGGGCAAGCACAGCTAAGATTTCCTGCAGCATGCCCTCTTGGCACATGGCCAAGAGTCTGGGCTCTGCTCCAACAAGAATGTGGAGCTCCTAACTTCCCACTGATTTCAGCAGTTCCAAGTAGTTCTCACATCATTTGATTGTGGCAGGAAATCAAAAACTTCAGTACAAATAAGGAACTATAGAATATATACTCTATTAAAAATAAAATAAAAACTGCACCTCTCTCCCTGACAAACAAAACACATCCTTGTTCCCCACACCCCACCTGGTTATAAAGAGCTTTTTCCAGGCCCTGTAATATCTGAAAAACCGCAAATGGAATTTATGGAACAGTAAATGTCTACCTTGGAGATAAAGTCAAGAATATCTGGAAACAAGAGCAATATTGAATCTCCCTTTTCCAGCAGTAACTGACAGCAGTATCCCTGGTCATTATGATATCTATCAATAACCTCAAGGGAAAAAACAAAGTACTAGAGTTGCCAGGACAGCATGCACCAGAAAGACAGTGAATTCAGAGCAGGGAGAGGATTTGGGTTTGCAGGATTGGTCCTAGAATGCTAACTCCAGGAGGTTATAATGGAGTTTCTCCCTATGTCCAGCTGGCAGACTACAGCTATCTAGTTTTTCTCGTGAGGGAGAACAAAATTAATTTCTGCAGTATGCCAATCTAAGGCACACTTGCAATAACGGTTTTTCTTCCAATCTCCTTTTAAAGAACACCACCACAGCAAACATCCCCTGCTCCTGTAACTGGGAAGGAGGGGAAGGAATGCACTGGATCAAGCCTCTCTGCATGAGAGGCCAGCATCTGATCTGCTGGCTTGTAAATGTCACAGGAAGATTTTCTCTGGATTTACAGCCTCACCAATTCCGCGGGGGCTGTTGTTTTCCTTTTTACATTTCTTGGAGGTGTTGCATGCACTCTCAAACAGGAGATCTGATGTGGAAACAAAAGCCTTTCAGATCTCCCACAGAAGGTAGCTTTTTCCTCCCAAGCAAACACCCTGACCAGGTGGACTGCCTGCAGCTGGGATGCAGGAGCAAGACTAAGTTGTATAAAGGTCATAAAAACCCTTGGGCCTAGCGGAAGAAAAAGCCAGGTGACAGATGCTTCTCTGCACTCCTAACAAGTGCCAGTGAGGGCAAACCTGCCTGAGGGTTGTCTACAATACAGAATGAGAAGAAATCATATGGATTGGCTTCCATTGTATAATACATACCTTTATGTAAACATTGGTGTGGAGTTCTTTATGGGGATGTCTTAGCACCTCAGAGACCTTAAGAAAATGAAGTAATTTCCCTGAATGTAGACATCTGGTCATTGTAAGTCTGTGGGGTAGCTGCCTGGCCTGCAGTTGCCATATCAGAAATACATGGACCTACAAGCTTCTTATCATCACCCTCAGGCATGCTGCATACTAAGCTGTTCAAACAGCACTAGAAGCCTTTATCTAAGTGTCCAAATCCCACCTAAAGGATCCTCGTCTGGTTTTATTATTCTTACTCAGCATGAAGCAGTGCCTGGGAGGTCAAAGCTTGCTTACTGAAGCTGCCAAGTGCTGCCAACTCCAGATGACCTCAGTGCCTAGTGTGACTGTCCTGTTCTTTGGAAAACAGCTGCTGAAGGAGCACTATGGCACTAACAGCTATTTATGGAATTTAGGATTATAGAAAAAGTCTGTGTTAAAGACAAGACTGAGCCTGGGCTCTCAAGTGGTGCAGTTTACTGCCATAGCTACAGTGACCCTCGGCTACAACAGCTCCTTGTGAAACCTGAGAGACTTGCAGATGTTGCCAGAGATAATTAATATTCTCTGTCTTCCATTTACCTATTCCAAGTCACGGAACTGATCTCAAGCTCCCAATGGGACATAGGACCAACATCCATACAACACATGCATGTTCTTGCACACCACACTCAATTGCCCTGGACGTGTCTGTGTTGTCTTTAACCCCCATGCACACAAATGCAGCTCAATAAGGACCATTTAACTTCTCTATACCTTCTGCTGTGCCTAAGCCAAACTTGATTTTAGTTCCATGCTCAGGGCAAGTGGGTAAGGGATGTTGCAATGGCTTACAGCCAATGGCCCTGGGAAAGTATCTGGGGATGTCTGTAGGGAAGCATACAGTTTCTGGCATGCATGCATGCAAGGCAACAGCAACATAAACAAAAGCAGCTGAAGTGGATGGCACAGCATCTTCTGTTGTGACTGATACAATGTCAGTTGCACTGGAGCATTAATTGAGAAAAAGAGGAATGACATGGCTGATCTGTATTGCCCCTGCTTTGCCACCTGGGGCCTCAAGAGGAAATTGCTGGGAAGAGACCAGCACTGAAAAGCAGCAAGTACAGTTCCAGGCATGAAGAGTTCAAGGCTATCAGATCCTTGGTGGCCTGGGACTGCTGCTTCTAGAAGGGTCAATACAGAAAGGATTAACTCACTGGCAAAGGGCCCAGTGAGTGTGGGGCTTCCTTCCAAAACCTCCCAGCCTGAAGGGCTTTATTCAGGCCTAAGTCCAGATGCTACAAAACAAGACCAACAGGAATTTCCCAAACATTTACTCTACTAGGACTGTGAAGCCAGAGCATCAAGGTAGGACATACTATGAGGCAGAGGACAGACAGGAACTACCTGGTACATGCACTGAAACCTGACTCCAAGGTGTCAACTTCCTTAATTTCTACTGCTCACAAGCCCAGACATTGCTTATGGCATGCTCAGCAGCTGATCCTTCTGTCTAGTCTCTCTCATTTCTTCTCTCTGTCACCCTCTCATCCTCCTTTCTACTCCTTTGCCTGGCTCACACATTTGTACTTGATTGATTTCCATGTGTTTTTAATTTTTTGTTCCTTCAGCTTTGTGTTTCTCCTTGACTTTTCCCTCCTTTACTCTCCACTATCTTACTCTGTCTCTGTTCTGCCTTTCCTTTTTCTCATCCATAGCCTGCCTTTCCCAGGTGCTCCCCTCCATTGGAAGCACATACTAGGACAGAGAATCCTACACAGCCCGTTAGAGATGTGTGAACACCAGCATTGTCCTTGGGAGTGTGGAACCTGCACCTTTACAAGATGTGATGCAAGACATCTCATAAAGTCCTTCATGACCAATGGCCTTGTAATCAGGAAGGAGGGCCCAAAAATATCTGCCATGCCCTCTGCTCTGTGGAAGTGTCTCTGCCCCATCAGACAGTTCCTTCAGCATCCCTGTGTGACCTTCAGACAATACTAGCTACTCTCATGTTTTCTTAGAAAATATTTAATTTATAAGAGTTGTAAAGCTATGGAAATTAAAACATCAAGGTTTGTGTACTCTAAGATTACACAGTACAAGGAAGGATCTTCTGAGCTGAGTCCAGACCTTGTTATCACACAAATAAACTTCTTATTCCATACTGCTTTCATACAGTCTGCTGGCAGACTCTTCCAAAGCCTGACTGCTTGATTACATGCTGCCTCAATTTATTCTTCATCCGTTTATTCCTAAGTTATTCATACGTGATACTGTCCATGGCATAATGAATCTCTTCTCCCTCACTTACAGACAAAACTTTTAGCTAATCTTTTTGGTTTTTTTTTTCAGATTTAGTGTTTGTATGTCCAGTGCAGTTAACATAGAAGCCACAAGTAGGACTATCAGCTATGTCCCCATCATGCAGTTTTCAGTGTCATCCTTCATCTGTTTCCATTTGAACAGGGTTATCTAGCTTGTGCCATCTAACTCTGGAAGGTTACACTTCATTTAGATGTATTGAGTAAATTCTCAGCTGCACTGATACTCCATCTTCTAACGGCAGGGGTAAAAGGACACAAGATTGTTTATGTTGGTTTCAGGCTCAATCATAATGTAGGGTTTTGTCTGAGTGGAAGAGCAGAATAGGAGCAGCTGGCAGAATTCAGGGAAACTATAGGATGCCCTTCAGATCAAAGTCAGAAACTTTCTTCTTAATTCCCACAAGTGATGTTAAGGAACTCTGTTGTGTGCTTCAGCAAAAAAGAAGTCAGCTTCCTCCCCCATATCTTCTCTTCTTTCATTGGATCTGATTGAAAATTTCTCATCAAAGCTTTTTCAGTGGACATTTGAGCCCTTGATGAAAAGAAAAAAAAGGGCTCAGTGCCCTTGGAAACATTCAATTTTTCACTGAGTAAATAAACCACATTATTTTTAGATAAAAGCAGTCAGGGGAGAAGAGCAGGAAGATATTTAGTCTCAGTGGAAAGGTAGTATGTTTAGTGTCAAAATGGAATATTTTTCAACAAGTTGTATGAGCTCATCAAATGATTCTTTAATTTCAATTTCTGCAAATCTCTAATGTCAACCTAAAAAAGTGTTGAAAAATAACAATTGGTGTCTGCTTGCCACTGCTCTTGACACCATTGCTCTTAGTTGTAAGACAGGCTTCTGAACAGGGACTCGTGTCTGTGTCTGAAGTTGAGACACATTTACCTGTGTTACAGAGTTAAAATTTTCTTTCACAGAATCTCAACTCAATCTCACTTATTCACATCTCCTGGGAGTTTGGGAAATTGTTAAATGGCCATTTACTCATTACCTATCAGAGCTGGCACATGCAGTATTAGAAAAAGTCTCAGCAAAAAGCTCCCAGTTCAAGAAGATGCTCCTAATTCTCATGAATGGCTGGCACCAGAGTACTGCAGTCATAAGCTGAGAGCACATGCAGTGCATAAGCCTGCCTCTTCTTCAAGCACCTGGGAATGATGTGATGTCTGGATAATCTGTTTTCATAAATAAGGGGTCTTGAGCCCTTATAAGTGGAGATAGAAATGTCACCACAGCAAAAGCAAGAGTGAGCTGCAGCTTTGTAGATACAGCACCAAGACATTTGAACCTGCCTAAGCAAGTCTGGCATCCAGCAGCTGGCATGGTTGGACTACCAAATGCTTGGATATTTTTACAAAAGCCACCCAGAGGATGTGATGGTCACCAAATCCCAGTGATGTGAACAAGAACTAGTTCACATCCACACTCTAGATTCGGTTTTGCACAAGCTGTGAAGAGAAGAATAAACTGGAGAACAAATTCAGATGAGGTCCATATGGAAACATACTGCAGGTCTAGTGCCAGGGCTTTGAGGCAGATGGGAGTCTTTGAGGAGATTCATTTTGATGTCAGGCTGTTCTCCTTTGGAAGAGTTGGTGATGAATTTTGCACCACTGAGTCAGGCTGTCCTATGTGACTATAGCTCTGTTTATTTTGAAAACTTGCTGTGGCGGAGGGAATTTATGAGCCAGCAATATTTCTACTTTATGGCACTTCCTTTGTCCACATTCCTTAGTCTGGTCATTTACATGGGCTGGGCCCACGAGGAGAGGTCAGGAGGGCACCCAAGTGGTATCTAGAGGCTCAGGATGGAAACATGTTTTCTCACACAAAAATAAATAAGGCAGAAATGTTTCCATTGCAGAAGAGGAACAAAGGCTGGAATCATAGTAGAAACTGACCAGGGAACAGCAGGCTGCCCAGCCAAGGCCATTAACAGCATTTAACAACAGGCACATACTGTACATAATGTGTCTGTTCTAGTGACACCCTCTTTGTCTTTGGCACATTTAAATTTGGTTGCTTTAAGCAGTCTGCAGCTGAAATGCAAAATACAGATGCAACTATATCCAAATATGAATGAATAACCAAAGAACTATCTGAGGTGCCGGCACACATCTCCCCTGGGCTATATCTAAACATAAAATGGCTACTCCCCTTGGGTCACAGCTGAGGATTTTACAACTGAGGAGGCAGTAGACAAAAAGAAAAAAAAAAAAAGTTAGCTACACTGATGCCCCATCCCTGCCCCTCTCAGGACTTGAATAGCCCAGCTCAAAATGCTGCTCATTCAGAGTGACCTGAAATCTGTATCTGATCTGATTTCCTCATTTAAAAGTGTGCAGCAAAATGTGAAGAAGATTGGTGAACTTTAAGTATATAACCCCTCAGACAATCCCACCAAAAGATCAAACAACTGCCCAAGCCTGAGAGGCCTACAAGATCAACACAATTTCACTAACACACTGAGGGCAGCCAAAGGAGCAATGTGACTAGCATCATAGATGAGGTCATTCTTCTGATTAGGTTCCAGTTTCCAGCTGGGTCAGCAAGGTGCCACACAGTGGCATAAACCTATGGGAAGCTCTGCACCATGCCCCTCACCCAGCAGAAAGGAATGAGCTCAGCTGCTTTGGCTGTGTATACTTGCACTGCATATCTGACCTCTAGTGCAGAGGACTTTTCTCCCCTACATGCATGCAGACGCCACCTGCGATGGAGGGTCTGGGCCACTTTAGTATTTTCCACATATTGGTCTTGTTTCCACTGTTGGTCTTGCTTCTGCCTTCTCACCCCAAGATGGCTGTATTTCTGCTTTAGATTAAATCAGCAATTCCCACACAGGCAGTTTGTTAAACGTCCTACAATGACAGACAATACCTTAGAAAGGCACAAATCATTGATTTATTTGAGGTTACAAACTACAGCACGTGGTTTAAATCAAATCCTGGTCCATGACAGTGATATAAAGGAGAACCCCACTTAATTGTAGTGAAGGGAACACATCTCCCTTCCTTAATCACACACAGATTTGCAGCTGGGTAGTGGCTGGGCTGTCTATTTGTCCTTCATTATACAAACCATAAACACACACTAAGATATGCAGAGCTTGTCCACTCTAATAATCTATCAAAATTTCCAGATTCCTCCTCTGCAATCTAAAGACTTTCTTTACTATCACATCCATTCCTAAAACTTTATATGAACTACTGTTCTCAACCTAGTTTCCTCTTTTCCCAGTTAAGCAGAAAAGATCGGGTTCCCAAGGAAGCTGGCTTTGAGGCTCCCTGGAGATGTTCTTATCTGTGTAAGTACGGCAGCATCACTTGCAGAAGCAGCAGGCTTGATTCTGTGACATTCCCTTTCATTACACTGCTGAAACAGCTCTTCATCAGCTCTAGTGCAAAGCCAACCCAACCAGATCAGTTTATGCCACCCCTGAGCAGCAGCTTGATGTCGCACTGAAAGACATGAGAAGTGCTCATCTAAATCCGTTTCACAGATGGACAGTTGTGAGATAATCTCTTCTCAGTGAAACAGGTTCACTGACATATGGTTGGGCAACAGCGTTACCTGAAATTGCCGTGCCATTTCAACAGCTATGTCAAAATCTAAATCAGATGGGACACTTTTAAAGGTACAAAGCAGAATTAAATGGCTGTTTCTTAGCAGCTCTCATAAGGAGTTGGACACCTCATAGATATTTCTGGATTTGAAGAGAGAATCCAAATACTGGTCATTCGTGTCTTGCCTGAAATATCCTTTCAAAGCTTTTTTTGGCAAAGCCAATTCTACCAGAAGGATTCAGAGAAAGCTTTTAAAATTCCCTTTGCCATCGGATGTAACTCAGACACGACATTTGTAATGTCATCAGAGCAAGAGTGTTGGCAGTAAATTCCATGGGATCAGAACTGGGTCCAGTTTTCACGTTTCCTAGGCGTTCTTTGCTCGACGTTATTCTGTATAAAGAAGCATTTGTTTGGACTCCAGATGTTCAAGTAACCTCCTGTCATATTTTGTCTGCATCCCAGCTCTCCCATCTGTGATCTGAAGTGTTACAAGGAAAAAGTGGAAGGATTTTGATCTTGCTTCCATCTGCTTTACACTCCACTGACTCCCCCTCTTGATTTGTACCAGTGTTTGAGAACTGGGGTAGAGCATAGTGAATGCAATTCTGCACTGCTCATCCCAGTGCAAATCCAGAGGAGAGCACATTGACTCTGAGCTGACCTTAGGCAATTATTGACAGAGTTATTTGGGATAAACAGTTGTGATTCAGGAAATCTGCAAAACTTTGTGGGCACGTGTTCAGGGAGAACATCTGCTCTGAAGTGCTTCAGTTGTTACCAGTGCTTAACAGATGGGCACTGCTGAGGCTAATGATTGTGAAATATGAACTTTACAATGTTTCTGAGCAACCCACAGCAAAATTACTACAGCACATCCAGTGCTGACATCTCTTTATTTACTCACAGAGTGCTCTGAAGGCAGCCTTGACCTGGAAGCCCTGGGGCTTTTGCATAGGTGCCAGCCCTGGTTAGAGGATACAAAACTTATGAATACATGTCTTAATGACTGATTATGCAATAAGACAACCTGATTTGGGCCAGGATAGATTTTGGTCACTAATGAGTGTCAAAATAGATCTGTATACTGGGAGGAGGGGGGATCTTCCCCCTTTTACTTCCTAAGAAATGCTCCTCTGCTCAAGGGCTTGCATGCACCATTATTCTCCATGGCTGATGCAAACAGGAGCTGGATGAGGCCAGAGAACCATTTTCGCTAGCTTGAATCCAGTCAAAAAATATTGTTAGGGATGTCTGTATGGGAATCTAAGATGAATCTAGAGTTTGCATCAGCTTCCATAGTTCAAGTATTTGTCTAATGCTGCTGAGTGGGTGAAGATGCTTCTGGAGGCACTTAATGACTCCTGGTTCCACTACGCAATTCTGTAAGTACTTTGTGTTGCAGAGTTCCAGCTGGAAGCAGCAGGATCACCAGTATAGGAAACAAGGAGACTTCCAAATGGGTAAAAGGTATCCAAGAACCATATGGAGAAAAGTAAAACAAAACAAAACAAAACAAAAAAAAATCCAACCCACACTGTCCAAGAAATTCAGAATGACAAAACCCTTTTGCTTCTGTCTTCACTGTGGCTCAGGAAAAACAGACAGCAGATCCAAGGCAATGGGAGGTGGTTTTTTAGCCCTCTACACTGCATGAAAAAAATTCTCAGAGCACTTTGTCAGAAAGAAATCATTAGCACAGGAAACAAGAATTAACAGAGACTGCAATAATCCTCATTACAAATGAGACAGACCTAGTTTGCTTCCCAGCTGTATTATTGGAAATCCACCAAGGGAAGCTTTATGAATAAAAAGATTCTCCAGGGCCTGATGTACAAATTGTGTCACAAAGATTACAGGAAGTCATCTGCAATGTAACTTTAACATTTTTTATAGGAGACCTGAGAATTTCCATGCCTGGTCCAGAACAGAATCCCTCGATGCTTGCCTATCCTGTTCCTCTCCAGGCCTGGCTGCTGGACCAATCCTAGCACAGCCAGCAACCCAAAGTGATATCACTTGCTAAGTATGAAGTTTGGGATTGAAATGCCTTGTCCTTTCTCATTTTGCTTGCCAGCACTATCCCTCAGCTCTAGTCAGGGCCTCTTACTTGCCTGAGAACTAAATTTAACTGAAATAGTAATAAAGATACTTTGCTCATCTGACACTGAGAAGAATTGGTGGACAGATCATTGGCCTTTGGGATGATCTTTTTTCAGGCTTTCTGTAATAGTGGTTATTAAACTAAAAGGTCATTAATAATAAGCCATTTAGCATGTTTTTGGAGGGTGGAGGATGGGCTGAGAATATATAGATGAAGAGACTGAGGGGAAGAAGCTGGAGCTTTACTGGCAGCAGGCAGGAAGACAAACTCCAGCTGTGCCTGTAGCACACTTTGATGTACGCGTCAGGCGTTGTGATAGGACAACCATTTCCAAATGTATTTACTCACGGTGGTAGTCCAGCCAGCTGCTGTGTCTGTGTTCCAGGCTGAGAAAGATCCCTGGTTAGCAAAAGAAGATTATACTGGAACTGGAGCTGTGAAGAAGCCTTGCTATTTGTTATAGCTAATGTCTCCTCATGAAAAATCTGAGGGTTAGCTCTTAAATTTTGCTTTTATGACAGCAAAACCTGACATGGGCTTGAGGGATGTACTACTCATAGAATCATAGAATTATTTAGGCTGGAATGGACCTTTAAAGGTCATCTAATCCAACCTTCTTATCATGGGCAGGGATATTTTTAAGTAGATCAGGTTGCTCAGAGCCCTGTTCAACCTGACATGCAATGTTTCCAGAGGTGAGGCATCTCCCACCTCTCTGGGCAACCTGGGCCAATATCTCAACACTCTCAGCTTAAAAAAATGTCTTCCTTATATCTAGTCTGAATCTACCTTTTTTTTTACGTTTAAAACTACTATCCCCTTGTCCTGTCACAACAGGCTTTGCTAAACAGGTCATCCCTATCTTCCCTGCAGTCTTTCTTTAAGTACCCAAAGGCCTCGATAATGTCTCCCTGGAGCTTTCTCCTGCTTTATTTTCCTTGCACTAAGAGAGGAGAGCGTGAGAGCTGAGATGCTTTGGGCTTACTTCTGCAGAAAATTACAGTCTTCATATTTCTCTTTTTCTCTCTCTTTGGCCTCTTTTTTTATTATCACAAGAAAGATACTCTCTCATCTCTAAACTGAAACTGCATATCAAAGGGAAGAGGTGTATAATAACAGCAAACAGGAGACAGAGTTCAAACTTCCTCCCTCCCACCAAGTGAGGAATTAATTCTGGGGAAGCACCTCACAAACCCTTGAAAGTCTGCAACACTGGGCTTAGAAATGCTGTACAAATGAGGGCTGTGCAGAATATAGGCTCTTAACACTGTTACTGCATCATAATCCATTTCGCTCATGCTATTTCTCAGCTGCCTGATAGTGCATGTCACTTACTGTGGCAAGTACTGCCACATTCAATAAAAGCCACTTTGCTCACCACCAGTTCTCCAGTGCTCTTCTCAGATATGGCAACCAGTGTCACTGCAGGTTGAAAGGGGACAGTCCTGTCCAGTGGACATGGATGCTGCTTTCTTTTAAAATGCATTCTATGAAAGGCCTTTGGCTGAAGTTCCCCTGTGCCTGCACAAGTCATCTCAGCAGATAGAGAGTGCCCTGAAATAGAAATAATGGAAACAGTGACAGTACCATCGTCTAGCAGGCAGGACTGACGCTGCTGGAGCAGTGGGCTCTTCCCCTGCAGCCTGAGAACATGGGGTGTCTCATGGGAAACTGCAGACCTGTAA
Source organism: Indicator indicator (assembly GCF_027791375.1). NCBI lineage: Eukaryota > Metazoa > Chordata > Aves > Piciformes > Indicatoridae > Indicator > Indicator indicator. The sequence continues at coordinate 16,014,398 of NC_072016.1, read as the reverse complement.
CCCTGATGTGAGAGTGCCCAGCCTTACGAATGGGTTGTGACGGGCTGACACAGCTTCACAGCTTCTCTCCTGACTGCTGCCCTTTCATACCTCATCATTCATGTTTATTCTGAGGTATATGTTTTGGCTGGGTGGAAGAATATGTTGGATTTTTTTTTCTTTTTTTTTTTCCTTTCTTTACAGTAATCAGTGATCAAATTTCCTATTTCTGCTGAAGGCTAAATTCAAAGACTGACATAGAAGTGTAAGACAAAATTCTTATGCTTTTCTCATCACCTATTTACAGCCCCAGGCTGATATGTAAAACAGGCAAACAAATATATATCTAGGCTATAACCAAACATCATTTCAATTTGCAAACTTCTCTCTAACTGGAATCCTTTTGCATGCTTCTCTTAGTTTATTTTTTTCTTTCTACTCTTTATTTCTCTGTCTCTTAGGTAATGAATTACACCAAGCTATGAATGATACCACTCTTGCCCTTAACTTTCAGATAATTAAGGTCAAATTCAGAGGTGGTACAAAAGAGTCAAAGTGGAAGTAATAACAGAAGTGTTTGGATGGACCCTCTCCCACATCGTGCACTGTTAGGGGCCTGGAGGAAGGTGTGACACAAATCTGAACTCCCTCATTGACCTTCTTTTACTAATATATATTTGTAAAAACTATTCAACAGACAAAGACAATCCTTTCCTCATACAAAGTCTTTACAATACTCTCCTGCCATAAACTATTAATGAATTTATTCAGAATGGAATATCATTTGGTCTGCCACCTTCAGTCACATAAAGGCAAAATATCATGAAAATAAGGCTTTATCATATAGGATAAAGTAGTAAGACAGCCCTGTCTTCATGACAACCAGCATGGCTGTAGTAGTGCTAATTTTGCAATGTTTACATTGCATTCACCCAGAGACTTCCAGGATGGACCTGGATAATCCATCACTGAAGTCTGCACCCATAGACAAACTAGGAGGCTCTTAACCCTATAGAACTTTCAGGATTAAGTCACTTTTAATTTCTGAAGCTCTTTCTCATGCCACCCAGAAGAACCCTTGCTGCTGAAGGTCAGTCAAATATTGTCTTGTTTTTTAATGAGCTGCAGAGATTTGTGAGCAGTTATACTGTTTATAGCTGTTCAGGTAAGACAGAGTTAAACAAGTTTTATGTTTAGAGCTCCCAGAAGGGTCAAGGGGTCATTTCCTTCATGTGTAGCCATTTGACCAGGTGCAACTGTGGAATTTTCCCCTTCTTCAAAAGCCTCAAGGTATAGATTATTACCCAGAGATGCATAGTTAGATTTAATGGCCCAATATTCTTTGGGTATGGCAAAACACAAGGACATTGAGCACACAGTGGGTGGAGAGAGTACGGAAATTTGTTTGACAAGCAACACCACCAGCCCTAGCCTCATATTTATGTGAATCATCATTTAGAATTAGAAAGGAAACAGAAACGGAAAAGGCTCTGTCTGACTCCCATGAAAGTGTGTGAATTCAGCACTGATTTCCACAAGCTATTTCTGCATTACCCTGTTAAAGCAGCTGCTCTTTTACTTGGCAATTCTGTGATCCAACACCCAAGAGCCTATCATAAAGGGGCACCACCTTCCAGTGTCTTGGAAATCAACTCTTCTATCAAAAAACAGGTAGTGTCTTCAAAGAGCATGCTAATGAATCACATTTCTGAAGAATATCCTCAGGAAAATACCAAGACATATTCTTTTTTGTTGTTGTTGTTCTTTATTCTGGATGCAGGATATCTAGAAGGTTTTCTGACTTAAAAAGATATATCTCCATTCTGTTTCTATGTAGGAAATGATGTACACATCTCTCTAGAGCCAAGGGGAAAATTCCTCTTTTCTTCAAGAGGACCAGGACCTTACACCAGAACTACAAATTCTGGCTAAGAACTTCAAGAACATGCAAGCAGAGCACACCAGCCTAGGTGCTGAAATTCTCCACTGGACACTAATGCATGTTTTTGCAACTGCTACAGTCCTATATGCTATAAGGTGGGCAATTAATATTCCCTAAACTATGCTGAACACAGAGTCAAAGCTTCCATGTAAATTAACTGCTGGTAAATAAAAGACCTACAACCCACTTAAGTTGAGATTCAACCAATTAAAACGTAGATGTCTGAAAATGAAGCATCCAATAAAAGCATGTTTTCCTGAACTGCCTGTATCTGCCTGGTGGCAGCTGTTATAGGTTGCCAGTGCTCTACCCACTGACTTATTTCACCTGATTTAGGCTGCCTCTTGGACCTATCAGTCTCCCTCAATATCAACTGAGGATTAAGACAACCAGCAAGAGTTTGACTGTTACTTACTTACTTAAATAAAATATATCCCTGTTCTACTACCTTTGAAAACATAGCCCCCTTTCCATATTTCAGAACTGGTGGCATTATTCCAGAACACATCGACCTTTAGACTCATGGTGAAATTAGGGCAGGCTTAGGTTTTGGCATACATTTATATTTTGTGCTTGGTTTTGTTTCTTCTTTATTAGTAGCTGTTTAACTCAACACCTGAGAAACCCTCCATGAAAGTAAGGTCATTAAAATTTCAACACCCTTGCTGCTTCAGTTTGAAGCTGGGAGAGCTCCCACTATGCATGTAATTGGTTTTCCATAGTAAAATGCTTGTTGCTGAAGGATAATTGATATGAGGCTTTAAGTTCTAGCACCAATATAGAAAAAAAAAATTAATAACTTTTCTAAGTGTTTGTATGCCCCTCCCCTATGCCATCCTCTGGAGTCCCATTATGTTCTTCAGGGGTGGGCTACTAAATTGTCTTTTTGGCTGCCTCATTGACTAAGTTCACCCACACACATCTCATATTCCAATGAATATGATCCCACAGGTCTGTGTAATGCAACCAACTTCTCCCCTGCAAACCTGCAACAAGAACATGATAACCATTTTCTTTCTGATGTTAGAACACAGGCACATGGAATTGGCTGAACTGTGAGGGAAGAGTCATCAGGCAGAGATGATCAACACATAAATGTGTGTCTGTATACACAGACAAGACTGTGACTCCATTAGTTAGATATAAACTTCAAAGGTATAAAGTGACTGTTTAACAGCATCACCATCTGAAACTGTCCACAATTTTTTTCCTGACTAGTCCATTCCACAAAACAGCAAAATTATAGGGGTCTTTCTACCCAAAAATTCACCAAGCAATGTCTAGGCTGCAGGAAGCCTACGAACCCCAGGAACCCTTCAGCCTTCAACCTGCTGGTCCCCTGCTCTTTCCTGCTGAGGGAAAAGCTGGTAGAGTGCATTCAGCATGCTCAAATTCTTACAGCTTCCCTCATCTTATGTCATATGGGCTGGATTACAGTTCTGCCAGCTATTCACAAGAATACAGCCACTTTCTAGGCCAAAAAGTCCTGCCAGATACACAACTTTGCTTATACAATCAAGCTAAGTCCCAAAATTCTTTGCTCCTGTAGCAGAGAGCTCCCAGGTGAGTCTGATGATGTTAAGGATGAGTGCTGGGCACTGATAATTCTTTCGAGGTCCTTGGCCCACACTGTCTTTACAGTCTTTATGGCCTTTTCTCTTAAGCAAAAGAGCTAAGGAGAATTCAGTGGAATAAGGTAGCAAAAGTGCAATAGGTGAAGAGGGCAGATCATGTTAAATATCACCAGATTTAGCCAGGTTACAATATAGTGGGTTCTGTATTGATATTTTCCAGTATTTTCTCAGTTCAGAAATAAATCTGAGTGAGATCTTTCTTCCTTGTGCTAACTTCTACAGCCCACAGAGGACCATGGCAGCATGACCGGGCCAACAAAGCTCCTAGTGGTGAGAGCAGTCCCAGAACACCTGCTGCCTCTCAGGATCTGCTTCAGGTTGGGGATGACTGGCATATTCTGGTGTGCAAATTCTGTCTACAATGCTCATCTACATTAACCTAGATGACATGCTCAGCCAGGCCACCTTAACTCAAGCCTCAGCTGCATCATGGTTATCTGTAGCTTCCAGAGCATCTTGAGGCTGGGGAAGGCACAAAGGTAGTTTAAAGCCACTATACCACAACACTTCCCTTGGGTAAGAGTCATGTAATGTATCATCCAGAGACACAAAACACAACCTCACCCTATCAACCCAGAACTAGACACAGGTCCCTAAATGCATAGTTGGCTCTCTGCATGCAGTTTGTTCAAAGTAGTGCAAGCAGAGGACAGTGCTTACCCACAAACAGCTCAGTATGCCTGACCAATATTTTCCTCTGAAGAATGGACCTGGACTTCAATAAAAGCAGCTAAGAAGTGAAGGAAACAATACATTTTAACTAGTAAACCCACTCATTTTAGTAGTCCTTTAGGAGTGGCTTTGGTAAATCTGCAGTGTTGATGAGTAGTAGTGTTCAGTTGAGGTTGGAGCTGCTCAGCTTAAAGTGATCTAGGGAAGATGTGGAGACACTGCAGTTATTTACAGATATTGAAAGACTGTATGCAAGTACCATGAAGGACAGACAAATTCACTGAGGTGCCAGAAGGACAGATATGAAGGGATAGAGAAAGGAAATTAACAAACCAGCATGGATGTCAGGAGGAATTTGCTGGTATTACTCAGAGGAATAATCTCCTCTCTTTCAAATACATAAAACTAGAAGAGAAAATATGCTAAAAATATATACAGTAGAAAAACCAAACTAGACTCATCTTCCAGTGGTAGAGTGAGAGAGATACCTTTGTTGTCTATCATATTCTGGCTTCTCTGAAATCCAGGCTCTTCTGGGAGTGGTCATTCAAATTTATGCAAAGTTGAATAATATTTGTCTATTACTGTGTATTTCACCATAAATTCCATTCAGAATAAAATAAAAAAAAACACTTCTGGAACCTGCAACATCTTGCTAAAGGAGCAAAACCAAGTGAGACTTCCTGCCTGGATGTCTTTGTTTTGAGATTATCCAAAAGCTCTTTTGTGACAGAGATTCCCCAGATTATTATTATCATTGTTATTTCCTGAAAGAAAAAAAATTCCTCAAAAGCTAGCTTGAGTGAATGCTGAATCTGTGCTTCTCCAGCCAAAAACCCCTTCCCCAAGATCCCTGGAGGCTGTTTACTACTGTTTTATGTAGGCTGTCACTGATAGATTGACTGAATGCCCAACTGTGTCTGCCTGCTGAAGATCAATGGCTTCCTCCAGAAAGAAGTAGCCTGAGGGGAAGAGGAATGCCTGGACCAAAGAGCTTCCTGGTCTCCCTTGCAGTTTATGGGTCTGATACTCTCCTTGCTTATCTCAGGGCAACACCAGAGTTCATCCCCATCCAGACGGAATAGAGATATGCAAGATAGTGACGCTATCAGTGCAGATGTCATTGGTAGCTTAAAAATTACATAGATCTCTTTTTTAGGTTTCCTCAACATTGTATTATCACAAGAACATAAGGTAAAACAAGTCAAAGACAACAACAATCTGACAGACTTCCTTATGTGACAAATGACGGGTGAACTTCACAAACTTCAGGCTGGATCAATAGCTGAAAGAACTGCGATGACATGGAATATCCATTCCTGGAGATTTGCACAACTTCCCTAGATGAGACTCTGAGCAACCTGATCCTAATGTTGAAGCTGGGTCTTTGAGCAGACAGAGTAGATGAACACCAGAGGTGCTTTTTGATCTGAATTTTTCTGTGAGTCTATTATGGCCTTTATACTGCTTGAACCTATGACTCAGACAGAAAACGGTATTGAAAACCATTGTATTTTGCTGGCACAGCTTCTGTCTCTAACCAGAAGAGCAGAATTTGATTTAGATTCCAGAACCTGACAAACTTTAAGTATGCATTGAGTTTTCAACATGTGATATGAAGTCAGGTATTTTTATTGCAGCATTTCATTCTTCAATGACTTCAGAACACCTGAAACAGCAGACAATTATGATACAACCTCTTTGGTGAAAATCCTATAGGGGCTCAGAATACATTCAAATCCATGTCTGAATTTAGATTATGGTTCAGACTGGATCTTGTTTCTTATTAGGAGCTAATTTGAAACTGATGTAGTACCCTTTTGTTTGACCTCTGCTGCCATACTGTCTTTAACCCAGTACTCTTCCATTGAATCCAATGAGACTGTTACTGATAAACATGATGGTAGGTGGGAGGAGCATTTACAGACCTCTGTAAGAACAACAAAGAGTTCTGTCTGCTTCTCTGTGCTGTTCCACCCTACTGACTTATCCCTGAGCTAACAGCCTTATCACTCCCCTTGTGGGCAACTCTATTACCCTTCCTCCAGAAGGAGAGGGCAGGAGATACAAAGGAAGAAACAGTGGGAAAATGGTTCACTTACTTTGAGACCCAAAGTCTGTCCTATATATCCATCCATGGTTAATTACAAAGTCACAGAAATGAGAAAAAAAAACTCTAAGCAATGTTTCTCTTCAGTGACAATAGGGTAGATTATTCCATCACTCTTTCCCTTCCCTCTTCTCTTATGTCCATTGACTTCTCCACTCCTTTCTTTACGGAAATCCTTCCTTTATACCCTCACTGGTGAGCCTATTATATACAGAAGAGAAATCAACCCACATATGACTAGATACACTCCACAACAGAAAGAAGCAATTGCCTTCAACACAGCAGTAAACTGGATCCATTGCTTTTAACTGAGTCACTAATCATATTCCTGTAAATCAGGAGCTAATTTATTTGAGATACTAGTGTGGGAAGCTGCCTTTCCCCTCCCCCCATGAACATCTCTATTTTAGCTGGAGATGGAATCTTTCTTCTTTTTCTCGATTGTGCCGGTCACCAAAAAGTTTAGAGTGACCTGCCTGGCATTGATTGCCCCTTCCTATTGCTTAAGTAATTCCTGGTCTGCACAGAACTCTGCTGAAGCCTTCAAGATGAAAAAGGAGATCACCAAAAAACAGGAGATCATACAATTTTGGGGGTAAAAACTGCTGTAATGAGTTTGGGCCATTATCTCTAAATATCATGTTTGCACATGACCAATGCAGAGCTGCAACTCTGAATGACACTGCCAGATGAGGAGCCTGGACCTTAGGCAGCACAATTCAGAAGTTCTTGAACTGACTTCAATGGAGTGGTGCTGGGTGGCACCACATGAGGATATGGCCTCACAATATTTGACATCTACCCTTATATGAAAGAAAAGGATTTCTTGGCAAATATTCTACCTTCAATATTTAAAAAATGAAAATAGCCTTTATTGCTTTTTAATTAGGATGAGAAGGGAGTATGTTTTCTTTGGATCTTACTTCAAAGCAGATGCTCAGTGTTGCTGAAAATAAAGAGCCCTGTTTAGGCCTCTTCTGATCTTACCCACTAAGCAAAATAAACTCACATGGAAGCATCCCCTCCACTTGTGCTCTCAATGCAGGTCATTTCCCTTGCAGGTTTATTTGAAAAATAAGAAATTCCAAGCTTCAGTTTGCAGGACTGAACACTTGCCCATTCTTAGAAGACTCAGACAATAGCACCCCTTTCCAACCAGTGCTTTTATCCCCCCAACAGTCAAAATAGAAAGACTTTGTCTTTGAGCTCTGTATTTCTGCATCTTCATATATTATAAGGAACCACTTTGAAAGGCCACTATCTAAATACAGGACATCATGTATGAAAGCTCTCATATCAGTCCTACCTGTCCTTTAACCCATTGCTTCTCCTGTCTAAAGGAGACAAGAAATGACTTCATGGGGAGCTAAGATTATTTTCTTTTTCTGGCCTTTGTATCTATGTCCCCTCTATTTAAGGCTACTAAATTGAAGATGGGAAATGATGTTGTGCTATAACACTGATAGGGACCATCTGAATTTGTTCTTCCCTTGTTATTTTCTTTAACTAGAGACACAGCATTCAAACTGAGAGGATCATTGCCTGGAATATGGAAAACTGAATCTTCTGAGGTGTGTTGTGTGCCTCCTTGGGACCAAGGGACTGATGCTGTCCCAAAGATGCCACACATTGAACAAGAATAACAGAAGCACATCTATTTCCAGAACATTTGCTGTTACTTCTGAAGATCCATCTAACTGCTTGTTGGGCAGAATTGGCTCCCTATAGCATATGCTGGTTTTGTTTCAATGACAGGACAACATGCTTTGAGAATCACTTGGATTCATCTAATAAGGATATGAGTGACTTACAGAGAATTTTCAACCTGATGGTCTACCACAAGATCAGAATATTGGGCCCCAGGAACCAACAGAAATGACCAGAAAGTGTATGCACATTAGCAGTTTCACAGCTGAAAACACCTGTCATTTCCAATTGCAATGCAGCTGAGCTCTCAGTTATATGCTTCTGCATCAGAATGTGCTTCACTTTACCAAACACCAAGGACCAAGTGTGTCAGAGAGTGCTAACTAACTTCTCAGTCTTATGCACTTTTAAAAAATGCTAACATTTCAAAACGGGAAAACATTTGGCTGAAAACCACAACAGCTCTGCCATTAAGTCCCTGTGGGATCTCCTGGGAGATATATTTCATGTACTTCACACTCCCTTTGTCCCCTGGGAACAATCTTATTTTGGGCTAGATCTCTTGCGATATGTGATTTTTCTCTCGTTCTCTGGCTTTGAGGGTGAAGCAAGAAGTAATAGATTACATATATCTTGAGTTCAGTAAGGTTTATGATACTGTCCCATGTGATATTTTCATAAACAGTGAGGGAAACACAGTCTAAACGAAGCTTCTCAAAACTCTATGCCAAAATGATAAAAAAAAAATAATTTAGAGAATAGTTATCAACTGCTCTGATTCACCCTAGAAAGATATATTGAGAGGGATTACTCAAGCGTCTGTTCTGACTCTGGCTCTACTCATCGTTTCTGCTAATGATTCTTGCAATAGAATAGGGATTACCCTTATAAACCCTGAATATGATACCAAAGGAGTGAGATCAAGCAGAGGGAATAAAGGCTGGATGTCCTACTTAAGGTTTTTGTTTGTTTCATTAAAAAAAAAAAAAAAAAAACAAACCAAAAAGCCAAGCCAAACAAAACACCAAAACTTGACCAATTGAAACAATTATCAGAAAGAAAATTCAACAAATCAGGATCGACAAAGGCCAAATATTAAGCTTAAGCACAAGTAACCAGCTGCCCCAAAACGAAGAGATGGTGAATGACCAAGAAAACTACAGGTCTGCAGAAAGTGTTCTGGGGATTGCAGTGGATAAAAATCTGAAACTCAGCCAACACTGGCAACCTGCTGTGAGAAAAGCCAACTTGAAACAAACAGAAGTGCCCTATGAAAGGCTTCACAAGAATGTCTTCCAAGTCTGTTCTATAATGGCAGGCCCTGAACTGGAGTTCAGGCTCAGAACTAAAGATACAGATCATTTTGGGAGACTTCTCTAAAAACAGTGATAATGATCAGAGGACTGAAAAAACCTAAAACATAACACCTCCCTCCCCCTGCCCCATCCCAAACAACAACAACAAAAAAGTCCCTCTGGCCCTTGCATGGAGAAAATAATTTTAATACTACTATTTAATATTTGGAAGAAAAGCCTGAAGGCCAGAAATCTTCAAAATAATAAAAGGGAAAAAGAGAAAACAAACAACAAAACTTAAACAACAATTTCCAATAGTTGTAATTAAAAAATACTGGAATGGATGGCCAGGGGAATTTTAAAACTTTTATTGTACAGATTTGCAGAAACAGATTGATAAATACATGTGAGGAAGAGGACAGATGCAATTAATCTTGCCTTAGGGCAGTTAGATGGGCTAGATGACCCATTAGGTGGAGGTATCTTCTCTTGTTATAACTACAAACATGTTTGTGTGCTGAACCTAGACTACAGAGTTGCACAGGATGTGAAGCAAATAACTGCCATGCGAGCCTTTCAAAGTGGAGTTCTGTCTTTTAGCTAGGATATTTTGGCTAAAATACTTCAGTTTTCAGACATTCTGTTTCAATAAATATAATAGGAGATTTCTGCAGGAAGGAGACCATTCCCCCCACCACCCCAACCTGGAAAGTTTTCTTCTATTTACATCCCAAATCTTACACAGAAAAGTATTTTTGAGGCAAAGTTCCAACCACCTCCTTGTATTGCCTACAAGACACTAGAAATGTGATGTGGGTTGCTAACTCTATAGCCTTTACAGTTTGTACAGAATGTGGAGCATGGGAAAGATGTTTGTTTTCCTGCTGGAGAGCATACGCATTTGTGAAAGGTCCAGCCCTTGGGAGAAACGTAGGAAGGAAATAGGCAAATATATTTACTGGTTTGGCTATCAAGTACTTGCTGCCTGTTAAAATCAGCATGTCGGAAGAATGTAAACACCTCTGAGGTTTTGTTCCTTTATCTTTGGGGTTTTCACTATGACACTGCCTGCCAAATTGGTAAATATATTCAAGGTGTCTAACTCACAGTGAAATCCCTTGTGATACAGAGAATAAATGTGGTTGAGGAATTACAGCTTAGGTCTTCTGTCCACAAGAAAGAGACAACTAAGATAGCTGCATAGCAGGTGGCCACCCAGCCTTCTGAGGAGCAAATAAACCTAAGCATCCCCTTATATTTAACTTCGTTTAAAGACTCCCTTTTCCTTCTGTGCCATCTTCTAAAGACACACACAGTTTCTCTGAGAATAACTCTCCTTTGCAAGAAGGCTGACCCCTCAATACTTATGGTCAGGGTTCCTGAGGTGATAATGAACCTCAGTTATATCTGGGGTGGGCTGAAACTACAGACATTTGTTGTTTAAACCACTACACAAGGTGTTACTCTAATTATTCATGGGGCCCACAGGGGGTAAACAGCAGCTCCCAGCCTAGTGCAAAACAGCAATCCCTTGATTCAGAAATCAAATTAGTGACTGAGTGTAGAGCAGAAGGGAAATGGGCTGGTTGGGGGAAGGAGGACAACATGCTGGTGGGAAAGGATCCCTTTGCTTTTCCTGTTTGATCCTAGCACCTCAGCCTTGGCCATGCAGCCCTGCCAGCTCCAGACAGTTTCTCCTTACCCCCTCCAGACTTGAAAAGGCTTGTATTTTTAGAAAAACCAGTGCCACATGCAAACTGTCTTAGGAAAAAACAACCCCCTCCCAAAAAAAAAAACCAAAAACAAACACCCCAAACAAATTCAAGAGCTTTATAAGCAGTGCAAATCCAGGGTTATTCCTTCACTAATGGGGTTTGTCTGGTGTTTCTGAGATCCGAGCCTGGACCACTGGTTACAGAGAACACAATGGAATTTGAAGCTTATTTAACAAAAGAATCTCTCCACCTGCCTTTAACCAGCACATGTGTTTCCAATTGGGCTCACAGCCACAAATGGCTAAAATTGTGCTAAACAACTCTATTTGAGAGGACATGGCAGAAAAATAGCCTCCTGAGTCATGAGCCAGATCCAGATGCTCAAGGGACCACAAGAATCAAAATAAGACCATGTTTAGGAATGTGGGTGAGGGGGGGGTGGAAAGGATAATTTTTCTAAGAGAAGGCCTTAGTACTCAGCAGCAGAGTGGGCTGTAAATGGTGGTCATTACCAGGCTTGTGATAAGATGGTGCCTGTGCTGGTCACCACCTCAGCATGGAGGAGTCAGGGGAACAGACTTGACTACCACTGCTTACATCTTTACCATCTGCAAATAGGTTCCATGAAACCTTTGCACTCCAAAGCACTGCAGCTGTCATCTTGTCTTTGCACATAGCTGGGCATTTCAAAGGAAAGTGTGGAGCAAATGCTCAATAAACTAACAACAGAGCCAAACCAATAACATTTTGCCCCTAGAAGGAAAAAGTGTATCTCACTTTTGAGAAAGATAACATTCTGCCATCCATCTGTTTTTATCTCATGGTTCTGGTATGCTGAATAGCACTGTGTGTTGACTGCCACGAGAGCAGCTCTTTAGACAGACTTGGTGACAGATTTTAATAGGCCTGCTGGTACTTACTGTGACTCTGAATCAAAGGATTCAAAGGAATCACTGCTAGGCTGGAGTTGCTCCATTTTTGTAGCTGAAATGCAAGTGTAAGTACCTAATTACAAGCTCTTTTCATCTTAAACCAAAACCTTTTCATCTTTGTCTGTTACTAGCAAGCTACTGCTTGCATTTTTTCTGATTTAGGAATGGTGGCATGTCCCCAGGGCTCGCATTTAAAAAATGTAAGGAGAATTCAGACAAAGGTTTTAGGTCCTGCTCTGTAAAAAGTGCCAGCCAGTTCATTTTCACCCAGCCCCAGCCCTGAAGCACCCTCAAGGACCTTTTTTCCCCTGGAGACAGGAAAATCAGTGATGCCCAAGAGAAATAGTGATATGCATTGCCACTCCCCCAGCTCAAGGTGCATAGATCAAATTTGGCTTAGTTCTAATGAAATGCCTTAGGTTGAGCCTTCTAGACTTTTCTAAGAAGCTAGTGATGAACCAGAAACTTATCAGCAAGCCCTGCTTTCTGCTCACAACCAGCAATACAGATGATTGTGGGGATTCCTGAGTACTGGAGCAGCCACTTACATTCGATACAAAGCAGGGCCAACTTGCTTGCTCACAGCCTGCACAGATGAGGAAGGTGATGATGGTGTTACACAGCACAGGTGCAGAGTGTACATTCAAAAGCTCCTATACAGCACATGTTCAGTCCAAGAGAGAGTGCTATGGGATAAAAATGTTGCATGTATATACACATGCTGGATCAAACTGGTTGCTCATTATCAGCCAGTGTCTTTGGTACAAGAGCTCAACACTGCCTAGCATTCTGGTTGGTTCTTTCCACACACTCTTTGCCTGGGACAACTGTTTGATGTGGGTGTCCTTCAGGTGGTTGCTGAGGGCTTGTCAGGTTGTGGAAATGCTCAGGTATGCAAGGCTCAGTGTTACTATTCTGCAAAAAGAAATGTACTAGGCATCTGGGATGAAAGAGGGAAAAAGAGGGGCTAAGGGTCTTTGCTGCATAGGCCTCCTTAGCTGAACACAACTGGTGTGATCAAAGTCACTTCTGCTAAGGACCCAGTAGCACAGCCTGGGAGGGTAATGCCAATCTTCTGCTGAAGTTACATATTAGAGAGGACAGAGGTGCGCTGGGAACAGTCCAACACAAATCATTCCATGATCACTTGAATTATTATCACTGGAACTTCTCTAACTCTTATTTTTATTAAAAAAAAAAATTAAACCACTTTGTTACCTGTAAGGTCTACTGGATTTAAACCTCGTGATGCTAAAGCTATAGCCAAAATCAATTCAAAAGAAGCTGTGATTTCTGATAATCAGTCTCATCTCTCTGGAAACACAGACTTGGATTACTGTAGAGATCCACACTCCACCTGGCCTCAAATCCTGTGAATGTATGGGTAAAGAGGCTGCCAAGACACAGAACAAGTCTAGTCCACAGCCAAGTGCAGGGGAGCTGGGGGGTGGAGAAGGGATGGGCTTTGCCTGGCCAAGTGCTTGAAAGCAACACTAGCTACGTGATCTGCCAGTTCTGCCAGGGGCAAATTTGGGATGCAGCCTAGCTTCTCAATAACCTCATACTGTGCCAAAGAATCTCATGCATGCTATGCTGCTAATCAACTGGTGTGGGTCCTGCCAGCTGTTCAGTCCCTGCCCTCACCTCAAACTGGTAACAGGAATGCTGAGACTGCACCTACTTCTAAAGGCATTAGCAAAAGCTTTCTGTGCCAGCAGGCCCGTGTAAGGAGAGGGGAGATCCTGAGTCTTGTTTCCTGCTGTAAAAGGGAAATGTGCTGCACGGAAGCAAGAAAGCAGGGATGTTAGTGATACACTCTCCTTGCTGCTGTTTATCACTGCTGATCCAAGCCTACAGTCAAGGATAGCTGCCCTTTAGTGTGGAGTATGGCTGACAGAACTGCCTAGGACCGCAGGCAGACAGCACACCTGAAGCAGGTCTATGTCCCCTTACTCTTTTGGGCTTTACAATTCAGTCATGAGTGCAGATCGGAATATACCTCACTGTGAGCAGGAGGAAACTGGGTTGGAAAGAATTGCTTGGAAGAAGAGAGTAATGAAAGAGATCTCTGAGAAGGCTGAGACTGAGACAAGAAATCTAGGACCTAGAAACTAAGGGATTTGGGTGAATGAGGATTTGGAATAGGATGCCTGAGGAAAGGATAAAGTGCAGAAATATAAAGAAAGAACAGGTGTGAAGAGAAGGAGAGTATAAGGAGGGAGGACAGAAAGAGAGGACTTGGGGAATGCAGATGCAGAAATTCAGTATGGGGAGATACACTGGAATCAATGAGGGAGTTTGTGCTTGTGGAGACTGGATGGGGAGAAGCACACATGGAATAGAACTACCCTGCTGGTAGTGTGACAACCATGCCTTGATTCCCAAAGGCAGAAGACTGAAAAAAACCCAAACAAACAAACAAAAAACCCCCACAAAAAAACCCTCCCATCATCAACAACAAAAGCCCTGACAGGACAAAGAAACAAACAAAACCCACCAAACCCCAAAAAACCACACACAGAGATCTGGGTCAAGCTACCCACTAGTGAAAACATACTTAAGCATAAGCCAAAATAAAAGAGGATTCAATGTCATAATTGAAAGTCTGATCATAAAAGAGTTGAGCTACTGTGAAAAGTTTAAGGTCACCTGGCCAAGCATTTAGCACCAGCATTGTGGGCACAGAATAGATTTTTTCAGAATTTATTATCAGTCTGTTCAGTTAGTATTTTATGAACTGGATTTGACACAAAAAAACAAAACCAACTAACCAACCAACAAAAAAGAACCCAAACAAAACCACTGAAGAAACTCCAGTGATTTTGGTTTGGTTTAAAATGCGACATGTGGATAATTTTCCTGGTTTCAAATTACATCAAAAAAAAAAAATCAAGCCTCCCTGATATTAACATTAATTGAAATCTTCTATGAAGCCTGCAGTGTGCATGGAGGAAGAGCATAAGCAAAATAATTTATCAACTGTTGTTTTGAAAGATACAGAGATGTGTTAGCCCAAAGTAGTCAATCTAAACAGACTTGATTTTTCTTTCACATACAAATCACATTAGCACAAGTCCACATCTGGCAAGAAGGAGAAAAAAATGACACTTCAAAATATAGAAGGGGATGGCTTTGAAAATTCAGACTGAGATTTTCAAAGTTATGGTGGAGATTCAGATGTACCATCCCATTAATTTTAATGGCTATCTAAATTCCCTAGTAGGCTTTGAATAACTTCAAAGTTAAATTCTTGTTATTTTTGAATATTTCCTATACTTGACCCAGGTTTGTCCTTTTGCAGTGAAAAGAAAGAGGTGAAAAGAGTGTTCTCTGTTTTCTGCTCAGAAAGAGCTCTACAGAGACTTCACTGAGTTTGCAGTGGTCATTGTCACTGCTGTCTTCTCTCCCAAACACTCATCTCAAGCCCCCTGAATGCTGTTTGTTTGCCATGTTGCTGACAGAGATCATACAGAACGTTTGGGAGAAGACAGTAAATCATAATTATATGACAAGCTGCTTCTGACAGCAGGTCCCTCTTGTCCTGTTTTTGGAACCTTTTGGACTTTGTTTTATGTGGTTTTGTGGTCTGAAATATTCCATAAATCTTCCTGAACCTTTCAGAGCCTCCCTTTTTATCTCACTCACACAGTTCTGCAATTACCTATCGGATTGAGAAGGTCCAGAGCTGACAACTTACTTTTAGCCTGGCTACAGTTACTGTAGCATTTCACTAGCCAGCTCCTCAATAATTTTTCATATTAAATTTTTATGAAGGAAAAAAATATATTTGAGCAGCTGTAGAGAGTAGAGACATAAAACCTTGAGCTCAACACCTTTCTCTTTGCAAAAACATCCCTATACTTCTGGATATTTAAAGAAAGTTCTTCCTCAAAGAAATGTAAACACTGAAGTGTGAGAGCCCTGCAAGGCAAAGCGCTTCACCTAGCAGAGTGCAGGGACTGAGGCTTTCAGCGTTTTCAGTGCAATTCAGCCTCCTTGTGCCCCAGTTTTCTCTTCCATGTTATGAAATAACAACAAGGCTCATTTTCTTTGGTAAAAGAACCCATCTCTTTATGATGGATTTGTTTTTCCATCAAGGACAGAAAATACATCCTGTTTGAAAAATGAGTTAGAAATGAGGAAAGCGCTTTGCTCAGCACCTGACACCTACAAGGTGTTATGCACAGCAAGGTTAAGCATTAACTCATATGTGCCACCACAAGCTCCTGGCTCCACTTTTTGCATCAATATAAGTTCATCCTATAAGCTTATTGGCACGTAAATAAAATGTGCACTGGAGTTCAAGGCATCTGAAATGGCTGAATTACCGCAAAGATGGAAGCTTACCAGGCAGCAGAAAGCTCAGCACTGTGCTGGCAGAAAGAGGCAGGAATTGCAAGGCAGTAAGATGGGGACAGGGAAAACAGCAGCAAGTGTTGTAGTGGGAGGACCATGAGAAGTAGCAGAACTAGGATCAGAACTGGCAAAACCAGGAATAATGAAGGTCAAGATCTAGGGTCCACTAGTAATTAGTCTATGGAAAGGAGAGGCAGGAAATAAGTTAGAAAGTGTACAGAAGATGTTTTATATCTGGCAATGACTGTCTAAGAAGGGGTATTGCTCCATGTGTGATTTCTTTGCTCCATTTCAAGTCACTCTGGACAGGCTCACAAAGAAGGCTGTTGAGACCTCCACATGTTAGTAATACTGCCAAAATTCTTTTCCCTTATGCTCTGGGGGTGGGTCCAGTTATTTCATTTGTTCTTCACACACTGCTGAAGCTGCCCTGCAATATGTCACCCACTGCCTGATGCTTCCCCTCTGGATCAGCTGTGTCCTTGCTCTCCAGACACCTTCCCAAGTAAGGCTCATCTCCCACCCTCCAGTGCACAGTGAGCTTCTCCCAGTCGGATTGGTATATTCAGTAAGTTAAACACACCCACACTTCTACTGTCAAACCTCCTTTACATACCTATGCACACTTTTCTCCACAACACCTCTGCACCTAATCACTGCCTCCCATCTGGCAGATGAGGCCTGGGACAGGCAGTGTATGTAGTGGCATGGCAGCACAATGGATACTGTTCAGCCACATAAACCCTGTGGCACATTTGTGATGGCTTGCAGAGGTAAGTAGTTCAGCTCAAAGTCCTGGATTAGGGGAAGTAGTCTCATTCCAATACAAGAAGGAAAAACATGTGGCTGTTCAGGACGGTAGTGCAGTGTCCCAGCCACAGGTAAGGAAAGGGGTATGAAATGGGAGACTGGTACAAGAAGATTGGCTTGGGGCTTAAAATACACAGCTGTGAAGAAAAATCAGACTCAGTACTCAGGTCTGCTCTTGAAGAAGCACCTCTTTGTATTGGTTCTCCTCTGTAAGATGTCAACAAGCAATGTTTCCACTCACTGCACTTGATCACAGCAGGGCAGGGATCATGACTGTGCATGAGATATTTTCTGTCACTGTGCTAACTCTGGACCCTGGTATTCCTGCAGAACACAGGCCTGCTCTGGGCAGAAAAACCGGATGCACTTCGGGGAGCAGGGTAAGCCTGGTAGCATAGTGCTGCACTCCAGCCACTGACTTTTGATGTTCAGCAGAGCTAACAACCTGGTATACAGGGACATGCTGATGCACTTCTAGCACAGGCTCATCACAGCTAAGAGGAGATCCTACAGTGTGTTACACAGCCCCTGTAGACCAGTTTCTCCCAAGTGTCCCACACCCAAGACAACAGGGCTTTGTGATCAACTGAGACTTTCAAGAGGGTCTATGACACTCCAAACACATGTGCAATTAAATGTTAGATTAGTTAAGATTGCTCTTTTTATTAGCGGTAAGACAAGACGAAACAAAAAGTTAAGCATGACTCACAATATTAATGATGACACTCAAATAGCAAATTCAAACTTAATACCCTAAAACCAGAATTGAAACCCACCATCACTTCCACCTAAGGAGCATTTGAGAATTATGGTTACCAGTACTTGCACATATATTTCAGCACTATCATTGTAAGCTAATTTCATTGCAGTATTTACTCCTTAACAACCTCTGAAAAAGATGAAACATGGAAAAGTTTCTACTATCCAATCTAAACCTCCCCTGGTGCAACCTGAGGTCATTTCATCTCAGTCTGTCACTTGTTACCTGGGAGAAGAGACCGACACCCACCTGGCTACAATCTCATTTCAGGTAGTTGTAGAGAGCAATAAGGTCTCCCCTCAGCCTCTTCTTCCAAACAATGCTGGTTCCCTCAGCAACTCCTCAGAAAATTTGTTCTCTGGATCCTTCACCAACTTCATTGCCCTTTTCTGGATATGCTCCAGCAATTCAATATCCTTCTTGTAGTGAGGAACCCAAAACTGAACATAGTGTTTGAGGCATGGCCTCACCAGTGCCAAGTACAGGGGCATGATCACTTCCCCACTTCTGCTGGCCACACTATTCCTGATACAAGCCTGGATTCTGCCGGCCTTCTTGGCCACCTGGACACACAATCACAACCTTGAAGGACATATGTAATATCAGTCATTTAAAAAAGTCTTACTCTATTCTGTAATATTGAACTACACTAGTAACATATTCTTTATAGTTTTTTCTTCTGTACTACTGACATATTGAAATGCATGACCATAAAAATCTTTAGAATGGGAATAAAAGTGCCATGACGTTAAAAATCCAAGGTAACCACAAAGCAATTACTCTGAAGAGTGGCAAATGAGTTCCAGGCCTAAGAACCCAAAAGTGACTGACTGCAAAGTGCTTTCAATTGAAAATAAGAAAACCATGGAGACAAGAAAAAGGATTTTGGTTCCTGAATAAATACAGTCAGACACCAATTGACAGTGGCTTCTGTGTCCTTCCTTAGAAAGGGTTTAATTCTTAAATAATTCTGAAATAAGATAATGTCCTAATTTAAGTCTGTAAAGCTCTGTGAAAATGGTACCTCTTATTTCAATTAAGAATATCATGCACCTGGGTTTCCCTGGAAATTAACTGCTTTTTGCAGCCAGATACTTTATCAGGGCGACCACTGCCTGAGCTGTGTAGGCATCTGATACACTGGCAGGTCAGATACTTCCATGAACAGTAACTGCTACAGGGCTAACCACACAGCCAGCTCTCTACAGGCCTGTGGATCAGCTCAGTACAAACTCCACTGCACACAAGTGCAACTCTTTAGCTTAAGCCAAGAACTTAAATGCCAGAATTCTGTTTAAATCAATTTTAAAAATATACACATATTTATACATTTCTGTGTAATACAATTCCAAAAATCACTTCTGAAAGCAGATACTGAAAAACCAACCAAACCCCAACCCACAGTTCTATAGCCCAGCAAGTTTTTAGATAGACTAATTTCTAAAACAAAATTTCTCTTTCCCCACACAAGAAATAATCCAAAGTTGTCTCTTCTGCATCTGAGGTCTGCTTATCTCCAAAGTTTTAAATACATGAAAAATCACTATGCAAAGTGAATTTAAAGCAGTGATGCCACTTTAGCCATGAACTGTGAGGTTGTAGATAAAATAGCACTGGCTTCTACAGATAGATTTTTTTTTTTCCTGAGACCTGCTAAATGATAAGGACATTGCATATAGTCCAGCCAGAAGTGACATTGGAGAAGCTTGATCTCCCAAAGAAGTGAACTTTCAAACAGCTCTTTGTGAGCAGAGTTGAGCCCGTGGCTAGTGATACAGCAATTGCTTGTGGCAGATGGCATCAACATTTTGATCATTAAAAGAGCTCAAGGAACAGTGCATGCCTCTGGCAGAGGGCTTGAAGGAGGAGAGAGACACCACCAGAGTGAAACCAGTCACCTTTAGGATCTTAACCCAAATCTTGCTATGCAGTTATCAATATGTAGAGATCTATACTCCCCATTGGCACACTTCTGGAGAGACTTATCTCCACTACTGAGATGATACCCTTTTCTTAAAGCAATGCTGGGTCTCAGCTGTGTTTGAGAGCATTCAGGTGGCTGGCAGGATAGAGAAGTTTAAGCACTACTCTACCATCACAATTCCTTTTCACAGTATGTATTCTAGATGTCATGCTGAAAAGAAGACAGCTGAGAAAGCTCCATTTTCACAGTACAGTGGTGTAAAGCTTTTGCTGCTAAATTACTGTTTCTTGAATGGAACAATGTTGGCTGAAAAAATCCCCTGAACTTGAGAGTCAGGAAGCCACAGCTTTCTTTGCCAGAAGAGTAATTTAGAGGAAGAAATGTGCCCAAACAGCTCACACAGGCTATATAACCTGAAAAAAAAAGGGAACCATTGCTGGTGTGAATCCAGGTGATCATAAGCACCTCTTCCTGCTTGTAAAAGCCCTGCCCTTCAAAAGACAGACTCACAGATGTTGGAGGTCACTTCCAACCCTAACCATTCTATGATTCTATTTTCAAATCTTAGCCAGGGTGTGCTACAAGTCCACAA
This sequence comes from Indicator indicator, assembly GCF_027791375.1. Classification (NCBI taxonomy): domain Eukaryota; kingdom Metazoa; phylum Chordata; class Aves; order Piciformes; family Indicatoridae; genus Indicator; species Indicator indicator. The sequence continues at coordinate 15,994,030 of NC_072016.1, read as the reverse complement.
TGAGCATGGTGAAGGTAGTCGCAGAATTACTTTTTAGTTTAACTGCTCCCCCTACTCTGGATGGTGAAGAGGAACAAAAAGTCTTTGCATGGCCATGGTTCCCAAGTACTGACAATAGTTCACAGCTGTGCAAAGGTCATTTGTCCTGGTGTCTGATTCCCAATGCCAGCCTCTTCCTGCAGCTCGATCCCAGTACTAGTTCTTTGTTCTGCACGATTTCCACAGATGTAGAACACAGGAATTCAGGTCCTGCATTTCTCAGGCTCCAGGACTCACCAACCCAGCAATACTTCAGCATTTAATGAGCTGCTTTCTCCTTTGAAAGGCAAGTCTCCAGACAGGACACTTTTGACTAGAGAAAATATATTCGACATATGTTTTTGATTAGGATCCACCCAGTTGTCCCAGTATATTCCCTGCATTGCTTTATGCTGTGTTACCTAGGGTCAGCTTCTAGATCTACATGTTACATGACATAATTATCAGTGAGAGGGTGCAAAACCCCAGGGCAGCACAGAAAGGGAGGCCCATGTTGCTCAGATCAGATGTCCACAGACAGCTGTTCACTTGCCACTTAGGTGACATGTAAATAACATGTCAAGTTTCTGCCTGTTGCAGAGTTTTGACTTTATCTTCCTAAATTGTTTGTTCTTCCTTTAATAGCCAGCACAACCAGAGAATCAGGGTGGCCACAAGGCATTTCTAAGAGATGTGTTTATTTTATCATCACCCTGGTGCTCAGAGCTGGCTGGCATGCTGAAGAACCTTTGAGACCTGAAAGTGCTTTGGTAGATGGCAGCCATTAAAAGAAAATTGCTGTAACCTGCATGCCACAGTGGGTGAGCTGCTATGAGTCGGTGCCAACACTGATGGTTGGCTGAGAAGGGTGAGGGCTTTCTCTTTTCCAGAGTTAAGCCCAATACACCCCTTGTGAGAGAACAAAGTGGCTACAGAGCCCTCATATTCCAAATAATACTGGGACCCCTCTACCACTGAAACCATGGGCAGTTCAGCATCCAAAAGCCTTCAGAGATGCTGGGGTGCAACCTTCTCTGCCACACACTGAGTAGCTCCATCCCTACTGTCTGCCTTGGCAGCAGTGTCTGAACTTGCTTCAAACAGGCTGACTTTTCTCCCCTCATTTTCAGTATGTTGTCAGATGTCTGCTGAGAGAGGCTGACCCAAAAACCAGGGGCAAACTTTACCTAAGCTTTCATGGGCTGAGTTCTTCCTGAAAAAGGGGTATTGTGGAAGTGCTCCCTAACTGCAGGAATGTTCATGTTAGCCTTAAGTAGTCCAAGACCACCTTGGTACCACCTTAAGTCATTAAGTGTTGCCTGAAAAAACCCTGTGTATTACATATGCCCTGTCACATACACACACTTGACTTTTCAATTTCTATCCCACAGATATGAAATCTGAGACATGACACAATCCTGGGACTTATTGTAGGTCCTCCAAACAGCAGAGAAATGCACCTGCTTTAGCAGACTCCTGCCCTTTGCATCCCTATACATTACCAGTGCTACTTCCACTAATGTGTGCACCAAAACCAGAAACCACAACTGACCTGGAGAAATGGAAATGCTACAAATGCAGTGAACTCACCCCAGAGCAGTGAGGCACCAAGACCAGCCTGCAGATTAAGTTCAAAAGAGTTACTGGAGGGGAGGAATAGCACAAGAAGAGCACAAGCAGGTGATACAACTCCAACTGGGCTACAAAGCTAGCCAATCCCCCTCTACAGCAGCAAAGATCTTTCCTTTCTTTTCTTTGCTGTGGTGTTCAGCTGCCCCCGCATTTTGCAGGTGCACTCAGCTGAGACTTGTCTCAGAGCCTTGCATTGAGAGCATATAAAAGCTTATGCCTCCCCCTGTGCCCATGTGTCACAACACTGTCAGCCCATGTCACCAATCAGAAGAGAACTACAACAGGGCTGTTGCATAGCCCTCCAGGATGGTTCTGGCCTGCTAGCCACTGAAAAGAGGCTTAACAATGTGACTGAATGAGGCACTTCTACAGGAAAGCAAAGAGTCAATGCAAGCTTTATAGATTAGCATTTGCAATATTTTGCCTGCAATACAGAATTCTTGAAAGAACACATCAGACTTGCTCAGAACACAGCCATTTCTCTAAATTTCTCCAGTTTGAAAGGTTTCTTATAGACTTACACTACCATAACCAGAATCACAATTTGGCCTCTATCTTTTTCTCCCCAGGACTAGCCAAGCTGCCTGCCATACATCAGACTGTAACACAGGGACATTTGTATCTCCTGTAAGCCAGCACCTGGTAGCTATTGAAATGATCCCATATCCTGTTTTGGGGTTCATTGTTGTAATTTTGTTTTCTTCTGGGTTTTTTTGATGTTTTGCTGTTGTTGTGGTAATTTTTTAAACAACTCAGCCACCTAGTTGGGTTAGGTGATTCAGATAATTTCCCAACAGTCAAAAAGGGCTGCTAAATGCTCTTGGCTGTGTCCTGTCAAATTCAAACTTCACCAGTTTTCAACAAGCCTCAAGGAATACATCCAACTGATATGAAATCAAACAGTCAAGGATGTTTTGCTGGAGCCAGTTGGTTTTGATGGAGGTTAACCTACCCACAACCAGCATGGCTATTCTAGAGTCACAAAACCAACTGACATACACAAATGCAGCATCTCCCACCGGGCTGCTTGTTAATAGTCTTTTATAAAATCCTAGTTGCACATCAGCTGCCATAAGTCTAAAGACAACTTCAGTGTAGTCTGGGACTTGACACTCTTTGAGGGAGGTTTTGTGTTGGTCATAAAGAAAAAAGATGATCTGGTAAGCTGGAATACAGTAATTTTAACTTGTCAAGCAGTTAGAAGGGAAGTCAGGCTTCTCCTAGGCTATAACACAACACTCTAAAGGGTGCAATAAGTTATACCTCTCCTTGCCTACTTTGATTTGACCTGAACAGAGATGGTGTTAGGATGTGGCTGCTACATTGCAAGGGGCACCAAGTCTGTAAATAAAGTGTTCCATAGGCATGTTCTTCCCAGCTGGCTCCATCTCCCAAATACACAGGCCAAGCAGAACAATTCAGATCAAAGCAAACCTGGCACACAACAAGAGACAGGGACCCAGATTGTCAGCAGGAGCTTACAGCCCCTCACCACTCAGGAACACCTGGATCCTGCATTCTGCCATCCTCATACAGCTTACAACAAGTTATTGCACAAAGCCAAAGCCCCATCTAGAACGATGTACCTTGCTAGGAAGCCTTCATAAGTCTCCAGGTCGAGCAGAGGAGGCAGATCCCAGCAGGAAGGATTACCACATCCAGGGATCTCCAGATGCAACCAGGAGAGCATCAGGGCACATACATATGCATGTGCTTGAAGCTGTGGGTCTGGGACAACCCCTCCCTACAGAGCAACCTGTGCAGAGGGCATGAGAAGGCCTCCTGTCCCTTCCTACTGCGTGTGTGGGCTCAAGCAGGGTAATGAGACACACAGACAGGACTCACTTTCCAACCACACAGCAGCCTGAACAGAAAGCCATGTGCTGAAGGGCAATTAAATTCCTCATTAGCTGTAATTAGCAGGCACCTGATACCCCTTAACAGAAGCTCAGCAGCTGAGGGCCTCTGCCTGGCAGGAGAGGGTCAGTGGGAAGCCAGCTTGTGTGGCTTGTTTTATCACCCCATTTTTCCAAGCTCCCTGTGACTGTGCTGAGTCTCACCAGAGACATCACCTGTGAGCATGAGCCTGATCTGCAGCTCACGAGAGTAAACTGGGGATCAGACCTTTCCTGAACAGGCTGAAAAAACAGCCCAGGAGAGCTATGCCTTGGGCTGAGCTACAGCCACCAGCATGAGCTGGTCTGAAGTCCAAGAACGGTGTGCTACTAAGTGAACCAAGAGCAACCCTCATTAATTATCCCTCTCCTCCTGCTTGGTGCTTTTGCCCTCTATAAATGTACAAAACAAGGTCTATAAAAGTCTCTTTCACTGCGTAACATCTCTTGCAAACCCTCTCACCCAGATGAAATCTTCAAGCATCAAGAACTTCACTTCATAACCCCAGGGTAGATAAAAGGTTAACCTGGGCAAAGAAACCTGCCAATGCTCTTCTTGTACTCAGTCTGTTGCACTACAGGTCCTCAGCAAATCAAGTGGGTCAGGTAATATCATCTTTCCAACTTCAGAACCAGAAGGAAAGACTTCCCTAAGTGAGCCACTGACCTTTTTGTACAACTTGGTTCACTTCAGCACATCTGAGTGGCAAACAGCTTTGTCTTGACAAGACTGTTAATGTGTGTGGTCTAAAGGACCTGAACTATTTTCAAGGTAAAATAATTCTGGGAATGAGGGAAGACAAGAGGCTGGGAACAATTAAAATGAAGAGTGGAAGAACTTACAAATGCACACTTCTATTCTTAGTTTTAAACTAAACTTTGCTGACTGGATGCAAGGCTACAGGCTGATGCTGTTTGGTCACTGGCACTGTTGCACTTTCTCTCTATGAATTCCATGCTCTGACCAGGCTGGTGTGGTCAAGTGGAGCAACTGCGCTGGAAAGCAAGCAGGAGCAGGTAACAGGGCAGACAGGCATGCTGGGTGGCTGTGCCAGAACTGGTTGGACAACGTTTGTTGAACAACCAGCAAGAAAAATGCTTTTTTTGTAGGGGAAAGGCTTTGGATCCTCTTAAAAGCCTGCTCTGTCAGCCACCAACCTGTTTATTGTATGTCCACATCCTTTGCTTAGATCTTAAGCACCTGGCCTTCACTTTGCAGCACATGATCTTCCTACAAACCTTAATGCATTTACCTTCACAGATAAATATGAGGAAAGGGAATTGCTACTAACTCCCTTGGACAGAGCAGATCTTTAGATGTAAGTCTCTTAAACCCTAGGCTAGCCATTAAATCCTGCCAGTGTTTAGCAGTCTCCAACTGGTTCTTTAAGTCATTCATTATTTATGATATGTGCCTGGCTGTATGGTATTTCATTATCTCTGGAGGACTATGGCAAACAGGGTCAGGGATCTCTGTGTCCTCCTTAGCCTCAGAGATTCCTCAGGACTTCAGACTCTTTGGAGATAATGCTATATGCTTTTAACTCATTTGTAGGGTTACTTTTCATAAGAAGGGAAAGGATCAGTCAATGTAATGTCCAGATCCTATATTTTCACTTTTGTTAGTCATATTGAGTCTGCAAGCTGAATGCAGGAAAAAAGCTTATAGAAAAGCAACACACTGTAAAAAATTAATACCATTATTTCTAACACTTAATCTCCAGCTGAGATTTTTGCTGTGACTCCACAAGAGTAAAAAGCTCTTCACCATTCTGATCAAGGCTCTTTTTTAAAATTTTTTTCCCCCTCTTGGTGTGTTAAGTAGCCTGAGCTCTCCAACTCCCATACTGCAAAGCAACCATAAACTCTCAGATAATTTTTGGAGTGTTTGTGTGTGGCTTTCCACTTGCACCCTTTCTAATTCTTCAGTTTCTTTAAAAGTAAGGTCCATTTTAAAATGTCCGCAACAAAAGTTTGGAAGGGGAGGCAGGATCTTTTATTAGACTAAACCATGTGACTGGAAAAACTAGACAAGTTTTCAGTTAATGAAGACTTTTTCCTAATGAGAGATACTACTTTTCTCCACATCTCTGCCTTGCTTATAGGCTTAAACCAACTCATCTTCAGCAATTCCAGTACCACAAAGAAAGCATAGAAATCTTAGAAAGGCTGGATGTTTAATTTGTACTGCCACAAAACAGCATTATTACGAGGACTGCACTGCCTGGCATGGCTTGTTGTCATAGGATGGTTCACCAGTACTGGGCAGCTCTTCTTTCTTTAACATAAATCACCACTAAAATAATTTGTTTGAGTTCAAACTCAACAATGGCATACTTGAATTGCAATAAATTAGTTCTGTAGGGTAGCACAGAGAATCACCAAAACTTACATTAATATAAGGGGGATATAGTAAGTATTTTGATAAGCTGTTGTCAGAGCACAAGGCAACTACTTTTAAACTTTATCTTTAATCTCTGCCTTGTTACAGATAATGGGTGAGCTCCCTTAGCCTCTTCCTGATTTGTCTTCTATTCAGATTTTGAAAGTTAGGAGTGGGGTAAAACATCCTCCCACCTTCAAGCAGGTTTTGAGATACAGCTGCCCAGGATGTACCGTGGTTACCTGAGCTGTGACCCTGCACTTCTCTTTCCCAGCAGCTAACGCAGTACCTGGGGAACAACCTAACGTCAAAATATCATACATTGAGAAAAAGACATTTCAGGAAAGCATCACTCCTAAAGAGAATGAAGCAGACTGTAAATCTATCCAGCTTGGCCTCCCCTACAGCTGGGAAGGTCTCTTGCTTCAGATTCCCTCCATCCATCTTTTCAGCATCGACTTGTCACCACAGAAAGCTGCTGACAGATGGCCCCGATTCACACAGCCACGCAGGAAATCCAGACAACCCATTATCACTGTGCAAGAATTCATCCCACAGACAGGCATCCCTGCCTGCTAGTGTCATGCAGTTTAATACACTGAAATCCCATCATCACTGTAGCTGCATCTTATTTATCTACTTAAACAAAAAAAAACCAAACCAAAACAAAACAAAACAAAAAAAAAAGTTGAACAAATCAGCATCACCACGAGGCAAACTCTGCCTTGTTCGATAACCATTCCCAGAGGGCTGGGAATGGCTTGTTCTTTTCCTCAAAAGAAAATGGACTTCAGAAAAGGTGATAAAGTTGCAGTCAGAGTAGGTCTGCCCTGTGGTCCTTTTTGCCCAGCAGGTTGTTCACAAGAGCAACACAGTCCTGCAAAGCAGCTGTGAGATAATCGTTGAGTAGATCCCACTTGGTAATAAGGATTTCTCCACCTGCCTTCATAGCCACCCCAGCAGATGTGCATCAATACTGCCCTGCTCACCACAGCTGCCCTGACAGCAGTGTAAGGGAATGCATGCTGCCATTTCTGCTTGTGCACAGCAAGGAAAATAAGCTGTACCAATGCAAAAGGCATCATTCTCAACACAAAAGTGGAGCTGATGTGACTATTTTGGCTCAAACACAAAGTTACATCTTTACAGCACCATACTGACCAAATTTTTATAAGACCAGGCCTAGTGAAAAATAAAGTCTAATAGTGCAATGAGTAAAAGCAACAAATATACTCTGATTCAATTATTTATATGCTGCTGTAAACCCCACATCCTCAGACCTGTTTAGGAAAGAATGCTTATTTTATGGTTGAAGAGAGATATGATAAAAACTATTTCAGACATTAAACGAAACCATTCCTGAATAGTGAAAACTATTGTGTACAGAAAGGGCACAGAGAAGGAGCCTTTCAGAAACCTGAATAAGAAAATAAATCTTCCTTTATTTGACTTGGAGAGTCTTCTTTTTTAATGCCAGCTCAACTTTCCTTTGAAACCTTTACCATCAAGTTGCATAGTATAAAAGGGAAACAGATGTTTATCTATCAGCAGAGAACTGCAGGCCACTCTCTGCCCAGGACAACCGCTGCAATGGCAAATACACTTCCTAACTGTGGATATTGCACTGCCCAGTATAAGGACAATACAACACTGCCCCAGCAGCAGTATGCAAACCCCACCTGGATCTGGGATGCCCAGAGGGACAGAATGAAAATATTCACAACAAAGAGTGAAATGGCTTAACATTGCATTTGTCATATTCTTTTCTTTATGAACACAGGAATGTCCATTTTTTCCTGTTCTCTTCTCCAGGACAGCGGTAAAAATGTCATCTAGTCCCCGACCCCTGCAGTAAGCAGAGTCATCCCCAACTAGATCAGGTTGCTTAGAGCCTCATCAAGCCTGACCTTGAGTGTCTCCAAGGATGGGGCCTCCACCATCTCCCTGAACAATCTGTTCCAGTGTTCCACCACTCTCATAGTAATGAACCTCTTCCTAATGTCCGATCTAAATCTATCCTGCCCTAGTTTAAAACCAGCATACCTTTGTAAATGGTCCCTCCCCAGCTTTCTTTAGAACCCCTTCAGGTACTGGAAAGCTGCTATAAGATCTCTCTGGAGCCTTCTCTTCTCCAGGCTGCATAACCACAACTGTCCTAGCCTGTCTTTGCAGTAGAGGTGTTCCAGCCCTCTGATCATTTCTGTGGCACTCCTCTGGACCTATTCCATCAGCTCCATGTGCTTTTTGTATTGAGGGCCCCAGAGCTGGACACAGTACTCAAGGTGATGTTTCACCAGAGCAGAGTAGTGTGGCAAAGAGCAGAGTGGCAGATTTCCTGAGTGAATGAATGAATGGAAAAAAAAGACCATTTGGAGTTAAAAAATTAACTTGTAGTGCTAAGTTAAAAAGACAAGATTTTCTCCTGTATGATTTCAGTACCAAAACAGCCTTCTTGCTAAATTCCTTGGTAATTTCATAATGTAAGGATCACCCAACACAAAATCACTGAAAATATATTAACTTCTTGACTATGAGGAGGCTGCAACCTCTGAAGATCAGTGGTTTTGCTTCTTAGCCCCTAGCCGTAGCCCTCACCACTCTCATCATACATGAACCATGCAGAGAAAAAAAAACTTCCTCCACTCTTCTCTGGGGTCTGAAGCCATAAGTGCAGAGACCATGGGCGGGAGGTCTGTGCTGCCAACACCTGGTGGAGGGATAGGGAGTTGGATCTCACACACACTGCTCTCAGATGGCAAATGATCTCCAGCATGAGCTGGATTTGGGCTGGTTCCTAGAAATAAAAAATTTGAGCCTCTTAGTTATTGTATTTGGATTTTGTTCAAATGTGTCTTCACTGGCAGTGGATATGTTTCGACATGCACTCATTAACTGGCCTCCCTCCTCCCAGGGACTAGAATGCCTGAATGCATAATCCTCCTTTTACTCAGAAAATGTAATTTCCTATTGTCACCACTGCCAGCAACTCTTATTAATACTTTAAAGAGAGCCTTACCCCTCTTGTACATCCCTATGCCCTTCACAATCTATCCTCAGTTAGTTGCTGTTTATAGTAAATGTGTAAATACAACCAAATAGTGGATCAAGGCCACTGACAGAATTTCCTAGCAACCAAGAAGCTCTAGGCACTGCCTCTGGGGTTGCACATGAAGCAGGTGCAGTGAAGGTCCTGGTGAAGCAAAGGACACAGACACAGCCTGGGATAAGTGTGTATAGTTTCAGTCTGTGACCTGAGGAAGAGGTTGCAGAACATTACACCATTTGCACACCATGGGAGAGCAAATTCTCCCACTTCAGCAGGCGCCAGCCCTCCTGAGACCAGGTCTTAGGTGGCTTAAGACAGATCCTCTGTGTTGAAGCAGTGTTTTCTCTGTCAGGAAAGCCCTTTCCCCACCATCAGAAGGCTTAATGCCTTCAGCCAGCTTCTTGTTTTCAAGAGATTAGTTTCAGGAAACCAAGGTGCCTAGCTTACAAACTCAAACTATTTTGTACAGATGATCTCCAAAATGAAAATTAAATACATCTCCCCTAAGATGACCCATTAATATTGATCCAGGCTCTGAGCAAATAAATGAATGCACTTCTACTATTTGTATGGCTAAATATTTCCAATTAAAAGTGTTACGAACAATGCACAATATGTTTGTTTTGGAGGGAGGCAAAGGATTTAAAGCTCACGTTAGAAACATTATCTGCTGTCACTAGTGGACTTGCTGACTTGAATGTTTATTTTTGCTGATTTTTCCCCCCATTACCTCCAATTTTTCAATTAAAACTTAATCATCTTCCTGCTCACTCTCTGCAGAGGTGGTAGGGAGATTATAAACTATCATAAAACTTTCTCTGGTCTCACATTTCTCTCTGGCAGCAGAGAGAACAACTCCATCCTAGTAGTGGCCTACACATTAAACCACACATCAATCTTGTGGCTTAAGCACTTGCTTTAGGAATGTGCCTTGGGTGCTGGATGGTGTGCTCATGTCCCATCTTCAGCTTTGCCTGAATGTGAAGACATTAATCTAATGAACTGGGTTGCCATCTCATCAGCAGAAATCAGGATCCTGTTCCTGGGTTACATGCTTCTTGTACTTTGACTGACCTGTTTTCATGGCTTATTTCCATATGTTGAATCAAATTAGGATAGTCTCTTCTTATATAAGAGGAGCAAAGAACAGCAGACCTTTGTCCCAGCAAACCTTTGTCGCAGCAGACCAGCTATTAAATGGAGAGAGATTTCTGAAAATTGCAAACCTTGCTATTGAAAGCAGGCTGAGTATGGACAGCACACCGCCTTACCTGCTAAGAGACAACAACAGCCTAGTGCTATTGCATTCATTTCCTTAAATAAGCCTGTAGCTATAAAATGAGCAAGGACTTGTTTAAGCTTGTAATCAGAGCAGTGGCTGGAGGGAAGCTATAAAGAGAGTTTGTATATGTGGGCAATGATAGCAGCAAGAGAAAGAGATTAGATAAACAGAAGATCGTTTACAGCATCATCTGCCTCACAAACCTCTCCTGGCAGGAGATATATTACATCCACTCCAAAACAATTAGCTGGCTTGACAAGCAGGGAATAATATTCACTGGGGGTAGGTAGCAAGGGTGATTTGTCATTGAGACCCCCAGGCTATCAGAAGAACAGAACCCAGGGTTTTCCTGGACTCTTTTATAGCCAGCTGTTTATTTTTAAGGATTAAGTTATTCTTCGTGGTGTGTTTGGTGCTGTTGCCATGCTAAAAGAGCTGTTGTGAGTCTTATATTCTTATGGGAGAAGCCAGAGAGGAAAATGGATTTGGTTTCTCTGGTTTACTGAGTGATGTGGAGGTCAGCGACATGGACCTACCTTGTGCAGACAGAGCAACAGGGCATGGAAACATCATAGCAACCTTCTGCACTGATGCATCGGCATGATCTGCCATCCCTGAGAATGCTTTCATTCCCCCTGACTTCAAAATGGAGTATAAAAGCTCCTAAAGCAAGATTTTCACTTTATACTGCTGTAAATGAAGAGATTCAATTATCTGCAAGGAGCTTTTCTCCCCAGGTGCTGAACATGGCTCAAGGCTTTTCAATACTATAGGGAAAATTTCTATTTCATCTGCATTTTGGGGGACGGTTGGTTTTACAAATGCAGCAGAGGTGGTCCTGAGAGAGAAGTGTAAGGAACCAGGGGAGCTTTGAGACCCCAGGAAATGTTTCAGAGTAGACCTTTGCTCCTGCTGTTATCACCTATTTCATATACCCTTAAAGAAAGCCCTACTGAACTCTCGCTATTCTCACTAGGTGGAACTGCCATTTACCTGGGAAAAATCCCACACAATATCCAACTACCCAAACTATACCACAAAGTAGCAAAGTGAATCTGCAGTGCTCTGGAGGAGATTACAGACCTTCTAGAAGAGCTGTGTAGGTCTGGTGCCCACCATCCAGAAAATGGTCCTTCCCATGGTCCTTGTTAGCTGCTGGCTATGTTGGAGTAGTGAGTGAGACAGTTTTTACCTGAACTACAGATTCATTAATATAGCTGCTCTGTATCTTTGTGGAAAATATTACTTGTCATCCCTTTGTACAGATAGTAGACTGCTTTCATCCAGATACTTCTGGCATTCCTGAGGATTGGTCAGATAGCTGGATGAAAAATGTTTGCAACCGCTTTCTATATGTGATTGCTTTTCCTCATTTGAGCCTGGTTTCTTAGAGCATATGGCACTGTGCCCATTTCTGATCAGGAAGCTGAAAGATTTTAAAGGGAGAAAAGCAAACAACAGATAATAATAATACAACCTTTCTGCCAGGTGGTGTTAGCAGTAGGAAGGGGCAGAGTCAGACAGTGTCTAGAGTTTCCATTTAATAAAACTAAAATAAATGGTTCTAGCCTTTACCTAATATCTTGCCCTCTAGAGTTTTAGGAATGCAGACTGTAAATCCCTGATCACCTTCAATGCCTGTTATTTTCTGAGACCAGAGTTCATGTTACTCATCAACTGGCTGAACTTAAACCCTTCCAAGAGCTCCAGGCTTCTTGGTAATAAGCTCCCTAGACCTCACTGCCCAAGAGTCCAGTGCTGCTTTCTTCAAATAATAGTGAAGCAGTTTAGCTACTGTCTTCCCTATGGACCTCTGCCTCTCTTCCCTTGTAGGACACTCAGGCCACTACTACCACCTGGCAGAGACCACCTCAGTAAAGGAGCAATTATATTTGAAAAAACAAATCACATGCCACAAGCTTCTTCAAAACAGACTTGTCTATGCTCATAAAGCTGGTCAATGAGGTAGCCAACTAGTGCAGCTGCTAGTCCCACCACTTTCCTTCAGGCTTTCTATTGAGCTCTGGGAGAAGTTTGGCTAATAGATAAAGAGTGTAGAAAGCAAAATTTTGGTTAAGAAAAGATGCAAAGATCTCATTGCTTGACTGAATGGCTGCATACTTGTACTACTGCATCTACTCAGAGAGACCTGTGGGAGTTGTGTTTCCCATGTAAAGAGAAACAAGAGACTGTGGTGCTTGATGGCAACTTTTTAAAACCTGACTGGTATCCAGCAGCAATACTACAGATTTTGAGGCCCTACTACCATTTGTGATACAGAAGAAATATTGTCCGTGACACCTCAATAGCAGATTTTGCAAGGAAACTGTTCAGGAGTAATTGGGCTTTCCGAGGTGGCCTCCCACCTTCCTTCTGTGAGCTGAACAGATCAAAACTGTCTCCATAAGCAATAAGCCATTTAATTGATTCCATAGCTTAAAGATGCTTTCTGAGGATAAGCAACTGGTTTCTCTTAATATGAGACAGAACAGAAGAAGGTCCTGCTCTACCAGATGAACAAAGGAGCCAAAATAGAGCTTTCATCCTTGTTAGATCAGGCTGTCACTGTTTCCTTTAATGCCCTAATCAAAGCTGATTTGGTTTTAACATGCTGGGCTGCCTTCCTGAGTGAAAATCCAAAAAACTACTAAAAGCAGTGATGCCATGTGCCTATGAAGAGCATAACTGTATCTGAGACACTCGTTTGAAAGAAAACATCTCCTTTGGGCACCCTCTACACATATTTCTTGGTTGGAAATGGACACCTGACTCCTGGGCTCATTGCCTTAGATTCAGTTATGACATTGACCTGAGTATCGTGTTATCTTAACACTGCTACAGCAGTAGTTTCAGAGCTGGGTTTGCTGAATTTTACACATTTACATTTACTCCATATAACAAAATCCACTGAAAACTCATTGCTGCTTTTTGCACATGTAGCAGGACTGGCAAATCAGAGAGCAAAGATATTCAACTAAAGTGATTAAAGGCACTTTGAAAGTTCAGTTTCCAACTGAATACCTCCATCCCTGATTTCCTCCATAATACAGATGACAGCAGATGGAGGAAGAGACACAGTGGTTGTGCTTTCCTCCTCAGGACTGCAGAGGAGAAACTCTGTGGTATGTTTGATACCCACTGACATTTCTGGGCTGGGAGTTTTTATGCCAACCATACTGCATTGCTGGCAAGACAGAAAGCAGTGGAAGCATGCATGGGGTTATGGCTTTATTTGTGAAGCTACAACTGAAAAACACCCACAGGATATAAGAAGATTTTAAAAGATAGAAGGCTTGCTGCCCCATGCAGAGTTCCTACAAATAGTTTCAAGCACCTGAGTCCTATTTTCTATAAATGATCCAGATCTTTAAAATAGTAGCATCCAGGGAGTAACAAAATACATCCACTTACAGATCTGCAAAAGTTTGGGTCAGGAGTTCAGATCATTGGAAAAATACCTTCTCCCTGAGAGGAAAAGGAAAACTCAGACACCCCACCGATATTTCTTTGGAGGCTTATTCAACCCTTTAATTTATACAGCCACGCTTTACCACGTGTGTCCAATATACCTCCCTGGTAAACTCTTCTCCTTCCTGGCCTTTCAAAGATCTCACCTGCTTGGATGTCTCTGAGCGATGCTCATAGGAAAACAACCCTTGAAATGCCAAACAGATGTGAATATGCATCTGTGGAGGAATGTATGGGTGGTACCTATCTGTCATCACCCCTTTCACCATCTCATCGTCTCCCCTTTCATCTGGTGCCCATCTCTGCCAAGCTACAAAGTTGCTAGGTGAAATGTGAGACAGAGCCTTGTTTAACCTGACCTCTCTTTCTGCAGTGTGAACTTTCCATTGGTTTTTACCTGGCCGTGTGAAATTCAGCTTCACTTCACTAAACACTTATGTTAAGAGGGAAGAGTAGCACTTAGGTATTTTGGGCAGGTTCTTATTGAAGAGCCAATCCACCTTAACAAAGACCATAAAGGTATGAAATCTTAGAAGTCATTTGTACTTACACAGAAAAAAGCACCACCATCACCCACATGTGTAGCCAGTCTGAGGTTGTTACCTTTATTCTCAGCTGCCCACATTTTTTATTACTGAATTCTTTCTCTGGACCTGCTCTAAAAAGTTAAACAGTTTCAAACAAGTAGGGCATTTTTGTTTGGTGGGTTTTTTTTGTTGTTTGGTTATTGTTTCTTGGAGGGCTGGGGTGTTTTATTTTCATCAGAGGAAAATGCTTTTTTTTTTTTTTTTAAACAGATGTTTTTTCTGTGAGTTTTTTTCATAACTTTTTTTTTAATAGGAAAAGTACAATCACACATCTCTTATTATATTTATTATCAGAACTTTGATGGAAATATAAAGGCAGGTTGAAAACTTACAAGCAGTATATGACTAGCTTCTAGCTAAAAAGAAATAATAATAAAAGAAGTCTCTCCCCAAAACAGCAATAAATTTGTAGCAGATCCCTAAAGACATTGTAAAAATCCACAGATAGTCAAAAGTTCCCAGCAGAAGTTAAAAATAAGCTCGCTCTAAAACCAGAGTGACACCATCCTCAACTTCTTTTAAGAAGAGTTGTTTGGGGTGTTTTATCCTTCAACCATTTTTCCTACATTGTAAATTCCATTTTCTGATGGTAATTGAGTAGTTACATTATCCAAAACTCTTCTACAATCTTCTTAACTTATAACATCTCCCTTCAAATGCTTTGAAAGGCTATGATTTTCAGTGCTTTCAAAACAAAGACCAATTCTCTTCATCCCCTTCTTCAGTGCCACATGGGACAGAAAGTGCATTCTTGTTGCCCATATAGAGAAGAGAGCGCATGATCTGTCTCTTGCCTATAGACTAGATCTGCTGCCTGTAGTAGAATTACTTCAAAATTTTTATCACCAAA
Source organism: Indicator indicator (assembly GCF_027791375.1). Lineage (NCBI taxonomy): Eukaryota > Metazoa > Chordata > Aves > Piciformes > Indicatoridae > Indicator > Indicator indicator. The sequence goes on along the minus strand of NC_072016.1, from coordinate 15,978,869 downwards.
AAGAGAGATAAACTCTTTTTTTTTTTTTTCCCAGCTCCAAGGCTAGTTCCTGAAGATGTGGCTATATATATGTATAGATTTCTATTCAGAGACAAGCAAGCTGTATGCAGAAGTACAGCCCCACATCTGCTGAGTCACTCTCTGGGTGCTCTGCAGCCTGGGAGTGTCTTTCACCCTCCCACAGATCTTAACCACCATCATCACTGCCAGTGCATGGGAGCTCCCAAGGGCAGCAGAAGTATTTCACCTGAGCTGGTTTGACATTCAGTACAACATATGTAAAGTGAGTTCAGCTAGGCTTTCAGATGTCAGCTCCTTGGATCTTCAGTAGGTATTTGAAGAACAGTTCTAGGTACCCTTAGTGGCCTACATCGCTTCCCACAGGCAGGAATGAATAGCGGGAGGGGGTTGTTGGTGGTGTTGATTCCCAGTTCCTGTCTGGGAGCCAGGATTCCCACTATACATGGAGAGAGAACACTGTCAATGAATTCTTTGGAAAAGCAGGACTTGCTCCCATGTGCTGGGATTCTGTCCATCTGCATCCCCCTCTCTCCAAGCAGGAGAAGCACAGTTTACCTGTCTGCTGGCCACACAGCAAAGCTTCTCCATTTCCACTGCTTTGCTTCTACAAAGCAAAATCCCAAGGCAAAGCCAATGACTATTGATAAAAATAAATGGTTACCTAATAAGAACAGACTGGAAATGATCTTAGTATAGGGAAATCTGTGAAAGAAGCTTTACTGTAGGGAATATGCAACCTTTCTGATTTTCAAGAGAAAGAGGCTCTTGGCATTCTTTGCCTCTTAATTTGCTTGAAACTTGAGCCACATTGATACAGATCTTTTAATTATTGTCCTCTGTTAAGCTGGACAAAGCATTGTGAGAAGGCTTCAAATCAATCATTCCACTGCTTTAACTGAGTCCTCACCTGTTCTAAGGTTTGGTTTTGGTTGGTTTATTTTTTTGAAAAACTTGCAAGCAAGCAGAAAGAATTTTATTTTTTTTTTACCATCAGTAAGCCCATTCAAGCAGCCATTGTAAGACCAGGAGAAAAGGTCGTCCTACTCACTGATTCAAAAGCCTAGAATTAAATTCCCAGAGACTATAATAATTAAAACCAGAACAAAACAATGAAAAAAAAATCCAAAACAAAACCGTGACTTGGTTGATTGCATTGGAATGAATTTGACCAACAGATGGCAGTTGTGAAAACTAAGCTGGGTCACTTTCCCAGCCATGTAAACAGAATGAAAGCACTATAACACATCTGCCATGTAAAAATGTTATTAGTCCTGCTCTTGAGACAACCCACATAAAAAAGCCATTCTCCAGTCAATTGGTTTTGGTCTGTATGCAGTAGAAAATGCTGTGCAGGGTTATTCATCACCATCCTGCAGTGTTCCCTGACCGGTCTGTAACTTTCCAGCTTCCAGGGCACACCAGTTTATTTCCTTTGTAGAAAACTTTTTGGCAGAGGGTTGGGATGCAAATGGAGGAGAAGGTGTAAATGCAGGAATGTGCAAGGATGGTACTGCCAGGGGACATGCAGAGGGCTGGAAAGATCCCAGGAATAATAAAAATACCCATGCAAATGCCAAAGCCTCAGGAAGAGAAACAAAACAGTTCACCAGACTGCTGCATGGGGGACCAGTGCTCAGCTTGAGGACAGCTAGAGAAGCATCTTTTTCCTAAGACAAAAGATAAGTACCTGGGCACCAAGTGTGTGTTTGGACATGGGCACACCTCTGAATATGCCTAAGCAAATTTCAACAAACACTTCCAAATACCAGGGCAGAGTTAAACATGGTCAGAAGATAGAATAGGAAAATTCTTGCAGTAGAGACAGAAATTTCACTTGTTTGTAGTGAAAGTCTCCATTGAGGTGACAATTTTTAATTGATAAAAATAAAAATAAAATTATAAACCAAATTAAAAGGAAAAAGGTAATTCTTTCTATATAAAGCAATGATTTTTGATTCAAGAGAGCTTTCATTTTGAACAGAAAAAAAAAAAGTCTTTGTTGTCAGATGTATTTTTGGGAATATCTGGGGCAAGAAGAAAAGGCAGGTAAGCAATCTGGGACTTCCTACCCTTTGTTATTTTCGCATAAGCACTCCTTCTGGTCTGCTGCCCTCCAAAAGGATGCTTCAGCCAGGAAAGACATGAGAAGCAAAGAAGAGGAATAACTGGTTCAGCAGGAGGAAAACCTCTACTCATGTGTTCTTCCTCAAGGATCAAACATAATACAAAAAAAAAGTAAAAGGCTGCTTCTAGTCCCCCCAGGTTTTCTTCCGAGCTCAGACACTGGCCCATTCAGAATGTACAGAATTCACTCAACCTCCAAATGCCCCAATATTCTTTCTGAAAATGCAAACAACATGCAAATTTCCACTCAGCCATCCCATAGGGCACTATCTGTGAGAACATGAGAATCAAAGAAAGCCTATGGAAATTAAAATTGTGTTCTTAGAAGAGCTCAAAAGCAAACACTGGAAAACACACAGACTGCTTATTTAATTAGGGATTAAAAACAAAGCAAGCAATTTAATGGCAAAGCCCCCCACAAACAAACACCATAACAAACAAACAAGTCTGAGGGTCCAAAGTCGCAAACTGCACTGGCAGCTTGCCTGAAGGTGCTCTTCAAATGCACATTTTTCTTTGTACTAATGATTTCAGTGTCAGGTGCTGAACAAATCAAGGTGCTGAATCAAGGCACCTAGAACAAATATGTTGTAACAATGTGATAGCCTTGGCCATAAGCTGTATGTGTGTTAGAAGACAGAACAGAGAATCTGCTCTTAACCATTGCTCATCAGTTCACATAAATGTTGAACTACCTGGGTCCTTTGAGACCAACCCCTTCCTGGAAAGGCACAAAGGCTAAATAAATCTTGGGGTGTAATTAGTTGGCTTCCTGGTTTGGGAATGTTTGAGGATCCCATTAGGAGCCCTTAAGTATCTTGGGAAATCTGATACTGTTCTGTTAAACTTAAAAATTATACAGAACCATTCTGTATAATTCAGTTAACTAAATGAGGCAGCATTAAAGTCAGAGGCAATGTATCTTGATTTCCCCAATTCCTAGGACAGCAGAGTGACAGGAGGTGTAGTGGGGCCAGCCCATGGGCATGTATGAATTGCACAACAGAGCTAGTGTGTCTGAGTCTAACACTGGATTCCCAGGAGGAGCAGAGAGGTGCTGGAGTACCGAACGGGGATTAACTGCCAGCTGCAGTAAGCAGTAGACAGTCAATACGCACAGGCAGAGGGCAACCACAGCACTGCCAGCATGGGATTAGCAGATACTCAGCAGTACTGTGCCTGCTGGACCCAAGCCAGTTTAGCAAGCTGGTAAAGCAGCTCCTCTGCTTTGTGGAAGGAATGCTGATGCATGCTGAAATTTGTGGGGACAACATGTGGCCTCACATATAGCCCCAGTTTCAGACAGACACTTGTGGACACTTAATATGAACAATGACTGTGAAGAAGCTTCTCAGAACCAGCCTGTATTATGTTGTGGCTTGTTTTCCTCATTGGTAAGCACGCTGCAGCGTTTACACTGTGAGGTGCGGAGAGGGGAAACACAGAGATTTTTAGAGCCTGCCTTTAAAAGTAGCTAATGATGATGATGAGCTGAGCCAGCAATCTGGTGTGGTCAGATTGTGTTGCCATACAAACTATTACCAGTGGAACCAAGGCAGAAGCTGTAAAGGTCAAGAATTTCTGTCATCATTTGTCAGCAAAGCCTGCCAACGTGATGTCTGTAATTGGAAGAGGTAGTTAAGAGAGAGATTTCCCACTGAATAAAAATTATTTATCCTGTATTTAATGACCATTCTCAGACAGCCAAGAAAGCAACAATCAGCTTGGAAAGAGATGCACAATTCATAGGGACAAACCAAAAGTACCATAGCTGCACTGCTGACACCACCGTGCGACCTGTGAAGGGGTTTGCCAATTCCTGCAAGTGCAGCTCATGTTGTGCCCCCACATCTCTCACCTCCTTCACAGCACCACTTCTCCAGGCATCAGAGCAGCTGGCATCAGGACTGCTGACTACATGGCTTTTGCAGCCTGTATGAGATCGCTTTGAAAAGCCACAACTTCTGGCTAGGAAATACACTTTTCCCTCTCCTTGTTTATGTTTATCTTGCCTCCAGAACAGCTTCTCTTATTCTAAATTTAATAAAGTTCCTGCAGCAGCCAGACTTTCATCCAGTCTAGAGGAACACAGATACGCACACTTCCCTGAGCACCTACCTCCCAAGCTGCTTTGGATGCCACTGATGAAAGTGAAACCTTACACGCACATTCAGTCCTGCTATCAGTACACTTCTGAGCTGTGCTTGATTTTTCCTTCTCTTTTCCCCACACACATGCTTACACATTTTTGCAGACTTTACCTGGAGAGGAGAAGGCACCTTGTTGCCTATCCCATCACCCTGCAACACCATGGCAGTTCCTAGCACAAGTGCCCACATGGAAGCACATCCATAAAATCTATCAGTTCTCTCAGTCCCATCCACTGCTGGAGCAGCAGGCAAGCAGAGTACATCAATATTTCTCAGCTCCTCTTTTAGACTATAAACAGAGTCAGATTCCCTGTAGGCAGCAGCCCTGCCCAGGCACTATCCAGCCTCTGAGATTTAACATGCAGAGACATCTTCTCCCATAAATTGCAAGAGGCAACTCCAGTTCCTTTTCTTCATAAATCTACCAGACTTTTCCAGATGCTTTGAGTGGATGCCACCATTCTTTTTGTCTGCAAGATCCATAGGTTAAGTCCAGAAGGAAATGTTACAGTCAAGCAATTTGATGTCTGGCATCACACTGGTTGGAGGGCGTTATCCTCTGTAATGGGGTGATCCCATCATGTTACTAAAGAAAGTTGTGTTTTAGAGGGACACCTGCTCTTCATTTAAAGACTACACAAGACAGAGAACCCTTTACAGCCTCTAAGAAATTATTTCAGTAGTTAATTATTTTCATTGTTAAAAAAACCTGCACCGTATTTCCATGCTGAAATGGTCTGGTTTCAGCTTCTGGTTCCCTAGATCTGCTTGGACCACGTCTCCAAGAAGAAGTGCTCTGGAATCCAGCTCTCTTTTTGACACATGCAAAGCAGGATCTGTGCACCTTTAAAGCTTGTTTGAAGTATATCTGCAAAGCTTAACCACCCACAACCATGTGTACTGAGCTAATGAGGAAAAAACGCAGATGCATTAAGTCAGGCCCAAAGATCACTCCAGCCCAGACAGTAACCAGCCAGCCAGAGGTATTGAAATAAAAATATAAATCCCAAGGGAGGCCAAGAATGACCTTTTGCATGACACATCTCTCTAGCCACCAAGCTGAATGTCATAGTGACAGGCACAGTGTCACCCACTATGTGTTTGCACAGTTTCCAGTCCACTTAGGCACTGGCAAATTGAACCCCTATCTACTTCACAGGCATATTCTTAGATGAACATAACAAAATGAGTCCTCAGGGCAGGTTTTCCAGGTATTGCCTCACCCATTATGGTTATCTCATCATAAAACTTGATTGAAGGTCAGTGACTTCACACCCAGAGTCTCCAGTCTCTTTCCCCTAAGGTTTCTTTATGCAGAGCGTGACCAGGACCATGGCTTGGTACCTTTCCAGTCACACTTGTACTAAATTAAACACAGGGAAAAGGGTTTTGGCTGCATTTTGGCTGCCTCCTGGACCCACAGCTCAGTATTTCTGGCTCAGTTTATACCACCACTAGAAATGCCATAAACTGACAATATCTGGTTTATATTTATGACAGTTTATACAACTCCTTTGGCTAGGTTTTTACAAAATTTCCAGTGATGTATATAGCCAAATGCAAAAAATCAGAGTACATTATTGTGCTTTTCCCTGACAGATATCACATGCTTCTCTTCTGTGTTTACTATTTGCATGATGGCACATAGGCACACCAGCCTCAGGCTAGGACACTTTCTGTGCTTAGTGCTATACAGATACAAAAAGAGAAACACATTGCCTTGTAAGGTTATGACAGCAAACACAAATGAGGCCAGATTCTTCTGGGACACTGCCATCTCTCAGAGTGAAATGCTTTTTCCTCTCATACATACAGGTAAAGGGCACAGAGAACTTCAGTAAGTTTCAGGTGTACTGACTGACTTGCATCATCTTGAGTTTGGCCAAATTTTAAATGCACCTAGTGCTAGTAAGGGAGCAGACAGCAAGCTCTGCTGCTGACTTGGCAGCTCATGGGACATGCAGTGAGAATGGTGGGAAGAGAGGAGCTGGTTGACCACAACAACTGCCCCTCTAGAGTCTATGAGCTCTCCCCCTCTTCCAGATGAAATTTGGACAGTACACAAGGATTTTGTTTCTGTATGGGAAATCTGCCAAGCACCTCCCAGCTAAAGCTGTGACAGGAAACTTCTGGCTCCAAGCCCATACCTCATGTAATCTAGTAAGGATTGCTGGCAGAGCAGCACCTCCATAGCAGGAGGCGGGCTGCAGGTCAACACCTGATTTCATGCTGGTAGTCCAATGCCAACACTCAAACAACTTGTACAGCCAGAGGGCATGTATTTGCTCAGCATACACCACTGACAACATAAAGAAGATTGCTGGAGCATGATAACATATGGAAAGCTAACTGGTTCATACCGTGACATTGCTGGATTCAGCTGCACTTGTGCCCATCTGATTTCAACAAAACGAGCAGCACAGGAGAAAACTGGCCATGATACAAGCTCCTGGGAGTAATTGTAGGAAGCTCTGAGCTTTCTGAAAGCATTTTTGTGGTCTCAGTTTTACTTGCAAGAGTATTAGTGGAGAGCAACTAAGTGTGAAGAATAGCATCAGCATGGTTTCCCATTTTTTATCACACTCATATTTCAGTATTTCCTTCCTTTGATAGGTTCACCAATCTGGTAAGTAGAGCACAAAGAAATGGTGGAACATGTTCCTAGTTGCAAAATACAATTCAGCAACATGACTGTTTGTATTATGTTGCTACCATTACTGTTGTTCCACTCTCTTGTAACACTGGAATTACAGCAGGTTATCAACAGGCAGTGCTTCCTCATTACCAGACCCTGGCACTTTGCTCACACTGAAGGTGCAAGCTGAATAAGAATGTGGGCCTAAAGCTTTGGCACGTTTTGCTGCTAGTGGCAAGCCCAAGGTCCAGCTTAATGCCAACTCTTCTACCTGCTCTTTGTCAAGGTTCAGCAGATGGTCACCAAGGCAAGACTAACTCCACCCCTATAGAAGGCCACTTATGTCCGTTGCTTTCCTGTGCAAAATCACAACAGAAATTTCTAAGAAATTATAACAAAGAAGAGGCTCCTTCACTGTGTTTTCTAATGGCTTTGTGACCTCAGTAGTCTGTTAACACAGCAATTAATTATAACACATGCTGAGTAAACATGAATTAGCTTACAAAGGTACAGAGGCAAAGCTGGTTGTTGGCTTGCAAGCGATCAGGAAAAACTGCAGCGGTCAGGATTCTCTTCTTCTGTTAAGCATGTTGCCTCTCACAAGCACAAAGATCCCAGGATACTCGTGATGCTGGCTAAAATCCCACTGCATGCAATAAGGACAATTCTTGCATAGGAAAATTTGAGAAAATATCCACTGAGTTCTGGGATACTCAGTGGAGCAGCCCTTAATTTAGCATCCTTAACTATATCTGCTTACTTTCATTTGGACAGAGAGCTCCGAAAGAGGAAACCAAACAAAAAGCAACAACTTTTTACAAAACAAAGCTACCAATTTTCCAGCCCCACAGTTGTATCACTGACCCTGCCCTGATGAGCCTCCAGCCTAGATCATGGGACTTTCTGCAGTGTTCAGCTCTGACAGTGCACTGCAGGAATTGTAGCTGCTTTTTTAGTACCCAAGCATCATGTGCAGATAAGACATTTCTTAGGAGCTCCTACAGCTCTGCTGTTGCCCTCTGCACTCTCAGACAGAAGTTATTTTCATATTGCAGTATATCAAAAGTCACCTCTACACTACCTTCCATCATATGTCTTCAGGTTGTGTCACACTTTGAGGCCTATGCAAGGTTGTGGTGATTTCCAAAGAGTCACTGGAGGGCTCACAGACTGCGCTTATGCTTTCCATCTCCATGCAATGCTCTTTAACTTCTTCACCAGATTTCCACCCCCTGTAGAGACAGGCATCCTGACTTCAGCCTGGCAGACCAGACAGGCACCCCTGTCCTACATCTGCAACCTATGAGATTTGCATCCCTACAGCCTTCCAGGTGCAAATAGTTGTGTTAGGGTGCCAAAGGTAGATGCAGTGGCACAGTGTGAGGCCACACACAGAGTCAGCCCAGCAGGATGCCCCAAGTGTTCAATCTGCCTACCACTCCATGCACTGGCTGCATCAGCGCTAGGGGAAATCTCTGGACTACAGTTTCCCTTCCCACTTTTTAACTGTCCAAAGCAAACGGCAGCAAACATGGAGGTTTCCCTCTTCCTCTCAAAACATGAATATTCTACACGCTGGTCAGCAGAATATTTTTCATTGAAAAACAGATGCAATATAATAATTTTCCAGAAAATCAATTTTCAAAAGCAACAGCTAATGTTTCTTTTGAAAACACCCACCCCCTCTCAAATTAGAAGTTATTAGAAGTTTTTGGCTTGCGTTTTTTTTGGGGGGGGGAGGGTGCTGTTTGTTTTTTGGTGGGTTTTTGTTTTTGTTTTTTTTTTTTTGAGGTGGGGAGGTGTTTTTGTTTGTTTGGGTTTTTTGGTTTGGTTTAGTTTTTAAGAATCATTTAAAGTTCTGATTGCAAAGCACACACAAACTCAAATTCCACCCAATAGTAGAAATACAGGAAGGGTCATGGCATTTTCTAATGAAAGCATGGCTTTTGTAGAATCTGCCAATAACAACAACAAAGAACATTAAAATAATATTAATAGAAAATAACATGCAAACCCAATATCCTCAGCATCATGAGTATGGCCAGCACATAAAAGGATCTCAACCTCAGAAGGGCAAGTGAACGATCTGTATCATGGTGAGCCACTCTTCTCAGGGCACACATAGTCCAGTCTGTAGTAAGACCATTAACTCAGCGCCAAACACAGCCAGCCCATCATCCTAGTTTGTTTTTTGATTAAAACTCACACAGTAATAAACTCCAATGGGCAATTAGCTACACTGTTCTCTCTACAGCTTCAGGAGAAAGCAGCTAGAAGTTTATTAGGACCCCTACATCCTTCTCCATGAGAAGACAATGATCTTTGCCAGGTCCCATGCTTCAGTCATCACAGTTTTATTGCACACTGCAGTTTTCTGCTGCCATCATTTTTATTTAACTAGTATATTTTAAAAGAATGCCTTAAACATTTATTTCCTCTGAATCTGGAGAACTGTTCTTTGAAATTGATTGATATAGCTTGCTGTGCCAACAGCTCACAGAGAGAAAAACAGCTGACTGTTCCTAAAGGCTTTGTGCGTCAACATTTAGTCCAAGATGATCTTCATTTCCCTGGTCCTCCTGGGTATGGAACTCATAGCTTTGTTGCCCAACAAAGCTAAACTGAAGCCCCACAGTGGCAGGAAGCACAGATGCTTCCCAAGATCTAGATGAAGACTTCCTAATGGCAGGCACAAGGGCAGCCACTGCAACTGTTGCTCCCCACACTGTGATTGACGGTCATACTCTGGCTGCCACCATTAGCATTCCACTGCTCTTCACCACAAGGGAAGGGCACGAGGAAGTGCGCCACAGGAGCTTGCACCAACCAGGCTTCCACAGAGAGGCCCAGCTGCTGGGCTGAGCAATAGTGACTTCTGTGATGGCTTTAGAAATAACTGCCCCAGGACACAAGTATCTCATTTGCTTTTCCTTCTCCTCTACCACCTCCTTGAGGCCTGTGGCTGAAAGCCCTCAGGGTGGTTAAGGGAGGTGCCACACAGTTTCTCTTCCCCACAGGCCCCTGTTCATATCATGGGTACACTGCCAACCAGCCTGGCCCTACTGCCATCTCAGGCACCACCACAAGCCCTGACTTCCCACCAGGGCCATAACTCCCCCCTCATCTTTCCAGCAAAATAGCTGAAATTCCTCATCAGGACAGGCCTTAACCAGGCATGAATATGTGACCCTACAAATAAACAAACTTCCCCCCACGTTGTTTTGGCCTTTTAATATTTCAGTCAGCACAGGAAACTTCTGTTGAAGGGAATAGACAATATTTCAGAGTGGGGGAACAGCCTGTTGGTCACAAGTTTATCAGGGAAAGCCCCTCTGGGAAGGCCATGGGATGGAAAGAGGCTGTGCATATCCATTCCTTGACCCTGCTATTTTCTCTCAGAGATAAAATACCACCAAGGATCAGGTCTAGCTACCCAATCTCTCCCTTTCATTTGCCATTCTGGTCTTTTGCTGACTGCATCTAAGGATAGAAGCTGCCTGATTCTGGAAGGCAGAACAATAAAAAAAGAGAAATGAATACTGACGCACATTACCATTTTAGGCCAAATAGCTCAGTTTTCTCCCCAAGCACCCAGTCCTGTTATTATAAGATGCTTTTTTTTAATTCTGTTTACATTATAGGGACATTTTTTCTCTGCTTTTTCTTTCATTGCTTTATTTGGCTCTGCAGTTTCTGAACTACAGCTATGGCCAAAACATTTCTCACCTGCTCTCATGGGGCCATTCTTCATACCACAGGGCCAAGCAGTCCAAAGAGATAGCATTACCTCCTGTCAGCTGAGATGAGGTACAAAGTAAAGCCTTTATCATTCATTTCCTAGGGCAGGATGTGGCACCTTCTCCCCAGCTTGTACAGTCCAGACCTCTAGTCCAATTGCAAATCCTTCTGCTGCTCTGTCTCATTTGTTTCAGAAAAGGAGGGGTCTCCTCACACTCTTCTCCTAATTATGCCCTGTGCTGGGCACCAATGTCCCTTGTGTCACTGGCCCCAAAAGCAGTGGTATCTTTTTTGAAGGAATCATTTTTGGAAGGTCCCCAAGCTGAGTGCCTCCCATGCTCACAGGTATTAAAACAAATGGCCCTGGAAAGTGCATCTCACTCAAGGAGTAAGCACTAGCTTCAGTCAAGGGAACTGTCCTGTTGCAAGGCCAGAGTACATTGCTGTTTACCCCGACTGCTTGCTGCTGTCCTGACAGAAATGGGACCAGGGTCTGTGCCTCAGCAGAAGGGGACAGACCCACCTAGCCCCACAGCAAGCCCCTCTGGCAGTGGTTGTGCAGGAGCAGGACAGTGCCCAGTGCAGCAGCGTGGCACTGACATCTGCTTCTGAGGCGAGGGCCAAGCCCCATGGAGTGCAGAAAAGGGCTGGGCTCTGCCTTCTCAGCAGACAGGCAAAGGCACATCTGTGATCTATTTCTTGTGCTAATAAGGCTTCCCTGCATGAAGTCCTTTAACTTCCTATTCCTGTTCTTGAAGATGAGGCTAATGATAGTCCCAGGGTCTCCTAATACAGAGGAAAGGAAACTTTATTAATGCTTGCAAAATCCTTCAGAAAACACCCTGAGGGTGAGCAAGGGTGATTTTGCTGATAAGCTGTACATTAACCTAAAGCCTGAGGAGTCAGGTTTGCTTCCGATTGTGGAGTGGAGCAGGCAGAAGAAAGTAGCTGTGTTGGAAACACTTCTCTTTTGCCCACCCGGACTGCAATGGGATCAACTTAGGACTGAAATAAGCTTTGGGGAGTCATTGAACTCTGACCTAAGCTAGAATAATAGGATGTGTTTATGTCTGACAATGGGGGAGCTTTGCAGAAACCTCCAGTGAGCTCCACATGCAATGCTGGTTTTTATGGTCCTCCCAAGAAGGGAATTTCAAGGGATCATATATGCCTTAAGTGTAAATTATGACATGCATTAAAGACCACCCACATCAAATGGATGGTTGCCCCAGCCCAGGATGTTCATGGTGAATTGAGAAGAAATTCCACAGCCCTTCTGGTTTGTGCTTCCATAGAATAATATATTTTCAGGTCAGGAGAGCTGTCTGCTTCTCACACAATAGGTCCTTTCTCCCTTTCCCCCCTGTACCTGTCAATTGCTCTCTGCCTCTGCTGTAATTTATGTTTTACTCCCAAACTGTATGACTAAACTTTGGAAATGTGAGGGTACATTGGCTAAGAAAAGCCTGGTCTCAGCCATGGTCAGTGCAGCATGCAGCACTCCAGAAATCTGAACAGGCACAGGGAAGCCTTGTGGATGCAATGCGTTACTCTACAACCAGCATTTGAAGTGGCAATGCCTTGACAGATGAGCCTACTTTCATTGGTTACTTTGAACGTTTCGTGCTGCAAATCTGTAAAAAAACCCAACAACAACAAAAAAAGAAGAAAAAAAAAAGACAAACACTCGGAGATCAAAAAAACTTGCCAAAACTGATCCACAACTCAAAGTAGATGTAAATAAACATATGGACCAAGACAATATGTAAATCTTCAAACTCTCCCTTTAGTATCTGCTCAATACCGAAAGCTACATGTAGGCTTTACCAGATGTCTCTGTAACAAGCAATGTGATTGCCTGCAGAGACTCTAGCTAACCTTGAAGTACTAGATTTAGGAGCACAAACTGTTGTCTGCTTTACCTTTTTTTAAACCCATGTTACTAGGTTATAACAGAAATAATCCTAGCTCTCATTAAACTGGAGGTTTTCATTGTAAGCTAAGAAGTAACTATTTTCCTTGGCCAGAGACTGCTTATCTTCCTCCAAACTATGCTACAATTACAGTGACTCTTCTGAAAGAGTCTCAGTAGATTTATCGCATGCCTTCATCACATTCAAGTTAATTTTAAAATTGAATTTTTAGCAAGTATAGCATGCCATTGTTTTGCAGTTCTTGATCTTCAGCATTGTATCTAAGGTCACAGATTCTTTCCATCTTGTCTAGAATAAAGAATCACTGCATTTCTTTTTCACTGACTACATATGACTCCTTCAAGGATTAATAATGTCTATTATTCTCAAAATAGAAAGTTTTTCTTCATGATGCTGACAAATAATATTCTAGTGGAAAAATACCCTTCGTAAGAGACCACTTGCAGGTCTTCCATAGGCTGCTTTGTTTGTGTCTTCCTAAATTTTCTTTCTGGTTTTTGATTATCCCTTCATGTGGTTGCAAGCAAGTCTATTTCACAGACCATTTTTTGTTGTTTAATAAATCCAATAACAATATCTCTTGCTCTGCCTGAAATGGCATTTTCATAATATTTTTCACTGTTTCTTCCCCAGTTAGGAGGATGGTCAATACCTCCCAAGAGGTAGGTCTTACCACCCAAGAGCAGCTCTGAAGTAGTTGTAGCATATTACACTTTACACCTTGAGCATTCCACGGCAAAGAAACATTCCTTCAGATCTTCAAATAGCTGGGCCTTTTCTCCATTGTTTAACTGGAGAATGGTTTAATGAAACTACTCTCACGTAAGACTGCTTTATCATGACTATTAGACAGTGAAACACATCTCTGAAGATGGGCTATAAATGCACACCCTGCATGCTTTTCACACATCATTTCAGGCAGCAAGTGGCAGTGGAAAGTGCCAGGGAACTTTCTGCTGTCCAAATTTAAGCAGTGGAGTCACTGGGCTCCCTACTGAGACTGTGCTCTTACATCTCAGAGCCTCAGACCTCAGGCTAGAGGTAACAGAATGGAAAGAAATTCAAGACTTGAGATTGCCAGGAATGAATTGAGGACTGAGAACTAGCCATGAGAAAGATCTGGTATAATAAATTACTCAAAGCAAACATAAGTCAGAGAAATCTCAAGACAACTTCTTCCCCAGCTCTCCCAGAACACAGATTATAGAACATTACTGTTGGCAGTCTGGCTGACCTGGCTTCCAATGAAGAAACAGTAGGGACACCGATGGCATCTAACACTACACAGCTGTGCACCTGGTTCTACCAGCCAGCCAACCCACTTATAAGGATTTTGCTGTTACTGACTTTCAGAACAATGCAGAGTGCTAAGCTTAACTATTACATACTTCTGAATCTGGCAGAACCATCTCTTAGAAACAAGCCATCAAATTTCATCTTCATCTCTCTCTTCTTGTTGATTTTGCTGTTTCCCATCACTGGTTTGTTCCTACCCTTTGTCAAGTTCCTTCTTCCCGCCTCCTTTTTTCCATGTGTATAATTCACTTAAAATCAGATGCATCCTTTTATGCTGTGTTTCCAAGAGTTCTGCAGTATAAACACATCTTGTCAGTAGGTTGTATTTACTGCTGGTTCATTTACAATCTGACCCTGGAATAAGCAGTTCCATTTTTTTTTCGAGTTAAAATGGTTCAGGTTTTAAATAGCCAATACTATGCTGATTGCTTTTCAAATGGCCAGACATCTGTCTATTATTAGTATCAGACCGTGACAACAGGAATATTCTGCTCATTAAATCACTGTTGAGCAAAGTGTTTAAGTTTTATCATTAAGAAAAAAAGAAAGGCTTTTTATGTCATGAATGGTTCTCAGGAGATACGTTCTACCATTTAAAGCCAAAACTAATAGGGTCCTCAGAAATCACCCTGTTTCATGTTTCCAGCTTCAAAACCAGAGGAATGCAGGCCTGGAAAGGACTTGCTGGATCATCAAGTCCACTTTTCACAGCACCACACAGTATGATCCCTAGAGGCTTGGCTCATGTTCAGTTTCTTCATAAAGATTGGCAGCAGATGGTCACGGTCACATAAGCCCTCAAACTTCAAGGTACCAGCCTATAGTCAAGAGGATTTGTGGGTTTTCTGTACAAGGGAATGGTAGAGTCACTAATTTAAATATCTAAATACATCTCCAAAGTTTGAAAATTACATTGTAGCCAATACTAAACACCAGATCTATCTCAGATCTGACATGGAGATATTTCACAAAGCTATACTGCCACTTACATTCTCCTCCCTTCATGACTTCAGACAAAGGTGCCACATTTGGGCTTCTTGGCAAGGCAATGAATCTAGCAGTGTTCCTTCTGACAAAACTTCCAGGAGAAACTAATCTCTTTCAAACAGGTGACATCTCTCCAGATATGTCCTGAAACTTGCAATATTCAGCAGCAGCCTTTTGCAATCCGTGAAAATGATGTTTAAGAGGCATCATATAAGCACATTTGCTTCTTCTTGTGAGGACCAGGCAATAGACCTCTGCACACTGGGAGAAATCATACACCTGCAAGTATATTGCAAACCAAGAAGGTTAAAGAAAATGTTCATTTCTGTGAATGCTCTGGCCTCCACTCAGCAAAATCAACACACTGATTTCACATCTGACCTCACCAGCCAGCCAATGCACCTGTAAAGGCTGCTTTTAGTGACCTTATTTAACAATACACAGGACTTAGTATAATTATTACTTTAACAGCAACCTTCAGGTGTCAGCTTAGAGAGGCAAAGAAATGGCTGATACAAACCTGTTTTGAAGATGCATCTTTTAATAGTAGGATGGTAAATGAGTGAAGAAGCAAGTCAGCACTGCCGACTAAATGAAGCGATGGTTTTGCATCCCATTGCTATTCAGAGGGGCAAGCTTACTTCCAAGTTATTAATAGCAGCATAGTTTAATAATAATAATAAAAGACATCTGGACGAAATCAGATGAGCAGCAGAACCACATGTGCACAGGGAACCCAAGCATGTCCCGAGCTCACTCACATATTTCGGTACAGAAAAGCCAAAGTATTTCATTGAGAGGGGAGAAGGAAGGCAGCCAGAAAACACTTGAAACTTGGAGCTCTGCTACTTTTAAACTAAACATCAGTACATTTCTGCTTATCTCCTTACCCTTGCAAAGACAGTTTTTGCTGAATATCCAAATGTTAATGGAACAAGCCTACAGGGAAGGCAGCCAAGCCGAGTATCTCTGCCCAGAACTAGCTTTTCTCCTTGATTGCTCCATTTCATTTGCCCAATGTTTTCCAGCATGTCTCTTTCACATTATGCATAGAGCTCATCCTGACATCATCCTAATTCATTTTGACTTGTACAACAGTCTCCCCCAGCCTTAGGTGCCTCCAAATGCATGTGGTTTCCAATGATTAGGCAGGGCAAATAACCATTGCTTCTCATACAAATCCCAATACGGATGTTCTTTGGCAGGGAAAGGGAGCTGCCTGCATTGCTCTACCCTTGAAGGGAGGGAATGAGCCAATACGGAGTAGCTCAGTCACCGAGTCAACACAAGATTTCTCAGCTGCGTATGAGCCAAGTCATCCTTGGACATGAGTTACAAAGGCAGCACTATCCTGCATTGTCTTCCCTTCACTTGTCAATCAAGTCCCCTATTGCTGCTTGAGAAGGCAAAACCAGCCAAGGTAGCTAGTCAAATACATCACACAGGACACTCGAGGAAGGTGCCTTGGTTCCACTTGCAGAGGGAGTGAGCTGAAAGCAGCTGTGACCAGCAAGGTGGCCGACGCAGGTGTTCCCAGCTCTGACCTCTCTGACAGAAAACTGTCTGAAAATACTGTTTGGAAGGCAATTTTGTTTCATGTTTAATAGATCTTCATTCTAACAGGTGCCCTACTTTCATACATTAGGAGTCACTTCAGCTTCTCCTGTGAGTAGGTGGTTCCTGCTGGGACAAGCAGTGGGCTGGGTCCCTTGTCACGCAGCTTGACTGTACGCTTCTTAGGCTGACAAGTGTGAAAGCATACAGGGGATGAGTTGACCATTTGTCATTTTAGTTGAAGGCTGCCACAGAGCATGAAAAAAAATCAAGATTGACTTGACCAGAAAGAAGGAACGGAAGTTCTGGGGATGGGAACAAGAGTTGGCAGAAGCCCATCTGTGCTCCAGAAACTGTTTAAACCTTTTAATATGAAAATTACTACTATCAAATCTGAAACCTGATATCCAGCCAATAAATTAAAGTGTATTCCAAGATTTCAGAGTTGCCTTCTTAAATGCATCAACTTTATCCACGATGTGTCACAAACAAAGCCTCTGTTAGAACATCTCATTCAGCTTCCTTCCTCAGCTCTCACTGCAGGGACCAAGGAGTTCTCTCCTGGACTCACAATCTGGAGAAAAAAAACCTTTCAGACAATGATCCAAGGGAGGGAAAATGACCTGAGAATGGTCCAGGTATGGTCTTGTGGGATGAAGGCAGGCTTCATGGCAGGGAGGACCCTGGGAGCAGGGAAATATGATTGAGCTTCACCCATCATTGCTTCTGCTACTTCTAGGGTCTCCCATGGCACTGCTATGCAGAGTGGAACTGCTCCGCAAGGATCCCAACCATCTGGCCTCCATTCAAACCATGGCATCATGGCTTTTAAAATGTTCATGCAAATCATTAAAAGAAAAAAACCCACTTATTACTACACAAATCCCCCAACATTATTTGGGTTAGCTGGGGTGAAGCAGAGAGCACACAATGTTTCTGGGGAAAGGCCAGGTGCGACCATCAAGTAACCCACAGCAGGCAGGCAGGAACTGGTGCAACCAGCTTTGCACCCTGTTGATCTGAGCAGAAGGATCACCTGTGTTCCCCTGGAACCTCATCCCAAATGGCCATAGCCTACTACATGGATAGGACAAATGGTTTTACAGGGAAGGGAAGCAATGAAATCTCATCAGCTCAGCAGAAAATCTGGGGCCACTTTAGTGATTTAAGGGCACTATTTCAGGCTGGAAATGCTGTGTGTCAAGTGCAACAAAGATGGCAGGAATTAGCATCCCTTATCCTAAAGGAAGAAGCAAGATTATATGGCTGGATACAGGCAGCATGTAAGGACAAATCAGGAAAGCAAATAAAGATCTTCCAAAATGTAAGAACTCATGTCTGTCCCAGAGATTAGACAAGAAACTCCCTTTTGCTTTACTATAGCAGAGGGGCAAGTCCTTGCTACTGGAAAACATGTTTGGGAACTCCAAAACTGCAGAGGGAAACAATAGAAAGAGCAGCACATGGGACCTTTAATAGCAGAGAGCTCTCCTAGATATACAGGACAGCCTCTGCCTTTCATAAATCAGAGCT
Organism: Indicator indicator; assembly: GCF_027791375.1. Classification (NCBI taxonomy): domain Eukaryota; kingdom Metazoa; phylum Chordata; class Aves; order Piciformes; family Indicatoridae; genus Indicator; species Indicator indicator. The sequence continues at coordinate 15,960,897 of NC_072016.1, read as the reverse complement.
TCCTCCATCCTCTTAAATACAGCAGCTTACACGTCCCTTCACAGCTGGTTGCCTAGTTCAGGGGCCTACAATCACGATCATGCCTCCCTGGTAGACTGTAGTTTTATTGCTGTGCAAGCAGAGATCTAGGAAAATCACCTCTGCCCCAGCACAGCTCCACACTGCCTTGGGAAACATCCCAACCAGCCAGCCCGCCCCATCACCCTCAGCTGCTATTCACCACCAGCCACAGCATGGCAGAAAGCTAGGAAACTAGATCTTGTGTCCAGGCAGATAAAATCTAGGTGGGAGGGTGAAGATTTCAAAATGACATCTTTTCGCAGAAGTACTGGAGAGCTGACAGCATTCCCAACATGATCCAATCCAGCAGTTGATCACCATATCATGGGAAAGCTGCAGATTGGCTCCAGTACAGATGCATGAATAAAAACAAGGATTTATGATGCAGCAGACAGAAGGTGATTACAGTTTGTCTCAATAGTTACCTGGGGACTAACAGTCTTACACAGATGAAACAATGAGACTAAAGCTGATTTACTGAAAAAAAACCCTCAAGCAGCCCTCTGACAGCTGGACAGACAAGGATATTGTTAGAATTGCAGGTCAGAACAGTGTCCCTCAGCAGGCTACCAGGGAAATATGCTGCAGGAATGGAGTCTGCTGCACATGAAGCACATAGAACCTGCTGGAGTTACTTTGCTTGTAACAAGTGGTTTGTAAGGAGACAAACTTCACTTGACAACATTAACTAACTTCTCCCTTCCCCACTATTCTGTGAACTCCATTATCATCTGCTAAATAAATTCACAGCCTAAGAAGCAGTGTTATTAGTTTGGAACCAAAATAAAGTGAGAGGGAAGAAGTGATACTAGGAGGTTGTACACAAAGAAATCAGTGATGTACAGGAGGGTAAATTCAGGGAACTGGAGTTTTTCTTGGGTGGATACTCCTTATGAACTTTCAGTAGACAAGAGAAACAAAACTTAGCAAATCTAGATGGAGCTCTTATTGCAGACCACAGGCCCTAAGTCTCTTATGGTTGAGGGAACACCTCTGTAGTAGCTTCTCTAATAAAAAAATAAGGCTTTGCCCTAAATAAAAATAATATGGAAAATTGATGTCATTTTGGGCCTGAAAAGTCAGCACATCCCTACTACAAATGGGAATAGAAAAAGAAATAACAGTAAGATAAGAACACTCCTATCTTTTACAGCTGAAAAAGCCAATATTTTTAATAATTCATGAATGAGAGGACATCACAACCAGAAGCTGCTTAAACAGTCACATACAAGAGGGTGGGGAGAAAAATATATGCATTTTTCCCCCATTATAGATCTTAACTATTTTCCTAGGCCCTGCTGATCAAATGGCTCTGTCCTGCCTTTCTGAAAATCAGCCAGAAGAACTCATGCATAAATTCTGCAAGGGAGCATAAATTGAAAGAAGCTGACACTCTTTGGAAAGGCAGGATCAAAATAGAAAACCCAGCCTTGATAATTTCAGGGGTAATCCTAACCAACGTGAAATTTGCTAAGTTCAAGTATGAAGCACTACCATCATAAGGAAAAATCAAGTATGGAAACAGGAGAGAATGAATAGATATGCACTGACTGAACAAGAGTACAGCCTACAATGATGAAGTCATAAACTCAGTGAGCTGACAGTGTGATGCCATTGCGAACAAGATAAATTTCTAAGATGTATTATCACAAGTGTTATATGTATATAACACAAGAGCAATGACTTCATTCTTCTGGAATACTGTATTCATTTTGGGGCACCACAATTAAAGAGAGATGTAGAGAACTGGAAGAAGTCCAGAAGGACAGTAATACAAATGATCAAGGTATAGAAAATATGGCCCAGGAAGAATAGATGAAGGAAGTAGATTTGTTTAGTCTACAAAAGAGAAGACTGAGGAGAGATGTAATACCAATCTTCTCACATTTAAAAGGTCAGGAAGATGATGACTGATTACTCTCCAAGTTTACTAAGAGTAAGGGAAGAAAAATCAGTTTTACTCAAGGCAAGGTAGATTTAAAGAGGATATTAAAGCTTTCTGACTATCAACATTGTTAAATGTTGCAGCAGGTTACCTAAGGAGGGGCTTTATAAGTCAGGCAATTAACGATAAGCATTGTCCAGAAATAATCCTCCTGTCTAAGTGCAGACCCCTGCATCCCATTTCAGGGATACAACAAATGTATAAAACCATATAACAAATCTATGCTTTTTCATATTAACATTAACCCTAGGGAAAACAACACCTCTGGCTTCTTCATCCTTCAGCTAAACTGACCTTAACAAGGGACAAAATTCCATCCTTGGATCAACTGCACCTTTCTTTACTTCTGAGCTCAAATCTTGTTACTATTGGTTTATCAAATGAAAACTGATTAAGTACATAATATGAATGCAAATGAATCTAAATGCACATTTTCCTCTATGCTCATAAGTTTGGCCCTGAACACCAAGCTTTTTAGAGCAGTGTCACATGCGGAGTGAAAAAATGTTTATCACACAATATTTGATTATGTCAAGTTATATTTACATTACTGCAACCCAATTCTTGGTTCAGTAATAACGATCTTTACTAAAAATTCTTTCCAGAAAAATGTTATTTTATTGGATTCAGTTTTGCTGTAGAAGAACAAACTGACAAGGATTTGAGTGTCTTCAAACATTTGGACATCCCCTGCCCCTGGAGCATTCAGGCCCATTAGCCAACAGTAGATGTCTAGGTTTCTTGCCCAACCCTGGAGATACTCCAAAGCACTTTACAAATTTTCTTAGACTCCACTATGCTCCTGGAATCTGCCTTTGTAAATTTATTCTGACACCAGAAAAATATTGCATCTTTTGGGGAAGAAAAACAATAGCAAAGAATTCACATATCAAAATTAGTTGAGAGGTGTTAGCAATAGTAGTGGACACAGAGAACACAAGTGCATTTAAAGATGTTTTTGAGCACTCTGGGCATACTAATATAAGCAAACAGCCAGACTGGGGAAAGAACAAATGAATTAATTTGGGGAAAATAACCTGAAACAAAGATCTAGCTCTAGGGGAGCAGGAGCTAGAAGCAGTATGGTCAGCAAAGGAATGGCAGCAAGCAGCAGATTGTGCCTGAGCTAAAAGACAGTAGGAGCTGCAAGGTGCCATGAACCTGAGGAAAAGAGCACATGCTGTTACTAGAGAAAAATCAGAACTATTTTGCTCCACAAGTGACAATCAGATAGCTCAGTTCACTTTCTTGGGGGATTCCTCCCATGCACAGCTCAACAACAAGGTGTTTAAATATTTGTCTCTGGCAGAAGGTACTGATTTCTCCCTCCCACCTGGCATGTCTTGCAGGTCCAGTACCACCACTAAACCCATCCTCATTCCCAGCATTCTTGGAGCAGGAATGTCAAACACATTACATTCGCTGTATCTCTCAAATCCCAGAGGGGCTCAAACCTTTGCAAAGGTTAACAGTGTGTCACATCATGCCTCTGCTGAAGATGCGGTGGGGAGAGTTGCCCTTGAGTATAGACACAGCCTCTAGCCCCAGTCTCTGGGATCAATTTTTTAATTCATTCAACTGCTGCATGCATGAGGAAAACCTGTCTGACCCTGGCCTTTGCTTCACTTTTGCCTTAATTGCTCCAGCAGCCTTTTCCAAACCACTTGCCAAAGGCCTTTCAATCCTAGTGCTGCCTGGCCTCCATTCAGAATCCAGATTTGGCACATTGCAAACACCATAATCAACCACATTAGCGAGGAACTGGGAAGCTGTCCTGAAAGAGATAAAAGTCATCCCTCCTGGTCCATAATGCTCTTTCACTGCACGTGAATGTGTGCAAGTGAGATCAAATATTGCTCAGAGAAGTGTGTCTCTGAAGGAAGAGACAAAGCAAGACAATTGCAGAGAACCAGCATGATTTGTAATTGCACCCAGACCAAGAAATAAACGACTTCATTATCAGCAAATTGAAAACAGATCTAGCACTGAGCATGGACTTCAACCATAGTAGGAGCCCAATGCTGCTCACAGAAAGCATGGGTCTGGGGGAGTTCAGAGAGGGTTTGTCGTGACGATAGATGCTGTCCCTAGATATTTATCCTGTGCAGTTTAGCTGCTCACCAAATGCACAGAAAGCTTGATAGCCAACATTCATAAAATTCCTGTTTGTGCTCCAGTAACACATCACCCTTCAGTCATCACAGCTATAGGGCCCCTACTGCCAGCGGAGAGGTCTTATGCCTTCCAATCAGCAAGACAAGCCATTCACAGCCTCAGGGGTGTCCCATTTCTAGGCTATTTGCATGTTCCAGACAGACATCAGCTGATGTTTCTTGTGGTTCAAGGATGTGGATCAAAGTCAGGGTTGGTTGACCAAAGAAGTTCACTGGGGGTTATTGCGAGCAAGTGCTTCAAAGCCATAAGTATTCGAAGAGCTGCCTCAAAAGCTTGAGTAGACAATGCCTGGAGGCAGGACATTTTTGGGTGGGCAGTGAGATTCCTTTGCCTGCCACAGAGGCTCTGAAGACAGAATTCAGCAGTGCCCCACAGAGCCCCCTCACCAGAGATGCTAATGAATTCCCTTAATAGACCATCCACATTTTCCTTTTGCACATGCTGTTCTCCCTATTCTTCAGCCCAGGCAGTTATTGTTCAGGGCACTGATTTTGACAAACACATAGGTAACTAATATACATCTGAGAATTTTTTGGCAGATAGTAGTGTTTTCTGCAAAACTATTAATATTTGTCGACATAATTATATAAATATGCATTTCACCAATTATCTTAAAATTTGAAACTGTGGGAAAACATACCAAACTTTAATTCTTTTTTTTCCCTTAGGAAAATGCTTCTTTCATGATAGATCCAGACCTGCTTCTGGCAGGTATCAGCTTCACAGCACACAGAATGAGATGAGGCAAAATGATGTCTCGAGAGAACTCTACTTAAAATCTCTTCCCGTAAGAGGATAAAATGTAAGCTCTGGTGGGGATACAATAGGCAGAATATAAGATATCTGAGTCTCTGCAATACTACAGACATCTCATACTTTAATGTATATGTCTGCCTCACCACACTCCCAAACCCCTGGTGCAGTCTGACCCCATCCCTTCAAAGCCCAAACCTCAATGCACACCAAGCAATCTGTTTCCATTCACAGCCAAGGTTTGCTGAGCTGCCAAGTAAGCCACTTCCTTGCCAGGTCCCATACATTCTTATCCCAAAGGAAAGTGAAGCTGTAGATAACAATTCCCACAAAACAATATTCCTGTATTATATTAATGTTAGGGACTGCTTCAAAAAACATTACCTGAGAGAAGACAGCCCATACCCTGCTGTAAACTATGGTGCTGGTCTGCTGGTGACCCATGGGGACCCTGGGGCTCTCCCCAATCTCCCAGCAGGTCACTGGAGCTGCCCTTGGAGACCTCACTCGGCAAACACAGCAGAATATGCATATCGCCACTGTGCTTGCACAACCCCTTGATCTGATGGTGGGGCCAGAAACAGGGCTCCCATGGCCTTGTCACATCAGAGGATACCTCAATGCCTGCAGTAATTGCACAGCTCTGGTCTACACCGTTTATCACATCCAAGCTTGAATAACTGCATATCTTCTCTGCAGCATCACTGAGCTGCAAGAAGGGATTACTGCATGGAGCAGGATACTTACTGCAAGTTAACTGATAAGCATATAAAGAATTAGTGGCACATACAGAGGAAATCCCAGAATCTTGAATTCTGGTATTAGGTGACTCAGTCTAAAGAAGGTAGGTGTCTAGTTCCTTTGGGCAGCTCTGGAAACCCAGGTTTCAACTGCAAGGGAGGCACTTGAATAGAGGCAGAGGAAAAGCCTGATGTCATCCAGGCTGCTCTGGGCATCAGGAGCTCTGGATTCAGTTTCTGACAGTTTGTTTTCCTTTCCCTGTATGTACTCAAGCACTCTTTAATTTAGGTTGAGTGACAATTCCTGTCTCAGAAGTGCTTGGTGAGCAGCCAGCAGTAACCCAGTAATAAAACACCTTCCCATTGCTGATAAGAGAGCATAAGGGAATAGTACTGGGAAGGATTCACCCTGGAGACAGAGTGCAGGTAGCCTGCAATGGCTCAAGCCCAGCTTCTCTATTCCTTTCTCCCTCTCTTAAAACAACCCAAGTAACAAAGCAGCAAACCCCTCCCTTGCTAGTCTCACTCCTTTGACAGCTGTTTTTTGCAATTTTGGCTGGAACAGCACACAGCCAAGACACATGCTTGCAACACTGCCTGCCTGTCTACCTACCTACCTACCATATTTCCTTAGTCAGATGGGAAACCAAGCACCACGCCCTTCTAGTCAGGGTCTGGAAAGACCACTTAGGAATAAACTCACACCAAAACCCCAGATATTTTCCCTGCTATGATTTCAGGGCTAGAATCGGCTTCTGTTCTAAGGCAAAAGCCATGTGGCCACAATACACCACAGCCTAGAGCACAAAGATGACTCTGAGGGCACCAGGACATAGCACCCCTGGCCCCACACCAGCCAGGATGGTTGCAGGCCACCAAGGACTATTTGCAAACAGAGATGCATGAAGTCAGGTCTTGTGGTTGGCCTAAATGCTTCAACAGCAGACTCAGCACTTTTAAATTTCTGAAACACCGCACATGGCAGCTTTGCAAAGAAGAGAGCTCCATTTCTGACTCCAGTGAGATAAAACCAGCCTTGACACTGAACCACAGTTCCTCCTGAGCCACTGAACTTTTCAGCTAGCCACATGCTAGGGAACTGGTTCAAGGTCACAGATGTAGGCACCTGTTTTTTGGTCATGGAAGTACTTACCTAGTGGCAGTATTGGTGTGTGACCATCAGAGATCATTTGCCAGGAATGCAAGAGTTTAAGGAATTAAGAACTCAAGATAATTTTTCAAGGGGAGCTAAGGAAAATACATCACTTAATGCTACAGCCCAGCTGTTGTACTGCCTTGTCAGGAAGCAAATATGTTTTTTTAGGGATTGAAGAAGGAACACTCACTTGTACAGTTTTTGCAGGACAGATGTTGGCAAGAAGGAAACCACCCCCCCCCCCCCCACTCCTTTAAAAAACACTTCCATAATCTTTTACCTTCTTCTTCCTAAACTTACAATTGAAATCACAGGGATTGTGTGGAAATTTGGACATAAATACAACATTATTTAGAGCTAACTTCAAAACATTCACATCACAGTTCCTTTCACCTACACCTGTCTTTTAGAGTCCTGAGGAAGCACTGGTCTCCAAAGGAAATTAATCCCACGTGGTGGAATCACAAAATATTGCCTACAGATCCAGCATTGTCCAATGCAAATCCAAGTCTGATATTTCTAGGAGCCACAGCAACATTTCTAGCCAAGGGTAGATGAAGTAACCAACTTCGTCTGGTCCTGTTTTGCTTCAGTAACTACCAATAAAAACCAAGAATGCAGAATGGTCACAGACCTGCTGATATTTTGGGATGTTTCAATTTGTGAAACAAGTTCCACATTTCTCTCATGACTAGCCATGGAATAGCAAACAGACTGATCTAGTTTCACTGCTGTTCAGATTGTCAGTTTGATTTGTTCTCAGATGTTATAGGTTACATACTGCTTTACAGAGACATTCAGCAAAACAGAAACCCAGAGAGCTCCAGGAGCTGATGACAATTTCCTAAGGATTTCAGTCTCATGGTAGCTGTAAACTGTGCCTGAAGTTGCAGCACAGTATGTTTCTCTTGAGTCCTCTCCTTCTTTCTATCTTTTTTTTTTTTTTTTGGTGGTGGGTAAGTTTATAATGCCTACTGAGTTCAGCTCCCTGAAGTTGCACTCCTTGCTCAAAATATTAACAAGGTCTTATACCTCCCTTTGGGTGTTTATTTTCAGAAGACACACTGAAACATAACTACCTTGGAGCAACATACCCTTCTGGTAACTTTGGATGAAACTAGTTGCCACAGTAAAAATACTGGTTGGGAGAGATTGAAAGAAATTCCACCATGTAGAAATGAATTAATTTCATCACCTTTGCTTCCTCAGGAAACTGGAGTTAAAAAAAAAACACAACAAAACACACACACAAACAAACCAACCAACCCTAAAAAAGAAACAAGCAAACAAAAAGCCCCAAAACCAGAAAAAAAAAAAACAACCAAAAATCCCAACAAAACAAAACATCTCAGAGAGGGTATTTACCTAAAAAAAAAAAAAAAAAAAAAAAAAAAAGGTGAGACTAGAAACAAATCACAGCCAAAATGAGTGCTGAGTGATCAACACATTCAATGAATGAAGCTATAAAGATATAAAGATGTGTGCTTTCTATGGCTCAGATGAGTCTGGTGGGATGTTCTAGCCTCTGTAGAACAGATTCAGCTTTAATTCATTGCTTAGTATTGGTTTTATTGTTAACCTGGATGGCCCTGAAAAGAAAAAAGTTTAAATTACAGGCAAAAAAAAAAAAAGTTCACAGATTCAACTAGCTTTGTGAAGCCATAAAAAAGTTTGCAAGGTTCATAAAACCTCAAGAGCCAGAAAACCCTCTACCCCTGATTTCCTCTCACTTCAGCTTTAGTCTCTCTTCACACATTGTAGGATGTTACAAGCTCTCTCTTCTAATGGATTGCAACTTTTATACTCAAAGCTGATTACATTACCTTCAATCTTTCTTGAAATATCCATGCTGGTTTGGAGCCTGCACTTGAGCATAATCCCACATGTAATGAACCTGACCCTTCTGCTTGCAGGCTGATTGTGAATGAGTACTGGTGGAGCTAGCCTGCTCTGCTGTGATGCCAAGCAATTGTTTGCACAACAGTATATAAGTCTCTGACACATAATTCTCTATTTTTCTTTTCCATTCTGCTGAATGAAGAGAAGTCTTATTCAGCTCCTGGGTAAGCAGAGTGCATCATCTCTTCAGCACCTCCAGCTGAGTACCAAATGATTTGGGGAAATAAGAAAGCTTTATATTTTAACCCAAGAGGCAAGCTTGAAGTGGCCTCCATCTCTTAAAGGCCACATTTTCTGGCTCAGTAATGTCTTAAAAAAAAAAAAAAGAAAATGTTCAAGGGAAATAATTTACACTGAAATAGAGCCTGTAAGAATACTCCCAGAGCCCTGAATTCCTGGTAGATCCTATGACTCAGGTCCCTACATCTCATAGCCTGCATAGCCAGTAGTTGTCAATTCATGCTTCTCCCAAACCCCAAGCAGGCAGTTTCAATCCTCTTATAGGAAACATGGTGGAGCCACTGCAGCAAAAATTCTCTGGTCATTTTTTTGACTGACATCACTACAAAAGCAGATGAGGTCTTGGGTCTATATGGAAGAGGGTCTGGATATAGTCAATACATGAAACTTCCATGACACTTCCAGGGACTCAGGCTCATATCTCACATCTCACTCAATCTACTTCTAAAATGACTTCACTGAAAGGTATCCAAGGTTTGCTTTACCCTTTATGAAAAATTGCATAGTGACAGTGTAGGGAGATATCAGATGGAGTCCATGGAGAGGATCCACCTGTGAATGGTACTTTGTGTCAGCTTAGCAGCAGGAAAGGCATCAGCAGTGGATCTGTTGCCTCCTGGGTCATCCCGCCAAGCACAGTGACTACTGCCTTGGAGGGTTCAGAACAGCTCTCCCCTGATGTTTTACAGGCTGGAAAAAAAGCTGGATGTATTTCCATCCTGACTCCTTCAGAGCCCATAACTACATAGACTGCCAAATCTGGTCCTGTCCATGGCAAAGGCTGAAAACACTCTCAAGGGCCTTGTCCACACCATCAGTGGTTGTGGCAACTGATGATTGTGACACTGGTCACCTCTGAGCAATGTTTGCATGCATGGGGCATGGGAGTTGCATAAAGATTATAAACAGAGCCCTTGATCCCAGCTTTCCTGGTGAGGGCAATTCAGACTGACAGGGGAACTCAAGCACTCCTGCCTCAGCCCTTCACACTGTTTGACAGCCCTGCCGACCTCCAGGGGCTGCAAAGGAAGCCTGTAAGGTAATGGTGCAGGGAGGCACACAGAAAAGAGGCTGACTCACCAATGAGAAAATCCAGCCTAGAATGAGAATATCAAAGGAAAATTCTGCCGCTCTTGAACACTGGCAGAGCTACAAACTTCCCTTAACCATCTAAAAAAATAAAATCAAACCCACATTATTTTTATTCAGCTAAGAAGAATGTATACATTGGGCTGAAGCAGGCACCAGCAAAAGTCTTGAGCTCAAACAGCAAGAGACTGGCAAAGGCACTAGCAAATGGAAAACATCTCTTACAGCAGAAGCTGTGCAGTCTACAGCCAGGACTGCTGTGTCTGCAACCCACAGCACAGTGCAGCCACCCTGCTTCACTTTGCTGGCCTGCCCCGGGGCAACCACAACTGCCTGGAAGTAACCACTCCTTGTTTGGGCAGCAACTGAGGCAGCCCATCCTATGACTACCCTGCACAAAACTGGGTGCTTACTGGGGGCAGAAAAAGGCAAAGGCACAAGGCCTTAACTTTTTAAAAAATATTTTACACAGCAAAAGGATAGCAAGACCTTTTTGAAATAAATCCTTACATGTGTGCTAGGCAGCTATGGCTTAAAACGTGGCGGAAGCACTAAATTCAAATACTTTGCAGTAAACACTTGCTAATCAGTCTTGATGAACAGCAGCATCATTTTAACTGGAATTTAATTAGTGTATTAGTCATTTACTAAACATACATCTTGCATTAATGTTGGATTTTCCCACAAAGCACATTCAGTATTTCTCAAAAGACAAACAAATACTTCTAAAGTCTTCTGAAGATGCAGAACCCTTCATGCACAGCAGCTCTCATTATGCCTGCAAGAAACCCTGAGCTGTTTGAAACATGGTACCAACCACAGTCACTGCCTGCAGTCACAGACCATTATCCAAACAGGGAATTTTAACTCACCAAAACACATGAGTTACTTATGGAAAAGGAACTGCCCATTTTTGCAACCACCACATCTAAATAGGCAGGCAGACCCTATCTGTAAACCAATATGGATAAGTGGCTGCAATTTTCCTAAGTTGCCTTTAAAACATGGGCTTTATTTTCAGTTCAGCTAGAAACTATGACCTTGTGTGACTTTGGTTCTAGTCTCTCCTCCTCAGTCTGCAAATTATTATTCTGTAATAGGCAGAAGGACCTCACTGGAATTACGGGTGTGCTGTAGCCAATGTGCTATTTCTTGGAAAGAACAAGGCTGCCAGCGTCCAGGACTCGAGTCTGAGAGTGCTCAGTGAGTTACATTCGTTACATAGCAAGAACAACTGAGAAAAAATAAACACTTCTCAACTCTATGACTAACTGAAGCTGTAAATTTCAAACACTTATTACAGAGTCATAGCTTAGTAAAACAACACGAGACGTGTTACATATCAGAAGGTAACCTTTAAAGGAGGAGTTGTGCTCTGGGGAAAGTTTTAAAACAGAACAGGATGAAGTTTATGTGCCTTTTCTCATGTGGTTCTTACAATTAACCAAACTGTCACAGAAAATCATCCTTGAGGTCTGGATTCAATCCAGTCTTCTCTAACACACATCCCATCATCCTCCCTACTACTGATGTATCCATACCACATCAGTTAAATAATCAGAACTGGTAAACAGGTTTCCAACTTTTTTCCTGGTCTTTGTTTACACGTTTCCCTTTCACAGGCTGCAGCGATTTATCCCTCTTTTCATTTAATAGAGCCAGATATAACTTTTTCCAAGGAACCAAAGCACCAGATGATTCCCAAACTGTTCCTAACACATCCACCCAGTGCAAGTAATCTATTACTTAGGCTTTGTGCCTGGTCATTTGAGGCACATGGCATGATTTCTGATCACTGACTACATGGCCATACTTAGCATCAGTATATTACCTTTGTTTCAAAATTAAACAGCAAAGCAAAATCTGTTTCTTGGCTAAATATATGTTGGCCACAGGCTCCAAAATAAAATAAAATTTAACAAAAATCACTGACTCATTACCCATCAACAATGTAAATCCTCATGTGCAAGAACTTGCAAAGTAGCAAAAAGTGAAAAGTGCACAAAAGGAACAGATAATACTTCTGTTTCTGGTTCACCAAAGTGTTTGCACACAGGTTTCAGCTTTTCAGCAACTTCTTCATGCAATCATACTGTGCCTCAACTAAGAGCACTGGGCTTGTATTTTTGTCTAGCTTATTTGGGTGTTCAGACCTGGGTCTTGGCTTGTTCTGTTATGAAGATACAACTTCCACATTGGTGAGAGGCTGAGGACAGTCCTTGGTTTGAGAAAGTTTAGCTCTGTCTGTTGGGGATGGTTCATTATAAGTGAAGGTCACAGTTCATAGTATCCAAAACACTCTCATACATCATCTCTATTACAAGACCAGCTGGGATGAAAACATACACCAAGAGAATATGATGAATATTTTCTTCATTTTCCTGTTTTTTGTTTTTTGTTTTTCTTAGTCTCAATCAGTGAGAAAAATCTATCTGGGTGAGGAAATATGTAAACACATCTTAGCCCATACAAATATCTGGAAAATGCCTACTCTGTATACAAAGAAAGAGTTAATGGTGGAAAGACAGACAGGGACTGCACCATTTACAGCAAGAGAACAATCTAAATTGATGATTCTTTTCTGTTTTAATACATATCAACTTAAAAGAGATCTAATGGAGCAGCAAGATATTTGTAGCTTTATATCAATGGTGTACCTGAGTTGCATGAATAATGCCTTAAAATAACAGACTGATGTTGGTTATAAAATAGTCACTGCTCAGCATGCTGGTGGAAAAGACAACCGTATGTCTAGCTGTAGCATGTAATTGTGGACCCACAAGACTAGAAATGTTCTCCTTGTTCTTGAGGCAGGTTGTTGCCTTTCTATACACTGACAAGGGTATTTATTTTGATTATAGTTTGAAAGAGCAACTAACATCCATGCTCTCATTCTTAGTTTTGGTTTCGATCCACACTGGCAGTTATAGATGTTCTCTGCTCAGTCTGTTCTCCAGGTTTTCACATGGAAGTGATTGAGACATGCCAAATTTACCAGCAGCTTCTCATTAGTGCCTCTTCTTGATTATGACATCTGGTAAGGCTGATGACAATAACAGAATAAAAATGTGAAGTTCAGTCATTTGGAAATGAAGGCTGTTTTGAACAGTATGATGCTGAAATGTTAGGAATGATTGAGGCCAGATTTATAGCTCAGGCAGTCTTGCATCTGTATTTCATTTATGAGAAATCAATACAAAAAACACCTATTAAAAAAATCTTAATCATTTCCCAACTGGCCAAAAGTTCTGAATATTCTGTCAGCAATAAAATCTACACCACAAAAGGTTGTTCTTGTTGAAAGGAATTTCCAGAGTATTGTTATATGGCTAGTCCTATAAACCTGTACTAGTTAAAGTTGTCAGCATCCCACTTTTGGATCTACAGAATGATCTTCACCTGCTTGTCAGTAGACCAGATTCATATAAGAGTCGGAGACCACTCACAAACTTTTAGCTATGAAGAACAGACACAGAATTTGGAAACAGCTTCTTATATACCCTTCTTCAATAAGTAATGGTCATTCTGCAGTTTGGCCTGCTGAAGTAGTGTCTCCTCAGATATGAACAGCTCAGCATGACAATCATGCAGAAACAGGGCAAGAGCTGCAAATTTGGTGGCTAGGCTGTTGTCAAATTACTACCCTTCAGAGTTATGCAAAACTCATTTCATTTGCAGTGATATTTTCAAAGTGCTGGACAGTTGATGAACATGCCTGATCAGTTTATGGTACAGTGAGGAAAGACAGATTAAACAGTATTAAATGCTACCCAAATATTCTTATGTAGCACAGAGCAGAAAGCTTAACACTGCCACACACAATCCACAATGGTCCAGGGAGCTCAGGTTCATAAAATAAATGTACCATTTTTATCAAGCCAGCTAGCCTAAAACACTCATCCATGCATTGCTTTGCAATGAAAGTTAAGCACCTAATTAAGTGCCTAATCACATTGTGTGCTCAGCCACAAAAGAAACATGCATTCAAATGCCTCATGTCTTTGGAAAGACAAACAATCGTTCTTTTCCAACAATGTAGTTCTCCTGCTTGCACACCATGTAAGGCAAGGTGATAAGACAAAAGTCTTATTCCAGATACAGCAGATAAGTGCACTGAGAAGAGACATTTCCCAAACAGTTGAGGAATCATTGCCAGCAGAAAAGGAGTGGGGGTTTTTGTTTGTTTTGTTTTAATTTTTGCATGCATCTGAAGTCCATGGTTGGGTCATAAAATAAGATGCTCTGATTAATTTCAGAATTCCTGTTTGGCAATGTTCCGACCTTAGCTCTAAGAATCATCTTTTTTACCCATCTGCCAGACACTCCTACAGGCTGATGTGGAAACTTGATGACTTTTGGTAGGAAACTTCTGACAAGATTTTCTGATGGATTGCTGTATCCCCAGAACTATCCTCCTCCCCATACTCCAACACTGCATTTGCAAGAAACAATCAGAAGAGAGAAAAGATTCCAGCAGTCTCCCCTTCTCACTGTCCTTTTTCTCTCCTATAGACTGAAGGTAGACAACACTGGCTACAGTGAAGGAAACACAATGGATCAGAGAAGGGGATTCTTTGAACATTTACCTGTTGCTTTTAAACTAAATGGGTCACTCTATGATAAAGTGAGAAGTGCATATAATAAATTAGGAAGACCTTTCTCTATGTATTTCTAACCCACACTGCTCTGTTCCTTTCAGCACCATGGTCTCACTTATCCTGTGCATTGGCTGATGAGTGGTCTGGCTGGGTACACTAATTACCTCTGGAAAGCCCTGAGCACAAGGGAGCCTGTTCTGGCTTAGCAGCTGCCTTTTTCACCCTACAGAAGACTGGCCCTGCAGCTGATTTCTGCAGGGAAACTGGCAGGGAAAAGAGACATGATTTTCATCAGTACTGTAAGTGCCCTGTCATCCACAGGCCATTAATGAGCTCCTGAATTAATAGCATGTCAATAAGCAACCCAAGAGCTCATGGCCAGTTCTTGCCTACTGACCAAAAGCTACTGCTCTTGGGAAGACAACTCTGACACTTGAGCATGCTATGGTTTGTCAGTGACCTTCCTTGCTGGCATTACCACTATCTACCAGGGTATCTTAGGGCACCAGAAGGGAATAACAAGAGCGACACAACATCTCCAAACCATGATTTAAATATGTAACATCCTATAATTTGACTGACATGAAAAGAGATTTTACCTCATACTACATGAGACACATGAAATGCATATCTTAACATGTACTTAATGTAGACTCATGCCTTAGCAGTCATGAGACCTGAATTTCCCACACTGTCTTAAGTTTCATCCAAATAAAACAAGTTGGACTCAATGGACTAATAGATGGACTCAGTCTTAAACATCTTTTCCAACCTAAACAAATGTGATTCTATGATTCTAGGCTGAAAACAATAATCAGTTGCAAATAATGCAAAATGGCCTCCTCTCCATTGCAACATGGCTAAAAGGATCACTCCTGTCTTGAAGCATGCAAAGAGAAATAAATTTACAGTCTGTAAGTTGCATATACCTCAAAGATCTTGTGAGCTAGTAATATTTGTAAGGCACAAAGTGCACTTACTGCAAATCAAATGAATGCTTGAAGTAAGAGTTGTGGTTGCACATGTTGAATGCCCTAAGGCAGAGCACTGAGAGTAGCTATCCAGAAGCCAGACCTGATTTTACCAGGCCAACTCTGTACACTGAGATAAATGCCTTCCTGTTGTCCTCATGAATCTTTCAGTGACAGGCTCCAAGTCTAAAGACAAATTCTCTAGTCCATACTTGAGATAGACTGCTTGATCAGAACTCATATGCAGAGCTGGTCCTGCAGGGAGCTGAATATCTTCTCAGACACCCACAGGCATCACACTGCTGAGCTGCAGTCCCAAAGATCTAACTGTACTAATTCACACGTTTCTTTAAAACCTCCAAATGACATATTATTCAGAACTGCTCGTGATGGAGATCACTTCCTGATTAGGCTATGGTCCAGAAAAGTACACCAACCTTCTGAGTTTAACTTTAAAGCAGACCCCTGGAGTCAATAACTGGTCTCCTATGCTCAAAATTAGATCATAAGTGCTTTGCTGAATTGATGGTGATTTCAGAAAAATCAATAGCCTGCAGCAAAGGTAAAGGCCCCAGAAAGGCACTAATTGTTGGCAAACAAAAACGACTATTAAGCAAACATGAAAAACGATAATGTCAATATACACAAAGTAATTGTGAGTATACAAAACCGCAATATGAAGCCTGCATAGCGATGAATAAAAGGCTTTGTTTGTGAAACTGGCCATTTCTCAATGCTTAGATGCATGAGAACAAGTTGAAACATAAATCAAAATTAAGCCAGAAGTCCTCATCACTGACGCTAAGTCTTTGAGATTCCGGACTGCACAACACCTTTCAAAGATATTTCCATAACAGATGCTGTTTATTTTCTTCTACTTCCCAGCTGGAAAAGATACTGACTGAGCAATTTATTTTTCCACTAGTTACAAATTTTCTGGCTGCTCCTTCTGATTGTAAACATTAGTGAAAAAAAAACCCATTTATTTGTTTGGTAGTACTGTCTTGGGAAGACTGATAAAAGCTATTCTTCAAAAACCTGAAGCACAGGCAAAATCTGAGATGAAATTACCTTGGTGTTGCCAAGTCCTGTGATTTTCATCCTACCTCTTCAACATGCAGGACTTTTCATCCAGAGTGAGTGGTAAGAAAAAGAAATGGGAGTCTTGAATTTTGTTTTCAGCCTCACTACTTACTGAAAGAAAACATCAGAAAGCACCTGAGCAGCTCCTAACAATCTCTTCACCTGCTGCCTCCCACAGACAGCAGCAGCACAGGGGCAGCTAAGCAGCAAAGATACTCCAGAGGGAAAAGATGAGATGGGTTTGTATCAGTGCAAAGTGGGACCATGGTCATGGGCACTGAAGAACAGCTGCGGTGCTTGTCATATTACAGAGAAACAAGTTTTATTGCATGTTTCAAGCTATTCTGCGCAATAAAAAAAGCTAGAAAATTTGTTCTGGACAAAATTGCTCAACATGCAGAAGGGGGGAAAGATATGGCAACCACTGTGATGTTTTTGGTTGGTTGGTGTTTTTTTGAAACTGATTTTGACAAGAAAACAGAGCTCCAGATTGCTGACTTACTAGCAAAGGTGCAGGATTAACAAGGTTAATTTATCTTTGAAAATGCACGTGTTAGCCAGGAACAAAGACAGTTTATTCCTCATCTTCCTTATAAGGTTACAACAGATACTGGCTTTTCAACTAAATAGATTTCTCTTCATTAAACAAGAGTCAAAGTGAGCAAATCTGTCGATGAAACACTTGCAACACTTCTGACAATGGAAAAAATGTCTGGCTTCATACACAAACAAGTTAAAAAATTTTAACATGTTGTTTTCCTGTCTTCAACATCACCTGAGTGTCCTTGAAGGAAAACAGTGTGTAGGTGATGTCAATTTAGAGAAAGGGAATTTCTGTGTGGCTGTTGCCCTAAACATTAGTCAGTCTTTGGTACCTTTGTCCCATGCAGTGAACAAGGCAGAGGAGATTCTTCCTGTCAGTTATGTTACTGACTGCTTGCACTGGAAGAGAGCTGCTGTCCTGATAAAATGTTAACTCTTTTTCCCACCAGGCGGCCTGTTTTGAGACCACTTCCTCCATGTGGGTGATTTCTGCCTGAAGTTTATCCTGTGTGGTCTCCTGCTAAATTCTTTTGTAGCGGAAGTTTGTGGCTAATCAGACAAGGCATTCAAATCACTCACATTTGGAAAAGCCATCCTTGCTTTCCTTGGGAAAGCACAACTTACAAATACCTTGCTCTAGGAAGTTCACATTTTTAATTTGCTTTCCATCTCAGGGAACTCCCTGGCAGAGAGGCACATAAGTTTGCAAGTGATTCTGCAATTATCTCCTACAAGTTTTAACTGATGAAAACATTGAACTCTCTTTTCTTCTCTGTAAAGAAGAAAATTCAAGAAAAAGTTCATCCTCTGGAAGGGAAAGCTTTATCTGGATCTTTCAAACTGCATGAAGGAGTTCAGTACCAGCCTGCTGTGGGAACAGAGTGCTTCATTCCCCAAGCTCCTTAGACAATCCCAAACTTAAATGGGCCCCAGTTGGGAAGCCAGGAGGAACCAACCACCCTTTGTTTCACTTGAGTGGTGTAGGCAGACCACTCTTCATGGACAGGAGTATGCATAGGATTCTGCTAGGATCTGGAGTGCTCTACACGGTAATCCTTTCCTCAGCTGTAAGCATGCTGTATTTCACACTGCAAGCCCAGACCTCAGTAGCAGCAATTGACTGATTATCTGATTGGCAAATTGGGAGACCAAAGTCTTCCTGCTGAGCTGAAAATCCAGTTAATAGCCAGGCTTTGGTCATTTCCAGGTGGAACGACATGAGCTGAGAAAAGCTGATTACTGAGTAAATGCAAATAAATTCAGGGAAATTAGTTCCATCAACTGTCACAACAGCATTTTGAGAGCAGGCTCCACAAATTCTCTAGGAAGTGATAATGTCCATCATTCTGGGCTTGCCATTTCTGAGGAACTGATTTACTCTTGATCCCTTTGTTTCTATGTTCACACAGCTAGTTTGACTCATTGCAGCCCAGCTGAAGAGGAAGGTCTTGAGCAGTCAGCTTGCAGAGAACATCAGCTGCCTCCCATCTCTCCACCATCCTCCTTGTATTGTTCATCACACAGCATTTATACACCCATCCCCACCTGAGCTATACTGAATAAGAAAACAATCATTGTAACAGCAAAGAATTTCCAGCATAGCCAGTGGTAAGATACAGGTCATGGACTATGAGATGCCATCATACAGGAAGGGCAGGACTCACTATTTTCTTCCACCTCCTTTGCTCAGGATGGTATTTTAAGCCCCACTGTCTGCACAATGCTATTGCTTTCACTTCCTTTAATCTATCCTGTTCACCACTGTTCAGTCTCAGTACCTCACAAGCACTAGTCTCACAAGGTTCTATGAAGGTAGGACAGAATTAGCCCAGATTTACAGATAAAAGAGCAAGGCACAGAGCTAAAGGCCAAAAGCAGTCATGCTGAGAAATCAAGACTCTAGTTCTTTTGCTTGGTTTTAGACATCCATTTGAAGTGGGATCATCACAGTTCCTTTACACTCTCGCTAAATTAACACTAATGAGAGGTATCTACCTACTTCTATCAGTCCTATGCCAGATGGAGTGCATGCACATAGCTAGGAACATGATTTACATGAAGTCTTTACAATATGTTCCTAGGATTTAATCAGCATTAACCATTTAGCTATGCTGATATTGTAACAGCATCTTTCCAACTGCTCTGCAACACTACACATCCCCTCAAGAACAACCCCAAGCTACCACACAACCTCCTTTTGTGCACTCAACATACAAGTCCATGACAGTGATTAACCAGCCTCATATGCAAACAATTACCCAACTTTTCAGGCAAGTCCCCAAGACTCCACACTTCACTTTGTCTCTATAAGGCATTTTTATCATGATGAATAACCCATTTTCAATACTGGGAAATTCCTCCTGGGACAGGTAACTTTTCCTGAAGTACAAACCTTTTGTGCAGCTCTCAGACACACATAAAGCAAAGAGGAGAGATCTGCAAGAGTAAGAAGGGCCAGAGTCAATACAACTACAGGAATTTGATCTAAACAAAGCAAATGGAAACTTACAGGAAGAAATGGCTCCTAGACCAAAGAGGAGTCCAGGAAAGTGATTAATTTCTCATTATTTAAGACCATTAAATGTACTTTGGACAGCATACAGGAAGGAATAATTGTCCTTAGCTTCCACATGCATCACATGCCAAACAGCTTATTTTAGCAGTATACTGCAGAAGTTGCTTTCTGCCATAGCATTTGTTCTGTGACGTGGTTTTGCAGATATTTCAGCTTCACAGAGAAGCTGTTTTTTTCACTCAGTCCTGTCAAGTGGTAGAAAGCAGTATCCTACTCACACAACCTTCAAAATCCACCAAGCCTTTTTTACTCACTAGTAACAGAGTCTGCAGCCAGTGTCACAAAATATTTCCACATGCCTCTTCCTAGACAGAGCATTAAGTTACAGAGTGCAAACACAAGTAAGCCTCTATATAAATATCACTCTCTTCCTTGGCACAAGGGTCCACTGAGATTTTGGTGTAAATTGTATTTTCAATCAATAAAGCATCACAACTGCAGTAAACAAGTAAACATGTTAAACCAAAGAGCACATATATGTCCTTATACTCCTGGTATTCCAATTGCCCAGATCAGGAACTCAGCTAAACATGTAGCAGCCTTCTTCTGTCCTCCAAGATGCCTTTGCTGTAGAGGTGATGGGATCTGGTGCTTTTCCTGTTCCAGGGTTGAAACAGCCAGGACAACAATGCCAGTCCTGAAGCCAGTGTAAGGGCATACTAACACAATCCATGCACACTGCTCTACAGACCTGTGCTAACCTGGCAGCAAACTTAAAGGAGAACACAGCTTCCCCAGAGACAACTTCCTCTTGCTGTGAGATCTCAAGGAAGTTTTGTTTGTTTTATAATTACTCTGGGGGGTTGTTTCTATTTCATGGGAATGTTTTCGATGCCCAGCTAAAGGGAGGAGCCAACTCCCCTGAAACCAGCCACAACCTCACTGACCTCTCTAAAACCCAAGTGTATACCTCCTTCAATAGCAGCTCTATCTATGCTGTCCTGGAGGAGTCACCACCACCAGCAGAGATAAGAGGCAGTTGTTTCTGAGAGTCTGTTCTGTATTACTTGAGAAAAGATTGTTCCAATATGTTGTGTTAGTTTTATGAGACAGACAAGTGTCCACTGAGACACAAGGTGTAATTATAATGCAATTTCAACTAAGAGTCAAACCGTGGTCCTATAAGGTAAAAAGGTCAGTGTTGTATCTAGCAATGCAGCTGGATGGTGGTTTTGCACTTGGCTACAAAATGAAGGGAAACCCTAAATGGGGCCAAAATATCCCTGTCTTTAGCCATGATTTTCTGCCAAGCATCAATCCCAGAGCAAATTCTGAAACGATATTTGCCTGGATTTACAGTTTAAACAATGTATTATACCCTTCATTTTTTTTTTTTTTTTTTAGCAGGTTCAGGATGCAAATTCCACTCTTTCCAGAGAGCTTTTTTCCTTCCCCAGCTTTGATTACAAAATAACTAGCTGAAGCAATTCTCCTTCACAGTGAAAGTTTCAGCTGTTGAGTTTTAGATTATAGAAAAAAAAAAAAACCTGGCACACCATCCTGATGTAGTTTAAACAAAGGAGCAAACACAGAAAACAGACTTGCCATCAACAGTGGGAAATGATCTCAGAGCACCTCCTAGGGGACAAAGCCTGAGAAAACATCTGGAAGGGAATTGGATGAAGTACTAACTGGGGCAACAAATAGTTAGCATAACATTCAAAAGGGAAAGTCAAAGAAGCATAACTTGTTTGAGCTCTAAAATTCCCTGGGCATTTCTATATGCTCAAAAGGTGTGGGACAGTGCTTAACTTCAAAAGTAAAAAGCCAGGCCAAGGTGAGATGAAAGCATACAAAGGTAGAGGCTGAATAGACGAGCTAAGACTGAAAAAAAAAAAAAAAAAAAAAGGGAAAGCAGAGATCAGGTAAATTTAGATGGAGTCTGGGGCCTGGGACTGTAGGTGAGTGCACAATAGTTTATTAGGGTTTAGACATGTGGCTTTACTGGAATTCCAAGACACTAGACAACAGGAAAATAATTTTTCTTCAACTAGATTTTACCCTGGTAGTAAATTCTTCTAAGAATTTGGAATATCTATCTGCAAATTCTGTATGGCTACTTTTACTCAGTTGTAGATATGCAGGCAGATTACAGACTTAATGACATCCTGAGTCTGGCTTATTGCATAGGACCTGCAAATGTTCACACATGCCCACAAACGTTGCTAATCACAAGAACTGCAGATAGCAACAAGCTCTCCATCCCAGCCCCCTTTGAAAGTGTCTCTGCCATCAGCTGGAATATTATCTATCCTATTAAGGTTTTGGCAGCTACAAATGGGAATATGGTATTGAATCTGGGCCAACTACAAGGTCAGACAAGTGCTCATGTCAGTCAACCATGGCATGTCATCCAATTTTAAATGCAAATCACTTTACAGCAACCATGCATGAGGGAATCGAGGGGAGCAGCATCTCAGTGTGGGTGACTCCAGAAATAGAAGGTACAGCCTGTGGAAGGAAAGGCTGAGTCAGTCATGAAAGCAATGAATTTTACATTGGACTGGAATATCATTGCCTTGCCAAATAAGGAATACTTCACAGAAATAACTGTCATTCATCTAAAATCCACTAAACAAAGATTCCCTTGGGCAAGGTGAGAAAAAAAAAAAGTGGTCACCAAAAACTATGCCCAGAAGATCTGGGCAAAGATAAAGTGGACTTGGAAAACAAGATGAGAAACAGAATACAAGACTGAATTTACCATCCCTAGATATCACAGGAAAGGAGCAAACTCTGAAAAGATCAAATAGGAAAACTGGCATGTTATTAAGTCAGTGATGATATCTGAAAACCTGCAATGGGCATAGGATCACAGTAGCTATTCACATCACCAGTGGTCCTGACAGCAAATTACGAGTAGAATCAATTTAATCTGCTCCTTCTGGCACAGGCAACATTTTCACCCCATTCAACACTGCTGATCAAAAACTGAACAGCTCAAAGTTGCCTCTTGTCCAAAGATAATTTGCTTCCAGGAAACATTTGCCAAAATTGAAAGTGCCTCTATAAAAGATTTTACATGTCTTACTCATCTAGGCTTTCCAGAAAGTTGCCAAAGTAGTTTTAAACTCTTAGCAGAGATTAACTGATTTGATCTTGTTCACTTCAGTTGTCTGAATTATCAACTTCATCAGGGCAGACTTGCACCATGGAAAAAGGAAATCACTGGGAGAACTGCCTAATGGTTTTGAATACACTAACAGTCTGTCTCCCAAATATACTTGCATGCAATTGATACAGCAAATGCAGCAGCAGAGCCATCATTTAGAAGACATTAGATCCATAAGCAATCCATAAGAAAGGTATCTTACAAACTGTTCATGAGTTCACTGTTGTGGGAAACACCTTTTATTAGCACTGGAAATGCACCCAAGTTGTGTTTTGTGAGGCAAAGGCAGTTTTCTGGAATCTCACACCAGCATGGAAATGTAACCTTATTAGTGTCAGCACTGAGACAGAAATCTCAATCAGCATTGCAGGAACAATGCTCTGTCCAGCTCTCAGTTATGAAGCTGAGCCAGAAATATGGACAGAATAAAGAATGAAAAAAAAAAATGGGACTGTACCTGACTGCCTGCAGCTGTATGAAGTGTGGAGGAGAAAGTTGCCTTGCTTCAAAGTCACTGTACAAAAAGTCTCGTCACTTGAGTTCTGCTTTGGTGATATGCAAGCCAAAAGGAGAAGCTGATCCTTAGGGACCTAGAACAAAAGTGATGGAAACATCAACTTTACACACCAGCAACTTGAAGAAATTAAAGGAACAACCCAGGAAAGTATTGGTTGTCAGTTCTCCACCTTCTGCACATCACAGTGCAAGCTGCCAACTGGTTTGGGTATCTTGCCATTTCCTGTTTGATCCAATATAGGAAACAAAACCTCTCCTTGTCTTGACTGCCATTTGAACCTATCATTTAAATTCCAAAAAGAAGAGGCTTTGGTAAAGATGCTGGCTTCCTAACCCTGCAAGACACATACCAAGCAACACCCAGAGCTCTAGCTAATTAATCTTTTATCTCTTAAGCTCCCTGCCTTTTGGTGGATCACACTATGAAAACACCACTCTTCCTCCATCACCTGGTTTTTCATCTTTCACTGTGACTCCAGTGCCTTTGGCTGACTTTGAATTCCCATCTCCTCCAGGCCAGCTCCTTGCATTGGGCTTCCCTGCAAGCCTGACACCCAGATGTGGAGCCCAGCCTCAAGGCCACTTTGCTTTTCAATAAGAAAGACCAAAGAGCTGCACCAACAACTAACAGCTATTTGATTATATTTTTTAAAATAATTTGTCTTGCATACATGTGATCAGCTGAAAAGTGCTCACAGCTGCAAGAACAAGCAAACAGTCTCCAGCTTGCCCTAAAGATTCAAGAGAGGAGCCAGGCCTCAATTTCCTAACAGGCATATCTACAGATCACACCAGACACAAGAATCAGTCCAGAAAGCCAAACTGCTGTGCACAAAAAAAAACCCCAAAAACTATATGTCAACATTCAGAATTGACAGTGCCCAAATTTCCAAATAACCCAGACTCACAATGTTGTTCTGCTGAATCTCTAGAGGGCTGCCAACATTTCTTGGATCATCCATCCTCAGTTGTCAACATATCAGGACCCATATTCTCTATACATTCATATTTCAAAGGAACAAACTGGGAATGGAATTGTTGACTTCTAAAGAGGTACCCAACAAGGTGTCAGAACAAGCAGCAGCTCACCACCATTCCCATTACATGGGTTAACAAACCTGTGGAGCAGAGGAGAGCTTGTGGCTCTGTTATAGGTTGAGTTGAATCTGCTGATATATATATATATATTCAATACCATGCTGTCATCATGCCAGCTTCAAACAAAAGTGCTGGCAGGAGCAAAGTGTCATGGGGCTTGAAGTTCAGATTGTAACACGAGAGTCGTCCTGTTCTGGTTGCTGCTTTTGGGTTCCAGGTTTGGGGTGTTGGTCTTTGCTGTGCTGGCTGCTGTGTGCTTGGGTGGGTGGAACTGTTTTATTGCTGGCTTCTGCTGCTGCTTCTGTTTTTGCTAAGGTAACAGTATAGCATAGCTCATTGAATCCTTTATCTCAACCCAGAGTTTTTTTGTGTTACTTTCCTGCCTGTCTCTGTGGGAGATGGGTGGCTTCCTTGTAAGAGCAGACTGTGTTAACCGAAGACAGGCTCCCAGCAACTTTCTATTCCAGACATGGTATCTGCAGGACACCAGCAACCTGAGAATTCAATAAAGGAAATAATCTAACACCTGAAGTAAGGACTACTAGGGGATTCATATATTTCATGCAATTAAAATAAAGCTATCTTTATAACTCTTGCCTGAAACATTTAGCAAAACTAGGGAAGTATAGAAACCATGGGAATATTTTCCTGCTTCTAGGCAGACTGTTCAGTTAAGCACATTGGTTGCATGCAGCTACACATGCTCAGCTCAGAATCCATTTACACAGAACTAGAGTATAGCTTTTATCATTTGGTCTTCAGAGCTTTTCAGTGTTATTAACATAGAAATAAGTTAGATAAAAGACAGCAGAGCAGAAGCCTCAAGAATAGAAAAAAGAGACAGTAACACAGCCAGCACTTCCAGTCTGGTTACAAACCATGGTAAACAGCAAATTCTTTGGAAATATTGAAGTTTGGCAGGGATAAGATGATGGATTTACATTTAAGACATTGAAGAACTGTCCAAGAAAACGAAGTCTTTGAATTACACTCAAGTAAATCTTCCTCTGGATTAATCTGCCCAGCTCTGAGATAACATGTAGTTTTTTTTTTTTTTACACACCCAAACATAAACAAATCCTCCATGTGCAGTGAGCAGTGGGGGCAGCAAAACTGAAAGTGATTTGGGAGCATGTACTTTCCAAGGAACGGAAAAACACTTTGTCATTCACTTAGGGTTTGGCTTTCAGAAGTGCTGCCAGGGCACTCAGTGTTTGATATAATCAGTCTGCTACCAAATTTAAGCACAGGGAGCTGCCTGCATCTCTGGACGACTCTTAGAGAGGGTCTGGGGAACATCACCTCACCCACTTCTGCTCTCCCTCAGCTAAACGTGACAGAGCAATTGTGCTGCAAGCGCCAGCCTGATGAAGTTAGGGCAGACTTAAGCAACTGCAGACACTGGCATTACTGGTCCCCAAGGGATACAAGGCTATGAAGGCAGACAGGCAATTTTTCAACACTAAATAAAACAAGCCTTCACAACCAGGCATCATGTGCCTTTTTCCACACCTTCTGCCATCAGCAGCACCAGTCTGAAGTTTCACTGCTCTGATGTGCAACAAGACACTGTGCTGCAACATGGACCAAGGTAAGATGGGTTCTCGTTTAACCTGCACAGTCATTACAGGTTAAAAACTCTTCATCTCAGTTTCTGAATTTTATGAACAGTAAGCCTAACTTCATCAGTAAGGCAGCACCCCTTGCCAGCTCTGGGTAGACTCAGCATTACTTCACCCTTCCACTCCAGCCTCTGCCCCTGGGCTGCTGGGAGCAACAGCCCACTCAGCCTCTTTCTTTGGTAAGCTTTGTCCAAGGAAGGACACAGGCACAGCTGCCTCTGGCTGGTTTGAGCACAGCCTCTGCAGCAGAGCCCATTGCCTGCAGGCTGCGAGCACACAGGTGCTTGAGCTCAAAGTAGGAAAAGATCCCAGTTGCACAACTGTCTGCTTCAAAATCCCTGCTGTGTCTGTTAGTTTGTTTTCTTCACCAGCAATGTTTTAGGAACAGCTGAGTACTCATATTCCCCTTACTCTGGGACTGAAAAACAAACAAACTCAGATAGCACACACAGCTGTTCCTTCATCTAGAAAGAGTAGTTTTTTTGCATCTGGCTAGGCCATTCCTCAAAGGCACAGTGAGGAAAAAATAGTCGGAGAATAGTCAATTAACACAACAAAAGACACTTGGAAGTAGTAATTTGTATGCTTGCTAAATGCTATCTCTGCAGTCAGTCTTCTGGGTCTCTAACCCCACTCATTTTCCTCAAGGAAAACATTTTTTTTAAATTTTATTCTCTTGGCAAATCTCAGGCAGCACTTTGCTTCCTAAAGACAGAAACCTCTTCTTGGGGTAGCCAAATAAAGCCCAGGTTAACAATATGTGTTCTTCAAACAGTTTCTCCTAAGTGGTGCATCCAGCAGATCCCAGGCACTGGCAAACCTTTGTTAAGCAACTCTGTGTATTGCACTAACAGTTACTGAGTTCACAGCTGGTGAGTGGCAGTGTAACAGGTTTTGGTACTTGGTCTGATACACTCCAACACAATTTCTGACATGGCTACAGCAAACCACCTCACAGCATTTTGAAGCAACAGTCCTTATCCACCTTTGTGGAAATGGAGGAACAGACCTTCACTGGGCATTCCAGGGCTGCCCCACCTGCTCACAAAGGCAGGATTAGAAAGCAAACCCAGATCTTTCAAGACTAGGGCTTCAGCAATGAAACACTTGATCACAACCAAGATCACCAGGAGAAGAAGAGATCCAGGTCTTGTAGCTCTAAAGTCTATTTGAGCACAGACAGGTCAGCTGATGAGGTGAAGCTGTAATTGCTTAAGGAAAGAATTATTTACACTGACCACAAAGTGGTCAGTTTGGCTGGAACCTCTAAAGGCAAAAAGCATGCAGTGTATCTCTGAGCACAAGCAGCCATACCTCCAAACCCAGACTTCCAGTGAGAGCAGCCAACAGAAGGAGAGGGCTTATTGCTTCATACTTCAAAGCCCACTTCCCAAACCACAGTAGCTGCAAACAAACCTCTCCCAACAAAACTTACCTAGCTCCTGCCTTTGATATTTAAGAATCCTGCTGTGCTCCCATAGGCCACCAAAACCAGCCACACCCACCCTTTACCTAGAGATGACCTCCTCCCTGGCTCTCCCATGTGTAGCTAATCTTGGGGTTTAAAATCCCAACTACAAGTTTGCCAAGTGCAGTCTGGGATTCAGGAAAAAGGCTGGGGAAGGAACAAACACATGGATGCCAGCCAGCAGAAGAGTGACAATATCTATTGCTAGTCCCAGATCATATCTTTAAGCACTGGGATAACCCCATAACAACATGCTGAGAATGTTTCTGGAGGGCATGGTGGCAAACTGTGCTTGGGCAAGCTGCAGCAGCACAAGGTGTAAAGTGAAGTTCATGACCAAATACAAACATGTTGTACTCTGGCACACAGTCTGTTTGCATAACGATGTGCTGAAAATGTTGCTTTCTTTTTAATGGGAACAATTTGTCAAAGGGTTTGTGCCTCAAAGCAAGTTATAACTTCATGCTTTAAATGAATACAAATGCTTCTCCTTTCTAAATAGTTGCTATTCAGAAACAAGGCAATGTTAGCTAGTTCATGACATCTCCTAAATAGTCAAGAGCAGAGAGGAGGCAGTTCAAGCACATAGCTTCTTAACACTTGACAGTGTGATTTTTTTTTTTAAAGGCCTTCTATAATTAGAAAATTATGAGGCAGAGTTGGAGAAAGAGGTAAGAAAAATGTATGTATCTTTGGTGATGGTTTTATTCTTATTTTTTGCTGCTATTTTGACTCAAAAATACATCATGAGTTGTAGCACAAGACCAGCACAGCCATGTTAACAGAAGATCCTCTGCTGAAGCCTGTCCATATCCCACCTGATCTTAACTGAGAATTTCTGTAATAATAAATGGTGTTTTCAATGCTGGTTTTGGCCACTATTACAAAAACTTTCCCTGTGAAGAAGACAAAGGCAAATCTGGGACAATTTGTTTGCTGTTTCACACAAAATCTGGTCTGAAGCCATTCCTCAAACTCAACTCTGTTGCCCACGAGGTAATCAGATCTTTTCCCCTGATGCCCTCAATGGGTAATGCCATACCCAGCAAGGGTAAAGGCAACGCAGCAGCTGCACCATACCCAGAACAACTGAGCAAAGGTCCTGTCTAATGTTTCCTTTTTAATAAGTATCCCCAGCTGAAAAGCAAAGGGTGCCCCACAGTGTGTTTCTAGCAAACCAAAGAAGACAAATGCACACATGACACAAGGGGTATGGGAGAAAGAGGAAGGCATAATCAGCTCCCAGCTATCACTACATGGCTTTTCCTTCTGTGAGGATTTGCAATGAGGAAAGAGTAGCAAATGTCCTGGGGGCGCACATGAGGAGTGGCCTAACTTGAAGCACTGCATATAGAAACATCAGGCCTGAGGCTGGTCAGATTTGCATGATCAAAATTATGAAAGCAATATAAAAGTGTATATAGACAAATACAGTGATATCTTAAAGTCATAAAACTGGAGCAATGAACCTAAGCTGGTTTTTGCAACTGCTGGGCAGAGCAAAACCAAGTTGTATTCAAGTGTGTGGCTTCCCCTGAGAAAATGTTTAAAGAAAGGTCTGAATCTGACCCGAGTTCACATCCAAAGGTGACATCAACTTCTGTCCCTTTTTCCTGCAGCAGGAGACACCAGCATTCATGGCCACATAACCAAGCAAGCCCTGGAGTTACCTCTAGCCTCCTAAGTTTTCACTCAGATCCCTCTTCCCTAACCCTCATACATCTTATTCCATCCTCTTTTTTAGCTTATTAAGTCTGCGGTGGCCTCCCAAACACGCTAAATATAAATGTATGGACCCATCTATGTAAATAAAATGGCCTGTGTGGTAAGCATACAGGAGGGCAGGGGGCCTTTCCCACGGATGGGAAGGCTGATTGCCAAGCAAATCCTAAGCCCTGCAGTCCTGCACAGAGAAAGGAAGCCTAAGATTTAGGAATGGTCACAACATTCCTTAAAGCAGCTGACCTTTCTGTCTACCTAGGGTGGGAAATGCCAGTTACTGGCAGTGCTAAAATCTGCCTCTAGCACCAGGAGATGAAGATCTGGAGGAAAGAGGGTGAAGGGACAGAGGGTGTGTAGGTAGGAATTTTAATGTATAAGTGGTATGCAAGCAGAAGGAGAAGGCTTTCTCCAGTCTCTCTATTGCTGATATATGCATACATCAGTGCTGACCATGGTGAGTGCTGTGTGAGGGCAGCTCTGGGCCTGCTGGGAATCATTTGAGCAACTCCCTTTCTCAAAGAAAAGCAGCTCAGATTGGAAAAATACATCAGGTGAGCCAGACAGATGCCTTACCATCTCCTGTGCAGCATTATGTGGCAAGAGGAGATCTAACCCTGTGTCAAATGAGCAGATGTGCCAGGGGCTGCATGTAATGTATTGGTACTGAGTGTGCAAACTGAGAGCTCTCACTGGTGCATACCATCTGCTAGGTAGGATCCATGGTGAGTCTCCTCTTTTGATTGAAGAGACCTCATTAAGCTGCTGGCTCTGATACAGTCCTCTGTGTCTCCCCACAGGTGAAAAGGGGCAGGAGGAAGGTGGTCCAGGACATGTGGCCTCTTAAGAAGGTGAACTCACAGGGTGGGACAGCAGTAAGAGTTCACTTAAACTCTGGAGACAGCAGCTGATGTCATGAGATCTGGCTAGGTATCACACTAACACAGCATCAAGTATGCTTCTACTTTTCAGCAAGCAGAAGAGCCTGTGTCAAGTTCAGGAGATGGACTTAAGTGCAAAGCGAGGTACAACACTGCCAGTGATCCCCAGAATCACAGGGGATGATCAAGCCAGACAAGTAAAACATATGACCACAAACTTCTGCCCATTACCACATAATCAAACTGGAGATCAGATGTTCTGGATAAGCTCAGATTTACACCCTAGCTTTCCAGCTGAGGCCAGGACAGCTTCTTCTCTCCCCCCAAATCTCACTAGCCACAGGAGTCAAATGGTTTGCTGGCAATGCCTCCTCTTTTCTGACTGAATGGCCAGTGCCTAGGCAGGGGCACAGAGAGCTGGTGTTTGGGGTCCCCCCAGGGACTCATCTAACCTCATCTGACCCTTGTCTCCAGAAGGTCTGTCTCCTTTGCTGCTGCTTCTTCTTGCTTTCAGTCTCTTCCTATTCTCATCCCCAGTTAGGGGTGATCTGACAAACTTCTTGGTTTTAAATGTATACAATTGAAATCTTTTTAGACTGCATAGCAAAAGAGGTGTCAAATCCTGCTGTCCTTGTTTTGGAGTCAAGTAAAATGAAGCCCCAGAATAAATCCTACTGAACAGGAATATTTTCACAAATAACCTCTTCTACACAGCTTGCAAGTACTTGAGCATTTCTGTATCTCTGCAGCCAAACCCGTTTGTTTTGTGTTGTTCCACAGAAATCTCTCTGGTTATTTATCTGCATAAACTCTTCTATAAGTTGTTCATTGGGTCTTTAAATGCAGCAAGCAGAATCTTTGATGCATGTTTCAATCACCAGGTGAATCAATCACTGCTGTGCACACCTTTGCTCCCACGCAGGGAGAAGTTACCAGTCTTCTTTGCCAGAAAAGAGGGCAAAAAGTCAAATGGTTCTGATGGATGGATAAATGTCTGTGGGCTGAACCACTTGCACAGAGATTGTTTATACTAGCACTCCTTCCTCCCACTAGCTGATAAACTCCTCCTTCTCCATTCTTATAATATATATACTCCAGACCAAGAGCCTGCACATGAATATTTGATCCCTTTTTTGAGCTCCTTTTACACTGCTGCGTTTACTTCTGTGGTGGCAATTCTTCTCTGTACAGAAATAAGCAAAACATCAGCCTTTTTCTGTGGTGTTAAAGTACTACATCAGTCTTGCTACAGAACTGCTCCACACAGAGGTGGATCTCACTCTTTATCATCACAGCACAACTAATAACATTTATTCTGAGTCTCATGGATGAATTATGCTCATTTAAGTTAGAGTTTTGCTGACATTCTTGATTGAGAGCTACCATTGACTTTCACAAGGGATGTGCAGACTCACTGACAAGCAGGCAAGATTCATCACCCTCAAATGAGCTGCTGACATGCTTTGTGATACTGTCTGGATCAAGGCATCACTCTGCTTCAGTGTCCCCTTTCAAATCAGAAATGAGTCAGTGCAACAGGGAAACTAAGGACATTTACTTTATGCTGTCACATTGTGTTCCTGTTGGCAACGTTGCCAGGTCTCAATGATGAGAGTCAGCCTGTGCATACAGTACACTGTAACATGTCACACTTCTCCAAGGGGAGCAACCCCTCGTGAATGCCCTCTCACCCCTGCACATGGCTCCTGCACTGCTGCTACATGTTGCTGTCTCCCAGGTTGGCAGCTCATACTGGCTATGTTTTTGTAGGGGGACGGCCTGAAGGGATGAAGAAGTTGGAAGATGGAGCCTTAGAAAGGCTGTGAAGCAATTCAAACACCTCCTAGTGTGACAGCCCAGAGCTTGTATCCACTGGCAGCCACTGAGGAAGAAATTGGCTGGCCGGGGAGTGGGCTGCAATCAGCTGAACTGCTGATTCAGAGAGAATACGTGATTGATTTCATCCTTTTGCAGCCACATACAAACAGGCTGAGGATGCTGTGGAGTATCTCGTGGGTAGTTTTTCTGCCTCTGCAGTGCTGCTGTGTAGTTTTCTTTGGTACCCCCTGGGCTCTATGTTTTCTTATGGCCTGTAGTGTGAGGCTGGAGTTCTTTGGCCATAATGCACTGCTAGAAAGAACTCTATTATTAAAGGTGAGGATGGGTTTTTCAAGCCACCCTTTATTCACCTCCAGTCCCATGGGACTTCCTGTGGGGTGAGAAGTTTCTCAGTGCCAGTGGGAAAAGTGGGTGTGTGCTCACATGGATCACATCCCTCTGAGGGGCTGAAATCCATCCAGATAACTGTGATCCTAAGCATAGCCTTTTCCATCTGCTCTACCTACCCAAGTCTGTCTTACCAATCACTTCTAGCTGACTCTTAGACAATACTAACTACTGTACTCTCCTGCTAGGATGGCTTTGTCATGTCAAACTCATTATGCTCTGAGAATGTTTTAGACTTCCACCCAGATGTGCTACTCTGTGGAGGAAGGAAATGGATCTATTTTTATTGTGACAGATCCCTGAGAGTCACCAGTGCCAGCTTCAGCATGATGAGTCTCTCCAAGTCCTGCAGCAGGCTGACTGCCTCGTGGTGGGGGATTCCTGTATGTGTGGGCAACGTGGGTGGTCTATGTGACATGTCAGCTCACCTTTGAACACATCTGGAGCCCCTGCAGCCAGGGAGTCTGACCAATCCCACACTCCTGCATGAAAGAATGGGAACTAAGGGCCACTAGAGTATATGCAGGGACTTGCAGAGGGCGTAGCCATGCGTCAAGATCACACATGCAGCTCCTTTTATGTCTCACTTCTCTCTTTACATGCCAAGTTGTAATCTCCTGTTATCCACTTGAGAGCCAAGATCAGGGTCCTGAAGACCAGTGAAAGAAGGACAAGACCCTAAGTCCCCACCACCAAGACCAACACTGAGCACTGCTCCCTTTTCCCCGGGCATGTCTCAGCAGCTCTGTTACAGTGAGGTTTCTCCTTTGCCCTACTCCTGATTAACACTGGCAAAGACTACGGAGACCCTGGCAACCAGCTCCTTTGTTGTGCTCCGTCTCAGCACAGCAGAGACAGTCCCACTTATGTGGGAGTGAGCTTATGCCTGCAAATTGGTTCACCTGGTGGCAGGAGCAGCCTGGTGCCTGGCAGCTTGCTAAGCAGGCAGCTTGTGCATCCTGCTGGCTGGCATCCCCTCCCCCTCACTTATTTGGAGGAGCATCACTGTTCCTGTCAGGGCTTTGCTGCCTCCACAATGCCTTGCATTTCCCAGTCCCTGTTTCAACCCTCCTAACCTCTCACACTCTGTTGTTAGCAAAGAAGTTTCACAGGCAGCTGAGAAGTGACGAGATCAGAGACATTCGTTTCCTTGAGGCTTAGCCTTGAACTTAGTGCCTTGAACTTAGTCTTAGCTCCCCTGATGCCTCCTCTCCTTTGTTCCACTGCAGCATTTCTGGTTTAGCTTTACTGTTATCCCCCAAAGATTGTGAGTTTAAATCATACAGTTGTAAGTAATACTGCTAATAACAGCAAATACTACTAATAATAGCAAACAAATATTTTTCACTTGAATTTTTTCCTTTCTCTCTGGGTTTTAAGTCTCTTTTTGCAGCTTTTTCTCTGCAATTTTGAGAGCTAGAAATGTGTTTTCGTGGGGAGTCTTGCATAATCACATGGTTCTGGGAACTGGGCAACAACCTCTGGGATTGGTCCTATTGAACTGGAAACTGTAGACACAGTAAATAAATCTGGTATTGATAGTTCTTCTTATGACAGCTTGGTTTAAGACACGCAGATGGCTTTTCATACATATGCAGGCACACCCAGGTGACCATCCTGATTTCAGAATCACACGATCATGTAGTTCTCTGCCAAGCACTGGGTAAACTGCCTGCTAGCTCAGCACACTGTACTCAGCCCATACAGTTTGAATGAGAGGGCATCAGAATGTGGATTGATCCCAGCCATCCTCATGCAAAGCAGAGCCCTGGGGAATGGCCAGCCAGGAGCCCCTCATGCTGCAGAGGACCCTCATCTAAATTGTTACTTATAAGCCTGTCAGATCACCACAAGTAAACTAAATCTGTTCCTATATGTAGTTTCTACCTATGATTGCCTTTGCCACAGAGGCAGCAGCTTATGTCCTCCGCCCTGGGAGCATCCCAGTGTTAGGAGATTTACTTTATGTGGGACCCTTGGATGAGAGCACATCCTTGTTCATTGCCAGGCATAATGCAGTGCCTCTTCCTCCTCCATGCCAGCAGTGAAAAGGTCCACAGGAGAGTCTGTGAGCACAAAGGCTCTTCACCAGTCCCTCCAGCTCACCTTCTCCACTGGCTCAGCCTCTGGGACTGGCTGTGCTGCAGAGGGACAAATAGGGCAGTATACTGCTGAGCCTTTACCCCATCCCTGTCAGAGTGGGAAATTCCCAGAGGAGTGGGTGAGTGTTCAACAGCATATTGGGCATCCTTTGATCACATACTATAAAGCCAAACAGGCTAGTCATTGATTCATGTTCACTGCTCTGGGCTCTTCCCAGACCCTTCAGATCCACGTGGTATCTAAACCAGCTCTTCTTGTTCAGTCAGTAGGACTTTATGGTACCCTTTCACCAGCGCCTCACAGAGGGCGGCTACAGCTTGCCTCTGGCAGGGAGCAGCCAGGTTTGCAGGGCAGTGGTGGGGTCCTGCTGTCCCCTGCCGGGCTTTCCCAGCAAGGCCTGCAGCACTGGCCCAGGTTGAAGACTCCAGAGCACATGATTTAGGGATTACACAAAAGGAAGGTGGGACACACTTATGATTTTCAGTCCAGCTCTGCTGCTGGTGCAGCTTCAGACTCCCTAGTGCTATGCTTTTTTTCTGACTCAGGCGGGGTGGGAGGTCCACCAAGCTCACCTCATTTTATTCAAATTGTTTTGGAAAGCTGTGGGCCACTGGTGATAGAAAGGACAGAAAAAGCTCCCATGAGTGCAAGGAGATGTTCATACTCAGTGAACCCACAACTGCAATTCACTGATACTTCCAGTCAACTTGGTCCATCCACCATGTATCAGCTAGCTGTCAGGAAAATCCATTTTCTCTCTGCAACAGGTGACTTGGTGGAAGGACAGCACAGGGAAGCAGCATGTGGCACCACTGCAAAGGTTCTGGGCAGCTTCCTTCTGGCTGCCTGTCCTTTGTCAGCCAAGGGAGAGTGCTGGTGTCACTCTGTCTCAGATGGGCACATGGATGGAAGGAGATCCCACCTTCACTGATACTGCTCAGAGAGAGGACCAAGGCTGCCAAGCAAGACTTCTTGACATGGTGGTTATAGTTGAAGGCTAAAAGAAAAGAGATGATGGAAAAAACAGATATAAATTTCTAGAGCATTGTGCAGGGCAGTTTGGGAACTGTTTTTTTGCAGGATAGGCATAAAGTGAGAATAGCTAAGCC
The DNA here is from genome assembly GCF_027791375.1 of Indicator indicator. Classification (NCBI taxonomy): domain Eukaryota; kingdom Metazoa; phylum Chordata; class Aves; order Piciformes; family Indicatoridae; genus Indicator; species Indicator indicator. The sequence goes on along the minus strand of NC_072016.1, from coordinate 15,925,216 downwards.
CAGCATGTTCCCACAGGTTTCTGCTGGAGTTAGGCATGTGGTGCCCTATCCACTGTGATGGGAATCTCTGCTCACTGCAGCACTCTTGCAGCATCAACATTTTGTAGAGGCAAGGCACAAGTGTGTACCTTCTAAGTGCAGTCTCTCAGGACAGATGCTACACTGTGGCCTTGGTCACAGAAGAGTGGTCTGGTGGCCACGACGCAGCAAAATTACTTGAGTAAAGTATGAGGAGGGAGAGAGAAAGATGAGGACTAACATCACCATAAAACCTGAACACTGAAGTAAAATCCTCTCAAGTCAGCCCATATATCACTGGAAGCAGCCTGTAAATGTGAATCCTGGCTGGCAGCCAAAGTGCAGATGGCAAGCCTCTGTGCAAGAGAAGTGGCTTAATGTACAGTTGGGGTCCACGGCTGTTCATGTCCCAGAACAGGCTGTGCTGGTGCATAGGTTTTGCAGCATTGGTTACAGGCTATTAAACCCCTCTAAGGTTGTAAGTTTCCAGTCCTCTTCCAACTGCATAAACTCATTCCTAAAAACCTCACCAAAACACACTCAAATGGCCCACAGTTTCATTGAGGGTATCATCTTCCCACTTGAACAGAGGCAGAATCAGAAGGGCCCCCTCTACCAAGAAAAAATAGGGTTCACGTGAGGTTACTTTGTAAATCAAAGTAAGAAGCTGATAAAGGAGTGTTGGTACAAAGCAAGTCTGAGGATATGTGTCCTGAGCAACTCTCCCAGGCACTGAGGTGAGAAGCACTAGAGCACTGATGAACAGCAAGTGGAGAAGACCTTAAGTTACCCCAAACTAAAGGTCTCCCCTGGCAGAGGATAAAGATCCTCAGAGAAGCTGACATAGGCTCACTCAGGGGATGGAGGTTGGGCAATAGCTAAGGGTACATGGAAGGGAGACAGGAGGTTTAAATTGTTAGCATATTAATCTGCCTTTCCCAAATAGATTCTATTCCTCCATCGCCGCCACCACCACCCATAAAAGTATGTTTATTTTAAACCCTGGGGCTTGTTGCTCTCCAGAAAGAAAACACTGCTTTCAAGGGCACTTAGACAATGTCACTTAGTTTCTGGGTAAGAGCTCAGTATAGTTTAATAAAAGCTCTCGAGTAAAGGCACAGCATACTGCACTGCCTGTGTTGCCAACAGGGACCCCCACCATGGGAGGAAGCCGCAGCTTGCTCCATTAGGAGGTGCTGGGTTCTGCTTTCAGGATTCCACTGTGTGGCTTCTCTTCAAGCCTAAGTGGCTCTGAACAAATCTTATGTCTTACTTTCTTCTGTTTGCTTTATAAGCAGTTTTCTAGCTTTCATGTTTATAAAGAAACACCTGAAATTCAATACATCAATGTTGAAACAAGAGAGCAAAGGAAAAAGCATCCTGACTTTTTGCACAACCTCAGGGCTCTTAAGCTGTTTTGGTGATTTCTGGAAGTGGAAGGTACTTCTGGAGCCTGCAGCAATGCACCATGTGAGGCTGGGTGGTGTCCAGCCACAGCAAACAGGGCAGCGGGGTACCCTGCCTGAGCTCTTCCTGAGTCTTCATGGAACCTTCCCTTCTGGTGTGCCTCTGTTTTCCTCTTTGTGTCTCTCTTGAAAAGGAAGCTTTGGCACACAGCTGAGTCATCAGTTGTGGAAAACCTGTAGCTTCTTCAAACACCTACAGTAGTGAGAGAGGACAAGAGGAAACAGGAACACCCAAAGGCAGTACCAATGCTGCAAAGCGAAGACACATTTTGTGTCTGCACCATTCAGCACTGCCCTTCAGGATGCTCTGGAAGCCCTTCTCTAGTGGGCTATTCCATTGGAATATGTGCTTTGCCCCCAAAGCTTGTCAGCATTGCCTGCTGCAAAATCCCTGCCATCCTCCGAGTTGTACACATTCAGAAAAACACTGCCTGTGGTTATTTACAGGAATTAGGCATTTGGCTATCCTGGGGAAATCCCAGTCTGAAATGCAGTCCAAGATACTGTGGAAATAAAGCTGTCATTGTGCCCTTGGACCAAGTCGTCTCTACCGCTGGGACACATCAGTACAACACATACTGGCCAGGTTCAGGTTTGAGATGAGGGATCACAGGAAACAGGCTCAGCTGGTTGCTGCCTCCCCACAGGGCTGCCTCTGCATGATCTGAATGTGATTCACCCAGTCCTTTGCTCACATCACTGACGGCTTCAGAGCAAGCACAGAGAGGGGCAGGGGCTACAGGGACTCACCCAATGCCGGACGCAACACAAGGTGAGTTCACTGACCTGCGAACCTGCAGCTCTGCAGGCACCACGCATCCTTGCTGCCTGCTGGGACTGTGCTGTTGCTACACCCCTCCCAACAGCGCTGTAATGCCCAGATGCTGCTGTTGACACTGCCTCTTCCCGAGGCAGCAGCAGGTGGGGCCCTCAGTGAGACGCACCAAGTTCAAGCACAGATGAATGTGGGGCTGTGGTCCAGAGGAGGACAGTGTATGGCTTCAGACATGCCTAAGGTTGTTTATCTCCAGAGGTGGTATGTCCTGTAAAGATAAGCCAAGGACCTTCAAGCTGTCTACCAAATCCAGTATAAAGAGGTTAGGGAACCTACACACCCCATTCCACACGTCCAGACACTTGTGTGACCTTGGTGCTATTCAAATGGCCCTGGTGACTATAACACAGAAATTCATTTCACTGAGGTTCCCAAGAAAAGAAATACACATCTCCCTGCTATGGTCAGCCTGGGTCTGTGGGACCCTTGGACACAGATCTGATTTCCTTGTTCCTGTGGTTGCCCATCAGCTTGGACATGGCCTGAGCCATTCTAGTCAGAACCTGGCAGAATCTGCACGGTGAGCAGGAGCTGTGGTGGGGGGCTCAGCTGCAGGAGGCAGCAGGTCTGGGGTGCCCTGGGAGCCTTGCAGCTTGCCAGAATGTGCTGCTTTCTTGCCAATTGCAAACACTGCCATCCTCACAAATAGTTAACCTGCCAGGATCTGCACAGCACTAATGACTTCACATGCATTTAATCAGCTTGGGCTTCCAGAGCCTCCTTCTCAGGAACAGGAAAGGCCATGCACCCCGAGTGCAAATGCTCCCAAAGCCGCACCCCCTCCTTACCAATCATTAATCACTGCTAGGCCAGCAACACGAGCAAGCAGCGAGCAAGCAGGAAAAGGCCAAGGCTCCACAGCCCCGGCAGGAGCAGCTGGAAGCAGTGCTGACCGGTTCTCTGTGGTGGCAGCTCACTCTCCGACCACCCTCTGTGGGAGGACCTGGTGGAAGTAGCCAGTCCTGCATGCACTGCCCTTTCCTTCAGGAAGGTCACTTGGTCCTGGTTGCAGGAAGCTCTGACTGAGGCTGGGAACTGCTGGGCTACATGTAAGGCAGGAGTTCTGAAGAGGAGCTTCTGCCTGGTCGGCACTGCAGTATTCATCTCTTCACCATGCGGTACAAGGCATTTTGGAGTACCCTGGAGTACACCTGCCGATTGCTGGGCATCACCACTGCAGCAGGTAAGAGTGAGCTCTCTTTTTCCTTGGCACTGCAATGCACTGAGAGGTGTCAGGACCCCTGAGCTGTCTCCCTGGCTTTTGGCCAAGTGCAGGCACTGCCCCATCCTATAAAGGTGACAAGGAAACTTGCTCCTTTTGCTTTGGGACCCAGGGAGGTGTCTGGCCAGGCTTTTTCCAAATACTGTGGGAGGCATAGTGAGACATCAGACAGGAAGAGCCAGCACTCAGTATGGCAGAGGACAAGCTAATGCACAAATGGAAAAGAAAACAAAATAATGTTCTTGTAAAACAGACAGGGGAATGGGCAAAGTGAGTGAAAAGCAAAATACTCCTGGCTGCACAAAACTGCCAGGATGTTCTGTGGGATGTGAAAATGAAGGAGGATCTCCCTGCGCTATCTAGTGAGATGTCATGTGCGAGGCAGGATGGAGAAGTTGCAGCCATCACAGCTCACCTATTGCCAAACTGTCACTCTGCCTCTATAGCAACCCATCAGGGAGCAGGCTCAGGAAGCAGTTCAGCTTATAGCTGCAGTACAAACATCATAAATTCACCCACCTGGCTAGTTGCATCTTTTCACCCACTGCCAGGGGCTGCTTGGAACCAGCGTCCTCTGGGTTTGGTGACACATCTGAGTGCTATGTTTCAGGTGAAATGCAGGTGATTTGAGCCAGATGTCTCAAGCACAGCTTCTCACCCAGAAGGACTGATCTGTGGTGAATAACCTTCTCAATATGAGGCGACTCCAGATAGGGCATGGGCAAACAGCTAATGTAGAGGCCTCAGGGGTACACTCTGGCACAGTTGCTGACTCACTGTTATGGGACAGGACAGACAGTGGTCTCTGCCTCAGCTTGCCTGAAGCTGAGATCGAAGCGCCTGATTTGCCTAAAGGCTGGAAGTGTGAACCAGATGTGAGAGGTGACTTGAGGTAGGGCCTGTGGTTCTTCTGTCAGACCCCCGGGAATTTCAGATTCAGATACTGCAGAGTAGGTCACAGCAGGCCTTCCGACCTTTGCATTTCCTTTATCAACTACACACCCATGAGAGACACTTTGCTCAGGTCAGGGACAAAGTAGAAAGCACACAGGTTAGCCGAAGAGATTACTGGTCCCCAAGGCCACTGAAAGCCCAGCTGGGACACTGAAGGCAGTGCTCAGGAATGTGCTTTAGACTACAGATATAGGGCAGAGACTTGAGTCTCTGAGTTTACACGAACTCCCAGTAGACAAGTGCACACCATGACAAGACAGCAACACAGAAGGGCTGAGACACAGCTTTTGCTAGCAAATGCAGATCTCTTCCTTCCCCTATCATTATTACCCTCAGGCCCACATGAGTCCCCTATATTCTCTCTTAAAGCTCTAAAGAAACTCATAAGGACCTTGCTGGGAGAAAACATGAGCTCATTGCCAATGTAAAACTAAAGCTAGAACAGTAACATTCAGAGTATTTTATAATCTGGGAGTATTTTAGTGGAATACAGTCTCTTTCCTGATTGTTTTCTTTTCATCATTTTGCATTGCCTACAACTCTTTCTCTAGTACTTCCAGAAATGAGCAGTGCAGTTGTCTCTCTGCTGAGCATCACAATTTTGGGGAAGTATAAAGTATCTTGCTTAAAGCTGTATTACAGCTCTCTGTGCTTTTTCATGGATCTGATACATTCCCAGTATCACCTGATTTTCCCAAAAGGCCAGCAAAGAATGGGAGGTCCCTATGTGTTATTCTTCTATGTGTCTCAATGGAGTAAGAAAACAGCTTGATGCAGTGTTCAGTGTCTGATGAGGTGTGTGAGGTTTTTCCATGAAATGGAAACCATACAGAAGAGAATCCCATGGGTGTTGTTTGAAATAAAAATAAGAAAGGGAGAGGAGAGTGTATCAGCCTCACTAATTGATTCTCAGAAAGCCTGACCAGCTCCATAAGCTGCCTGCAAACATAGGTTACCCACATAATATAAACCTCCCCTTCCTCAAAGATCTTGGAGTGTAATGGCAGTCTGCAATGATGGGGTTACAGAGTTTCTTGTGTGGGAGAAATCAGACAGCCCTACCATTGACAGGGCAAAGAGAGATCAAACAGCTCTGCAATGTGCTGCAGTGTTTGGGGCATCTCTGTAGTGCAGAGATTTTAAGCCTTTGTGATTTCTGCATCTAGGGGAGAGTCCTTACTTATTTCTTAATTCTCATGCTTTCAAACATTTAATTCCTAATCATCTGTCTTTAGCCACATGGTTTGGAAAAGATCCAAATCAAAGCTGCAACTAATCCAAACAAACACCTCGAAAACAGCCCTTGGCTTCTTGCAGATTCTTCAAGCAAACTGCTTTGTGGAAAAAGTAGAAGCTGTGCAAAATGAGGAAACCTCCCCATCCAGAGCAGAGACTTGAGTGTAACAGCTGAGCTGTTGAACTCTGCATTTATCCCCAGAGAACAAATGAATAAACTCCACAGTTGTAGAGAAGATTATAAAGAAGAGTCATGAGATAGAAAAGGACAATACTTTGCATGCAGGATTACACAGCTCACACATCTTCACAGCCCTCTAATAAGGTTGATTTCCCTCAGGGCTGCAGAGGCAGCCTCCACGGAGAAGGGTGGCTCATGGGTTCCAAGCTTTTCCCTAGCTAACAGGAGCCAGTAGCTCAGGTGACGCAGGGAACAAATGTTGCAAGAACCCTGGCAAAACTTAGCTCAGCCAGGACTGCAAATCTGTGTGCTCAGGCACAGAGAGACCTTTAGCATTTACCCACCTCATAAGCTTGATAGACACTGGTTTGCATCCCTGTTTGGAAGCCTGGCGCTCTTCTCCAGCTGGTGAAAACCAGAGCTCAAAATAATGAAGCCAACCTGCACCTCAAACTTTTTTGCAAGCATGCATTGAGCAGGAGTGGAAGTGGAATTCCTGAGTGCCAGTGGATTTCCTGAGCGCCAGTGGGTGGGCAGGGACTGTTCAGTGACGTGGAGACATCAAGCACAGAGAGTTGTGCAGTAACTGCCTAAAACAGTGCCTTAGACATTAGAGCTGGGCCCTGCTCAGCTCCATGCCACTGTCCCTTGTGCACTGTGAACAGCCAGTTGTTGATGTGAGATGCTCATTCTGCTCCATTTTGGAAATAGCCTTGTGGGTAACTGAAGGATGTTGAAAGAAATTTTCCATTCCCTGAAGCTATTGGCCCCCAGTGGCCAGTCCAGGGAGGATTTTAGTCTCGCTAATACTCTTAATCCCCCTTAAACTGACTCCCCACTGTGCTGTGCTGGCTGGTGCACTGAGGGGATGTTCATTCCTTAGTTTTAATCTTCATGCTTCCATTATGTGTTTTTCTGTTTGGCTAGCAAAGGCTTTTGATGCCATGACTACAGCCCTTTGTGAGAAGGCAGCTGACACAGTTTCCCACCCTGCTGCAGCCCTGCAGCCACATGTTGGGTGCAGCAGGCCTGGGCAAACAGAGAGGACATGAGAGTGAGGCTAGCAGACACTGTGTGGTAAGGGGTAGGGGGTAGTACCTAAGCAGAGAGGTTCCCACAATGGGAGGGGGCAGAGGCAGATGGAGCAGCAGGAGTCCCTGTGGCAGTTGTGATGGAGCTGTGTGGCAAGGGGTAGAAGTCATGCAGAACAGGGCTGCTTATTTTCCCTGGATGTCCAAGGCCAGATGGTATCCCTAGAACACCTCTCCCCAGCCCACACAGTGGCAAGGCTGCCATGATAGGGATACAGCTGGGATGGGTTTCTGGGTTGTATGTCAAGACCATCATTCAGCTCTGACCCCTCTGGGTTGGTGTGTCAGCATGAATCACTGCTGCTGGCAATGCTAACATGCTTCACAGCACAGTAGGAACAGGCCTGCCAGCCCCTGGGGAAACCAGAGCATTGATCCTAGGAGCTGGTAAGGCACCAGACAGTTGGGAACCAGCCTTGCAGTCAGCATCTTTCCTACCTTCTTTTTCTAGTGCTGATTGGTGTGGGCGTAGAAACTCTGCAGCGAGGACAGTTCAAAAGCCTGGCATTCTATCTGCTGTGAGTATTTTTGCCCTTAAAGTCAAAGCTGAGGTGGGTAACATGTTCAACCCTTCCACCATACACAGCCCCAGACTAGACTTCAACAGCAGCATGGAGCAGTGTCCAAGGCTTTGGGGAATTCAGGTCTCCATATTTAGGTTTCAGAAAAGTAAGCTATTTCTGTTAGAAAGTGATGCCACTGCATCTTTGGTATTTGATACTTTCAATGACTACATGAATGATTACAGGGTCTATGGTGCCACTTGATTTCAAGAGGCTCCTCAATGTCTTCAGAAGTCCATAGTCAAATTATCCTTCTCTTCTACCTTTTTTAGGTCTTTGTTTAGTCGTTCACTTACTTCTTCTCATGACAACAAATTCTTTGGTGATCCAGTAGACATTCTAGGTCGAAGACAATTGTCAGTTGTGCCTTTTACACTAGAAGAGCTTGTAATATTATCATACTGCCTTCGAGATGCATGTTTAAGAATCATAAATTTGGCTTACCTGGAAACCAAACCATAGATGTGTGAAGAATATATAGCATCATTTAGAAGTGTTGGAGTAAGAAGAAATACAGAAATGCAGTAATAAATACAGATGGAACAAAACAGGTGGATTCAGTTCTTCAAGGTCATCACACACCTAGTGAAAATGTTGACATTTAGAGATACAGGAGAAATTTCTGCCTGCCAAATCTCAGAACTAGATTTGATTTTTTTTTTTTTCAGTTAGACTAGATGACAGTTCCAACCTAGTGCATTCTAAGATCATTCATGTCACTGTAGACTCACCCAGGCCAGAGGTGACACTGGCTGCAAGTTGACCCTCTAGAGGCAGAAGGGCTTTGAGCTCTCCTCCACAAAGGAGCCAAGCAGGGGATGTTCAGACTCCAGCACACAGACTCTTTTGAATTGGATATTAAATCCTGGCTCTCTATGCCCTTTCTGCCTTGGAGAGTGTACTCAAGTCCAGTCCTGCCCCCCTGACAGTTCCACCTTTCAGTTTTTCAGGGGTTGCAGTTGCTGTCTGTGAAGGTTTCTTCTTTGTCAGTTTGCTCCTGGAGATGTGCTTCACGTGAGTAGACCCTATCCAGTCTTCTCCAGCCTTGGTGGAATGTCCCTAAGGCAACTTGCCCCTTTAGAGGCAACACAAGATCTAGTTAATCTGCAAATGCTAGACCAAAGGTCCTGTCCCTAATGCCATGGCAAGTGCACTCAGGCAGGGGGGAGGTAAGCGGGGCCATGTCCATAGTCAATTAAACCTGTATTTTAACTCAGGGCTGTGGTGTAATTTGCTGAGCATCGATATGACAAAGCCTGGTCTGCAGCATCTGCTTAAAACAGTATGAGGCCCTACAAGAGACTGGTGTTAAAGAAAAATCCAGATCCCCAGAGTGAGCTGCAGCTCCATGCCAGAGACAGGGCAGAAATTTAAGTTAAAATATAAAAAATCCTTATGTAGTTCTCAGAGAAGGGGCACTTCTGCTGTCTTCTAGTATAAACTCAAAAGCTCTAAGAGCTTAGAGGCAACACTTTACTCCATCTAATAGACACTCAACTAGTGGTTAAGTGGACAAAGACACTAAGGAGATACGGCCTGAGATGTTGACCCCTGGCAGAAGTAGCCTCTGGACCCTTCTTCCCATGGAAGAGACTCAGGCTTTGTCTACCTTCCCTGATCAACACACTGGTTTCCTGGAAAATCAGAGTGAGGATCTTCACATCTAGATGCATGACAGTTAGATCCAGATCTTTTTGCTGTGTCCTTGGTTCCCCATCCCACAAGGACCTGTGTTTCTCTCCCCAGATATGAGCCTGACTCCCTGGCACAGGCCTGCTGGAAGCGGGCTAGACGCCCAGGGAGCTTTCAGAAATTCCTGGGATACACGCTGCTCTCAGTGGCTTGCTTCCTGCATCCTGTCCTCATCTGGCATGTCACTATCCCTGGTGAGGAGCCTATGCTGGCATGGGGAATAGTGCAAATGGAAGAGGAGCATGGGTTTTCAAGGGCCAGAGAGGGTGGGGAATTGTGGGGTGCTGGGCTGGTTGTGGATGGCACTGAGCTAGCTAGACCAAGCAGTGCTTGGTGAGAACTTCACCTTGCTCTGGCACTCAGCCAACACGGCCTTCTCCCCAGGGTCCATGCTGGTGCTCACTGCCTTGGCCTATTTCCTGTTGAGCAAGAGGAGGAAGAGCGCAGGGCACAAAGAGACTCATCCCCAGGCAGGCCAGTACGTGGACCCTTCAGCCACTGTGGCAGCCCCAACTATCGCTGGTGACACTGAGCAGACCTACACCTTCTACGCGTCCCAGAGGGAGCAGCACCACTCCTTGCTGGGCCATATGAAGAGCATCCTGAAGGGCAGCAAGGACAGAAGCCTGACCCCAGTAGCTCCTGTCCAAGAAGCAGCCCCTACAGCCCCACGCAAGCAAGTGCACTTCCAGGAAAAAGTGGTGCAGATCATCCCCTCTGTCAGCGAGAGCTTGGAGGACTTGGAGAGCGAGGCTGAAGAGACCACATCGGACACAACACCCATCCTCACCCCGCCTGATGCTCCTGTAATCCTCACTCCCCTCAGCTCCACAGGCCTCTTTTGAGCCCTCAGCAGGACTGAGGATGGTACAAGCCTGATGACCCTGGCACTCTAGCACTCCAAAGGCCCTGAGAGGTGGCCTTGTCCTCTCTGCCTCCAGAGTGACAACTGTGTCACTGCCTCTTCAAGGGTCTGCCCACAGGGTCTCACACTTCGTGACAGGGCAAGTGTGGGCCCCAACCCTGCAGCACCATGCCCAGGGGATAGGTTGTTTTTTAGCCAGGGTTGTGCCAGGACAGTAAGGTTTCTGCTCCTATGGCCTCATGTGTGGGCCACCCCCTGTTACAGCACTACACAACACAGTGGCTGCTCCTGCCTAACATCTCAGCCATGGTGTGTACCTCCCACATGGCTGCAGCAAACAGGAGGAGGTGAGACTGCCATGTCTCCAGAGCAGCCTCTGCTGGGGGCTGTTCTCTCCCTTTTGCCCTTGCTGCACATTGAAGAGCTCAGGGCTGAGACACCTTCAAGCACAGGGCACCTTATCCTGTAGGTTCCCTCATAGCACTTGCACCAGCTGTAACAGGCCTGGGACATCCAAAACATTATTTCAGAGGTGGGTTGAGACCTAGCACCCACTGAGTGCTAAGTACCCTCCCCTGAGGCACACTCTGAGCCCAGCGGGGAAATCATCTCTGGCCTTGGGAGCACCTACACAGGAGCAGGGAGGACCCTGGAACTTCCTGGTGTCTACTGCACAGACAGCCCTCTCAAGTTAGAAGAGCTTTGGGATGATGTGGCCACTCAGGTCATGAGATTCAGCACTATGCTGGCACAGCAGACTGCGTATAAATCCCAAGATGTGTTAACAGGCCTCAGAGGGCAGAGGCAATAATAAAGTTATAGTGCTATCACACTAGTCCCCTCCAGGCCAGCTCATCCCTGAACCCTTCACCCTTGGTTTAATCCCATCATATTTTCTGCCCTTTGAGGAATGTTCACATAAAATCAAACCTTTCTCCCATGTTCAACTCATTCTCTTGGCTCTCCCCTACCTGAGGTCTAAGACTTCCAGATGCCATCCGTGCCTGCAGATGCCATCATCAAAGCCCTTTTTGTCAGCTTCAGGAAACACTTTTGGCTGTACATGGGAAAGAATTCAAGTGGCTGGGTTTTCTTAGAAATAGGACTTGAGGCTACACTGTCACCACTGCTAAAATGAAGTTTTAACTGCTCTAAGCCCAGACACACAGCATTAGGATGAGGTAGTGGTAAGGAGAGAAGGTCCCTGAGGTACCCTAAGGTAAAAGCCACTGGGGCTGGCTGTTTTTTTCTTGGAAATACATTATCTCTTCTTTTTAAAATCTCAGCTCTCTGAGTCACAATCACTGTGTTCCTTTAGGAGAGAAGTGTAATTTGGAGTGAAGTGTGAAAATGGAAAGTATAAGAGTTAAAAAATCAGAAAACAATTGAGATAAGAACCCAGCACTACTTTTTAATAAACTGTTTTTAAGTGACTCCTAATTTGGGAGATGGATGAGGAAGAAGGTTACAATATTTGATTGCCTGTGTTTGATAATGAAACACTTTCCACAAGAACATCTTATAAATGGTTGCACACACTTGTCATCCCTACAATCAGACGTAACCAAAAAGCTTTTTGTTGCATCACCACCATTTAAAATAATAGCTGGTATCAATATATTCTAGACACAATGCATAGATTAGAGACCTCCTCCTTCTGGCTCCACAAATTAATCCTCCACCCCATAATTGTGTGCTGGGAAAGAGTCACGTACACATCTGCCTCTAGGGAGGTTTTACATCTGCAAAACTGTCTTCAGAAAATTGTGTTTGTTTACAGCCTAATGCACAACTGATAGCAGCAAGCCCAGGATCCAACCACAGCCCCACCCTTGAGCTAGGGTATTCATCACATTAAGAAACAAAAATAAAGCTGTTTTCCTCTAATGCTGGTGACCAAACAGCACACCCTTAACAACAAAGGTCCTGACTCAGCCATAACAGGGTACCCACTCTTATCAACTCTGCCCTAAAAGGTTGCACTTGGAGCTGGCTTCCTGGCATGATCATGATCTGCTGTGCAATTAGACCCACTCTCATTAGTAAAATCGGCTTTTTGCATCTTCTTTGAACATTGCCTAACCAATTACACACATAGAGATAAGGTTTGTTGAAAAGACACTGGTCCCAGTAGATCAAGCAATCCGCCAATGAGAGAAAGACCACGTCTGCAGCTTCCTCTCTAACCCTGAGCAAAGCTGCAGGGCAGCATGGGTGGGGACAGCTGTTCCACAACAAATTTCATCCTTCATCCCTTACTCAATCACTCTCATACCCCTACCAGCTGGCAAAAGGATGCAATGAAAGCACCTCTGGAGCAGTGAAGTGTTTGAAGAGCAAATTTTATTGCTCTCTAAAATGCCTAAACCAAGTTTGCAATAGTTCACAGTCTGCAGAATTAGGTGTTGTAGTTTTTAGGATTGTCTTTTGAAAATATGGTGCAGGTTTCTCCTAACAAGCAAGACTAGGAGAAGCTACAGGTAAAATGATTGCTCAGCCTTCCCAAAGACAGTACTAGACCTGGTTACACTTCCTGAATGCTTCTTTGTGTTGGCCTGGCTCCTCTCCAGGCTCACAGTTAGCTATGTTAGAAGAAGAAGGCTGAAAAAAAAAGCTGCTCATCTTCTCTATGGTATTAATTGCCTGTTCAGTTAAAAGCCAGGGCTGGCTCACCCTGGGATCTGCCGAGAGACTGCATCAGTGTCAGGGGAGTAGATGCTCCTCCAAGCCGTGCCCCAAACAGCACCAAACAGGTACAATCTCACCACAAAGGCTGATGCCCTGACTGCCCCTGCCAAGGAGTCCATTTGTATATTCCCCACTCTGCTCCTCACCACTCATCCCACCTTTGGTGCTATCTTCCAGCTCCATCAGCACACAGAGCTTGTTAGCCCAGAGGAAAAATAAGTAGGAAAAACTAAGTGGGTGGCTACCTTCTTGGGTAATGAGCAAAATAAATCAATGAAAGGAAAGGCCAGCCACAAAATGAATCAAGTGAGGGATAAAAGCACCCCTTTCAGAGGCAGCAGGCTTTTAGAGCAGCTCAACTGCTTAAAGAAATGCAGCCTCAGGCTTTCTTTAAAACCCCAGTGCAGAGAAAATGTTCAACCTCAGGGGGTATCAGATGACTTTGCAGAGAGCTCAGAGATTATTTGCTGGAGTGTACATGTTTCTGTTGACCGCTCTGCCTACACCTAACTGTGAGGGACTATCCCAGGGACTGTTAAAGGCACCAGAGATGCTGTAGAGAGCTTTTATAGGCATCTCTATATGAGAAACTCTCATATGTACAGGTGAATTTCAGGAAAAGAAAGAGGAAGAACTTGACATTATTAACTGTGTAGGGCAGTGCTATTTGAATTTGAGCTGCATGAACTGTAAATCCACAATGCACTACATGAATGCTACTATATATTTTTTCCTGATTGCAGTTAATTCATGATACATCTAATCCATCAAGAATAATCCACTTAGACTGCATAAAGCTATAAACTTCTATGGATTCACACACTGAAAGGGTACAAGATGAGTCATGCAAAAGAAATACTTGTGCAATGTAAAACTCTGTGAGGTAATCCTGGCAGAAACTATTTCCTTCAAAACTTCCTCCAAAGATTTCTAAGCGTGAGGGAAATTTGCTGTGCATATGTGCAGAAGAAACACAGCCCTCATTACAGTTTAGTGAACTAATGTGCTGCAAACAATTACTCCAGTTAAAGTTTTATGCAAAGGCGAATACAGATTTCAGTGCAGGGCCTGATTACAACTTCTCTCTGCCTCCAGTGCACACTAGTATGAGGAGGTGTTTGCAGCCCCATGGGCAGTCACACTACCAGCCCCACCACAGTGCTCTAACCTCACAATGGGTGCTTGAAAGGTCACCTTCAAACAGTTTCTCTGAGCATTACTCCCTGTTTGAAACATAGTTATGAATGTCTTACCAATCCAACAGCAGTGTTAGGAAAATAGAGTACATTTGGAGAGAAAAATGTTCACTTTCTGCAGCGTCAGTACTTGAAATTAGAAACTCCCTGCTCATATCTGCATGTGCAACACTCAAACACTGGTATTGGTGTCAGTGTCATGAGCAGCTCCTAATTCAATATGGAGTAATAGCCACGTGCAGGAGAGGACCTGTCTCCACTTGATTCCAAACACTGCTTGCTTACACACCTGCAAGCTTTCCACTTCTCAGCCTTGCAACTTCTCCCATCCCATTCAGGAGAATCTCCCATGTGCTGAGGCAGAAATGCAGATTCTGTTTTGGCTGGACTCCTGAATTTCGTGTTGTGCAGGAAGTTACAGGAGGCAGAAACCATGTCCCAAACCTGCCTGGCATTGCTTGGAGCTGTCAGTTCCCTTATCTTCTCAGCATGGTGTGGCCAAAAGCAAAAATCTGGCTTTGTCAAGCTTGCATTACACTGGCGAAACTATCACACTTAGGTTATATCCTAGTGAATGATTAAGGTACCTTTAGGAAACTAATTCTAGGAAGCTATTCACTCAGCATGTGACTTACTGAATCTTGTTTTGTAACTCTATGCAAAACACCAGGAACCTGATTTTTCCAAACCAAGTCTGTGAATCGCAGACTAAAAAGGAATTTACTATTTCAGACTGACACACACACACAAAAAAAACACCAAACCAAAACAACAAAACAACAACAAATAACCAAAAAAAAAAAAAAAAACACAACAAAACAACGCAAACAACCAAAAAAAAAAATGGAGAAAGAAAGAAAAAAACCCCAGTATCTAAAGTTGATGCAGAGCACAGGAGGAATCTATGACCAGCATCTTAACACTAATCCTCATACCACGGTCACCTTTTCCTTCTTGTCAGACTCTCCTTCATCCCAAACTTTTCCACCTCAGATCTGGCCTCGTTCAGAAAAGAAAGCTATGTAAAAAGAAAAATCATCTTGGTAATCCATGCTAAACAAAACTAAGAGTTAACCTCTGCTGCACATGCTTTTCAGCTACATGCATACTTACTCTATATGTTGTAAAGTCCTATGTAAGAACGATGATCTGTTGTGTGTAGGGAAACATATCATGACTAGAAAGGTAAAGCAGCCTTACCCCCAAAGTTAATACCAAAACCAAATATATCTGTAATGGGGGGGGGGGGGGAGGAATAAATCAAGAAAACAAACAAAGAAAAAAAACACCAAACAAACAAACAAAACCCAACTGAAATCACAAAACCCTCTAACCTGTGTAATATCAAAGAACTAGACAAAAAACACTATAAAATTACCTATCAAATATTCTGAAGTCCAAGGATAATATCAAACCTAAGTGCTCATACTAATATTTGCCATGCTTGCAGTAGCTATGAAAAGGTGTAATTCAAATTATAATGGAGTTATAAATTAATACATTTACTAAGATTTGATTGAAAAGTTGGTATTTCTATCAAAATTGCTGCTTTTGGAGTCATGTGAAAATATCGCTCAGCTACTGTTCAAAGAGAGACTTCAGTCATAGAGAAAAGTCTTGAAAGCTGGGAGCTCTTGGTGATCCTGGAGAGCTCATTCGTGTCTTTGAATGCAGGGAGCTGGCTAGTCTGCATTACCCATGAAGGGGAAAACTGTTTAGAATTCCTCTTCTTAAATGCCCTCTCACCTTTCATTCATTCTTATTTTTTTCTATCTTCTTCAGCCACCAATAACAAACATTTTGCAGACAACAGATGTTCACAAGCTCAACCAGCTTGTATACGTCAGTCATCACAGAAAGCTGCTTCTACAGCTGAAAATCTGTCTACTACTTTGCACTAACCAAGTGAAAGATACTTGCAAACCCAGTCTTCATTATTTACAAATATTTTTGTAAATAAAGCGGTCTTTAACAGATAAGGATAAAACTCCTCACATGCTCCAGACATGATCCAGAAAGAAACTGGTTGAGCTAAAATGGATATATACAAAGCCTAGGACAAATCCCAGAGTCAGGCAGGATGCCCAAGGACGTATGAAATAATACTAACACTCATACTTGATTACCTCCTTTTAATGCTCTAGAGACCAATTACCAGAGTGTTGAGTAGCCCCTTACATCACTACACACCTTTTCTTAGCATAGGTAGCAGTAGCCAAAGACAAAAAATAAGCAGACAGATGAGTGATTGAAATTCTGCAATTTTGCATAAAAATTTTCCCAAAAATCCCCTCTGAGGTGAATTGTCATATAAGGAAAAAAATAGCAGTTGTGTATAAAGAGTTGCATGTGCATAACTGATAGGCGTATACACCTTGTATTTATGATTTTACCCACTGCACAGCTGGTCTGACACGTAGAGAAGTTGGTTTATCAGAAGCAATTATCTAGGTTTGCCATTGGTTTTAATTTCTAATAAACTCCAAGGCTGTAATTCTCTGCAGCTCCCAAAGAAAATTGCAGACCAGTGGTCAGAGAAGCTATCTCAGAGCTGATCTGCCCCTGATCCTGCTCCCCATCCCTGGCGCCAGTGGCAGCAAACAGCATGGAGACAACATTGCACATAGGAAAGTCATCATGCATGGGGAAGGCATCATGTGGGAAATCTGCAGAATTAGGCAATCCTGCAGTGGGGAAGAAAAGACTGACTCCTTCCACAGATCATCCTGGTGGCACACCTCCATGACCCTCAATAGCACAGAATGCGTAACAAGCACATGATACAGTGACACAGTTCACATCTCTACAGTTTGGAGCAACCTCCAAGATGTTGAACATGCCAGGTGAGAATTCACACTATGCAAAATGTTCATATGTCTTTCCCTATACATTCCAAACCCTTAGAGGCCAGGATCTCCCATCCATTTGAGTTTTATGAAGTTTTTCTTTGGACAGGTCTAATTTCAGTTCTTCCTTTGTCGAAACCAAACCATGCACAACTGTACAGAAAGCAACAGCATTGTCTTCAGGGTGCTTCCAGAGCTAGTGCTTTCTGGTCAAAACAAATGCTTTCTTATGAAATTAAACCTGGTCTATGCAACATGTACAAGTTTAATGCTGTAAAACTGCCCTTTAGGATATGAGTCTGTAATATCAGGTGGTCTATAATATCAGAATAACACATTTATACAAAATATTTGTACTTGTCTTTATAATTTGAAAATTACACTAGCCTAAAAAAACTTACAATGACAAAATATTTGCAAGCCCTTTTCAAAACATGAAGATGAGCAATCCCACAGCAGTATAGAACTCTACAGTATTTTCATTCAAAGTCTTCAGGGAGGATGGCTTATCTCCCTTCTTAAGGAAACAAAGCCCAGGAGATTACGCTGTCTGCATGTTCCCTTGTAAATTTAGAGCCCTGTGACCAGTTTTCACTGACAGCAGCATAGTCCTCTGAAAAATAATTAAAGGTGCACATGTTTTGTGAAAAAAAATGATGACCAAGTAGAAGAGAAAGCCTACAAGAGTCCTGACTGGTAAAACCTTCAGCATGGTTAGGAGGTTAGAAGAGGATGAAGAGAAAGAGAGATGCCCAAATCACCGGAAATATTTCATTGAAACTTGCAATCAACTGTAAGGTACAAACTGACAGGAAACCAGCGTTGCTACATTTAGTGTTCAGGGAGTGCCTTTTTAAACACAGAAAAATTCTGATAGGTTTGAATGAAAATGTTGACAGCATTGGCTGCTCCAAGAATATATCTAAGTGCCTGTTGGAATTCTGTTTAAACCTTTTTTTCAAAGCAAAACCTCATCAATGACTTCTTTATTTCCAGCAGTCCATTCTCATAAGCCTCTGTCAATCCTTTAGGGCACATGAGCGAGGAATTCAGCCATAATTTTCATTTACTGATCATCAGATCAACAAGAACGCAGCTTGAACTGAAATATCCCTTAGACACTGTTCAGATAGGTATTAGGGACAGTCTGTGCACAAAATCCTTGTAGCCAGAGGTGTCAGCTGAGCAGCAAGAAGGAAAGGAGCCCTATAGGCCAAAATGACTTAGGCAGAATGGCACGACAGTGACCAGTAATTCCACATCCTACTTGTAACACCTGGGCACCAGTTATTTCAAGATTCCAGGATGACAGGAGAGAGACTGTGGATTCAACAACTCCAGAGCAATTTGGCTGAGCAGTGCTGCAGTGGTGCTGAAGAATGCAACCCAACTTGGCCAACTGAGGGGCACAGTGCTGTGCAAGGAGTACACACACTAAAATTGGTGCTGCTGAAGGCAGGTCTGAGCTGGTGACTCTACACGCTGCTCTGTAGGGATGCCACCAGCTCAGATCAGAATCATCCTGAGCATCACTGCACCACAACTCACTGAACAGTGAAAACATTAACTAGTTTTCCTATTGGCTTTCAGAAGGAAAGTACAAATTACTGGCTTTTCAGACCTGGTTCTCCTGTAACATTGGGGCTTCTCTGATGCAGATTGGCAGTCCCATTAGCAGAGAGCACCCCACTGACGGACACATTGTCCTCTTACAAAGACCCAGAGAAGTCATCACTTTTCAGATTTCCACTGTTACCTGTGTCAGGGAGCAAAACAGTCAGGAACCTACTCCATGAAAGGATCCTCCTGTCTCAAGACACTTCAGAAAATGCTTCTAAAGTGAAGAGGTCATCCTGACTGTAAAAAGACATGGATTTCCTTTTTGATGGTGAGAATTATGACCTTATCTGATATTGTCTTAATGAAAGAATAAACCCTTGTTTCATGGAAACTTTGGATGTCTAGTGCAACATCAAATGGAACAGAGCTTGAAAGTGGTCTATAAATTTCATTTGTCCTCTTTCTGTGCAGTGTTATGAAACTAACATTTTAGAAGTAAACTTCCCTCACCTAGCAAGAGAATGAAGTGTTGTTGACTAGTAAAATAGAATGCATCACTTTGGGGTCAGCAGACAAATTTTCTCTTTATAAGGGAAAGCTTCAAAGGCTGCATTAGATAGCAGATTTTCTATTAAAAGTGCATTTCTATAGCTAAGGCTAAAACACTTTACAATGTTTAATTTTGGTTACAAAAGATCAAAACAATATTGTAAGTGCTATGTACAAAGTAATCGTCTTTATTTTGTAATTATGTTTTATTTAATTTTTGATTATTTTATGATGGACTATTTAATGTGAGAAACATAATGGTGATGCCAAGAGCAGAGCAGCAATTTGTAGTAGTAACTATCTTCGGTTTTTAAAGAAAAAGGACCTTCACTGGTTCAAAAGAAATTCCTATTGCATAGGAAAAACAAACAAACCAACAACAAAAACCAAGTGTTTTACAATTTGGAAAGACAGATTATCCAAGCTATTGGCCTTGTGGAAGTTAGTGGGAAGTTGTTTCTATGTACAAAAAATTATTCAACAAGCTGAGACTGAGTTAATTAGTAATGGAATTTGTCTTTGAAAATAATTTTTCATTAGAGAGCAGGCAAGGAAAAAAGTGCTCTCAGGAAGAGAGTCAGAGATCCCAGCTGCCAGCTAGCACAGGACCCAGCCCTGACCTCAGCTCACTTGCACAGTCTGGGCTGCTGCCAACTTAACCCCAGCCCAAGCCAGCTACTGATACAGAAGAATGCCAGTTTGAACAAAGCATGGGCATTTTGCCATGCCATCTCTAAGCCCCCAGCAGTCTCCCTCTGTCTCAGAGTAAACCCACTACTTTGATTCCTAGCTCTGAAAAATATTCAGGTCACTCTGCCCACAGACCCCTTGACCCATCCTTAAAAATAATTCTGTATCTCCTGCTGATGCCAATGCAAAACTGACCAGAGCAAACTGCTTAACCCTGCCCCTGCCTCATTCACTAGTCCATGCTTACCAGTGCTTAATGGTACATGTTTGCAAGGACTGAGTGGGGCACAGTGACTAGTGCTCACTTCTGCTCACTGAGTGCAACTCCTGCTTAGTGCTCATAGAATTTCTGGTTCTTCTGCCAGAGGATTTGAATTCACGTTCCCATTAATTTAGCAACAAGTATATGAGGAAATAAATCATACTTAATTTCACTTTCTACACAGGTGTATGGAGATCTGTGAATTCTTCAGGGTTTTTTTCTAATTACAGTACATACATATGGGAATGAGGAGCTACTGCTGTGTACATTACTACAAAATTAGTGGCATGTTAAGAGGAATTACCTATGGATCATGGGGCAAAACATTGCAAACAGTTATGCAAAGCTCATGAATTGCAACAGAGGTGAAGAAACCCTGGCTTGCATACATTTCACAAACTTCAGCATCAGACAAAACAGAAATGCTTCTTGTTTTCAGAAGTTGTATTTCCTTTTGGATAACTCAACAGAGGGGCTAGTGCTGAGCTTTTTGTCTGCAAGCTGCCCCTTCTGTGGGTGGCTGAGCCTTGGGCAGGGGAGGGCAGCACTGCCTGGAGCATTCTCAGACAAGGTGTCAACAGTGTGAGCAGAAGAGACAAGCATGCAGCTCTCATGAGCCCTTCCTTTTGACACCTTTTACTTTACCTTTGTCACATGAAAGATTCATAATAATGTAAGTGCCAACTCAGAGCGACCTCACTCAACACTCAAGAATACTGTGATGCTCACCACAGTTTCTGGGGATCCTCCAGGCTAGTCCATGCCATTTACCCTGATGATGAGCATCAGGAATATTTTAGCAGGCCTAACAAAGCTGAGAAGAATCTCTAACTCAAGCAGCATCCGTTCTTACTAGTGCTTTGTGGTTTTGAACATGCATTTCTTCATGTGTGGAATCCACTGGATGGACTCTCCTCCCTGTTAAGAGTCATTGCTGGACATGGGGGCTCTGCCTGCACATTCCAGAAATGCCTGTGCTGAATGCCAACAGCATTAGAGCCAAGGCTGGTGTGGTTGAGGGCAGATGTTGTGCCCATAATGTCAGAAACCAGGTACTGTCCCAGGGATGATGTGGAGAACACACTGCTGGACTGTATTCTTAGTGCTCTGCTCACTCTCTAGAAACAACTACTTCACCACTGTGGTATGATTTTTTTTAAGTCACAAGAGTGTATGGAGAGGTTCCTTCTGGTTTTGCTTCCATGTGTTCCCTTGGAGACTCCTGGCTGGCAATTTGCACAAAACCAAGTCTGTCTCTCAATAAAGCCTCCTTTAGAGGCCCTCCTTAACGTACTCAAAATAGTGAAATGTTTCTGATAACTCTTGCACCAGCCGGTTGAAGACGCCAAAAGGACATATTTGGTCCATCAAGAACTGCTATATTCAGCTGCTTGCAAATACCTTCCATTCTTAAGTCACTTTCACAGCCAAGTCTAATTCCTGAGGCAGGAGGGAATAAAGAGAGCAAAGAGTTTGCAGAAAATATCAAAATGCTGAGGATTATATCCTGTGCACTGCTGGGCTCTTGTTGTTTGTTTTTTTCTTTTAACCCAGAAAGAAAGAGCACTGGAAGGATCTGAGGTTTCATAAAACAAACATGCAGTCAACAATTTATTCAAAGGCACTTAGTTATATAAGGGCACCCAGACTGACCAGTTTAAAGGTCATATGCATATGACTACATTTATGAAGCTGCAGACACACCTCTGACATTTTCACTAAATTCCACACCTGTTTATAGTGTGAGTAACTTCCCCTAAAACCTGTCAGCTTACAATAGTGTGTATGTCTGTGTTTAAGAAAAATCAGCCTAACGCTTACCGTTGTTCATCTTATTTCTGCTTCAGACAGTCACGTCACACACATGCTGCCACTATCCTACAATGATGACTTCATCCACTAGTTTGCTGTTTATGATATTATGCTATTTATACATGGTAAAATACTATTCAGTACTGTTTTTTGATCCCTTTTTGTCAATGAAGCATTGCTTTAATAACTGAAGCTGGCTCTGTGTGTCGGTGTGAGCTGAAATTCCCCTCCCCACCAACAAGTAACCAGGCTAGCCCAGTCTGGAAGCAAATGAAAAGCTGTATTTACAAGCGGAGTCTAAAATCTACAATGAAATGCAATGAATATGTACAAATATACAACATTCACAACATTTACAAATATATACAATCAACAGAAAAGCACAACCGATCTCCCTTTGCTTCCCCCCAAGGGGACCCTCCCAAAGGGGCCTCCCTCTCCCAGGAGCTTCCCCCCCAGACCCCCCTGGACAGAGAAGCAGAGTTAGTTAAGCAGAAAGTTGTTAACTTAGCTGCCAAGGTCAGTACGTGTTATCTTCAGCCAGAAGAGAAGAAGAAACAGCAGCCAGACAGCCCAGCAACTGCCCCCACTGCCGAACGCAGAATGTGCAGAATGCCTACTTTGTTTTGGGTAATAGTTCTTAAACATTTCTATCTATCCAATGGAAGTGTTTAGAACAATCAGTATTTTGCTTTCTTACACCCAATAGTGACTTATTTACATTCTTTCACTTTCTCTGTTCTGAACTTTGCAAGGAAAAATTAAAAAGACAGTTTCAAACCATCACACTCTGTTCACAGTAAGTAGCACATCTAGGTGAGTGAGAATAGTGTGAGGTACTCAAAGGCAGGTACATATTTAAACATGGAATTCATGACACTGAGACTTTAAAAGTATATTAAAGGAAATAAAGGGACAACAACCCACTCCTTGTGTAGAGTGAATATCTGGACACATTCCATGTTTTAAACAAGCTCTTTGAAAATCTTTTCCTGCCTTAATTCCCTGCCAGAACTTAAACTTGGGCCATTTGAAGACCTGCTACCAAATCTTATAGGAACAGGCCTTCTCCAGAAATTTTCCTTCATATTTCTTTCTGGTTTGAAATATTAAAGAAAGCAACTTCCAAGGATATATTAAATAATTCTGGTCCTAACCAGAGGCAGTATTGCAAGGAAAAAGAATGCAAGCTATAAAATTAATAGAAATATCAAAGCTTGTTCAAAACCTTGGTAGGTTCGTGTTGGCTTGCAAGGCAGTCTGCACTGTTGGATAAATGCTATCTGTGAGACAGGAAGAATATTTGGAGGGGAAAGAGTATGGAACTGGATAAGAAAGAATAATTAGTTTCAATGTTTAAAAGTATCAAGCTGGATTAGGCGGAAGGAAAAGTCCATTAGCAAAAAAAAAAAACCCTCAATCATATTTCTGTGAAGTTTGTGTCTTAGTAAAAGCCAGGACACTAGTGTGGGAACATGGCTGCATCATGCTTATCCTCCACACAAACAAGAGTCTCACAATGCTCACTGTCCTGAAAATCTAAAAACTGACTCAGACCTACTTGTTTCTACTGCTGGGCAGTATTGGCCCACTCCCAGAATGCTCTCAGATGCAAGTGGCCATTATGGCAATGTTTCCTGAGTCCGTAGAGAATGTCAAAAAGCAATCTAGCTTCATAAATATTCATTTAGGAAATGTTCCAGTTATTCTATGGTCGTTCTAGAGGTGAAATGTGAATAAAGGAAAATCTCCTGAAACCACACTTGCATCAATGCAGAATTACAGAACAGCAACATAAGCATGAAAAGAATAAAAAATAAATAAATTTGTGTAATAATCTCTATAGAAATATCAGAGTCCAAATTCCTTCCATCCTTTACACATAACATGAGAACGAGCTGGTTGTTAGGAAAAGAGAAAGTAGTTACAAGTTTATTGACAATTTCATTAGGTATGATAAAGTATATCTATGAACATATTTGTTTTCAAAATTCCTGATCCTACTCTGCCACTCTACAGAGGCTGGTATTCTCCTTAAAACTCCAGCAACCAGTGATAGTAAGAAGAGCCTTGTTATAGCTGTGGTGGCTAAGGAGATGACAAGCATGAGGACTGAGGATAAAAGGAGTCACCTGTCTCTGGTGCTGCCTTAGAGGAAAGTTGAAGTGATCATAGAAGGAATGACTAGTGGGAAAGAAATCAATATTTATTGTCAACGTGCTGCATGATTGGGGAAAAAAGGTGCAAGACCATTACTTTGGAGCTGTCTTTACCCAGCACTGCTTCCAAGCAGACAGGAACTGAGTTTCCATTCTTCTGTCATCCCAGTCGCTCAGCTGAACACATGATTCCTGGCATAAGGTCAGTTATGCTTTAAGTTATCTCTGGCCCAAAACTAATGAAGACTTTGTGGGATTTGTAAAAGACAGTATCAAGACCGCTCTTGAGGAGCTGCTTTATTATTTGAGACCGAATATATTTCATTATCTTATATTATTTGTAAGTCACATAGGTGAAAGGATGGCTACTTCTTGAAAGGTTCCTTTTAGTTAAAGAGCAGTAGCATGACTCAGCCTGAATTTAGGTAACTCTGAGATACCTGGAGAAGCATGAGAAAGGGGCAAGTGTGGCAGTAAGAAAGCAGAGTCTTTCAACCTAAAGAAAGGAGTATAACTCAGTAAAATAAAGTTTTTAAAATATCTGTTCCTTTTACTACTAAAGGAGCCAAGTATTTAAAACATATAACTACATCTGAATGTAGCGTTGCAAGTTAGAATATAAATTGTTGCTCTGTCTTGACTGCAAAACAATAAATGCAATGGAATTTTTCTTTGGAGGATTCAGTCTTAGAAATCCATTACTCGGACAGCAGAGGTTTAGACATGGCCTCTGAGGGTTTGTGTGGTGTAGACAGAGAATGATAATTCAAACATTCTTCATTGTCTTTGAGCTAGGTATTCCAAAGCTGCAAAGATGCTATGTGTGCTTCTAAACAGGCTAGTTTCTTCTCTGTTTGTTTGTTTGTTTGTTTGTTGTGTTTTGTTGTTTGGTTTTGGGTTGTTTCTTTTTTTTTTTTTTGGGGGGGGGGGGGAGGAGAGGGGTTAATTCCTTATCTCCTGAACAAAAGTGGATGTCCCTGCACTCAGCCTCTACCTACAATTACATTTCTTTCCTTTCTCCATCTTCATCCTACGCAGTGGATAAAATTTGCCATTAGGAAGGCTTGTACAAATTATGCTAGGCAGCTATAAATAAGTGTTTTATGTAGGTTCCTAATTTCTTAAATAAATATTTTACTTTGTTTATTTTTAAATTGCTTTTCCAGCTATCAAACAACTTGTTTGTCTCTGCTTTGATAACTCCACTGTGACAATGACTACTTTAGTTATTAGATGCTCAGTAACTGTAGTATTCCCTAGAGTCAGCCAGAAATATTTCCTAATTAATATACAGAACAAATGCATGGCATAGCAAAGCAAGTGACTTGCTTCTCAGAAGAATTAATAAAATCTATGTCTCCAAAACCTTTGCTCCTTTCCTTGGATTCACCAATGCTTTTATTCTCATTGAGAGCAATGTCTTGGTCCAGACCTCAGCAGAAAATCCAGATTCCTGACATACTCTCCCAGAGAGATGCTGAAAATCAGCTTTGTTCTACTTAATTAACAAGTGGGGAGTACCAGGATAGTTCCATTCAGTATTAAGCTTCCCTTGTCAGAAAAGCACAGAACCTGTCTGGATTACAAGTGCAGAGCAGAACTACTAACAAATGAATATACTGTTCTATTCAGAGAGAAGATATGGCTGTTTGTTGCTGTGACATATTTGTTTCAGGGGATTGCTTACTCAGAAGAACTTAGAAGAATGAAAAGAGCTGTGGACGCTGAAGCATTTATGAATATTGTAAGTTGCTTGGTGCATGTCTCATAGAAGTGGGGTTTCTAGATAAAATAGATAAGATGCCTGTAACCCACTCTCTCTAATCACTCTATATACTATTGCTTGCTCTTCTTTTTTTGCATGTGCAACAGCACGTTTTATGTTTAAGAGAAATGAAGGCAAATACTTTTCCTTAGTAAATCTCCAGAGGTAATATCCTTTTAAATGCCAGTTACCAGTTTGTTGTTGCTGGCACTATCCCCTATCTGAAAGAACAACCATCCAGAAAGTCAGCATTTCTTCTTCAAAAAGGAATCTAAATAACAATTGGCTTGCTTCCTCCTTTTTTGAATGACCAGCATAGATCAAAAATCACCAGCTTTTCAAAATATCACCTCCTACCAAGCAAGCTTAGATTTTAGTCACCTGTTAAAATAGTTTTTCTGTCCTGCATGAGAAATTACATCGAGTAGTTACCTGAGTACAAGTTATTTAAAAAAAAAAAATCTTTTTTTGACAAAAGAGTTGAATGCTACAGGTCAAAATTAATACTCATTTCAGAGCTTACAACTGGCTGTGCTAGTGATGTCATTTGTGACTATGCAAGTGGCTGTTCCTTTTTTTTCCAACACTTTTTCAGTGTTACTCATTTGTATATGTACCACTCACAAAAGTCCAGTTGTGAAACTCTGAAGGTAGCTTTAAAAAAATGGCTTCTCACTGTATTGCAGCAGATTAGAAGCACACACCCAGGAAGCTCCTCATCTCATCTCATCTATGGGAATCATAAGCTCCTGCTATGATGTTATAGTGATTCTTATGCCATCAGAATGCAAGGGCTTGTGCTTGCATGACACTAAAACAACACAGCTTTTTTAATGACATATTTTAACTGAACAGTCAAATCCTGGATGAAACACAAAGAAGGAAGGAAATCTGTCATTTTACAGTTACAGTATCCAATCTGGTACTGCTTTATTCAGATGCTCAGTGTATGCACACTAAACATCTAGTTGTATCTGCTCTCTAACGTTTCTTCATTGTGAATAACTTACAGACATACTATATGAAATCCACTTCTGCAAGCAAATGCATTTGTACTTTCTCTTCTAGAATGATCTCATTGCTTACAAAGGGTATCCTTGTGAGGAGTACGAAGTGGTGACAGAGGATGGTTATATCATTACCATTAACAGAATCCCTTATGGTACACAGAATCAGGGAAACCCAGGTACTCTTCTTTAATATGACATAAACTCAGTCTACATAGTGCACTTTCTAGGAAGAGATACCTTATATTTGTAAAATGCCTATCAAAGCTTGTATAGATGAGCAAAATTTTAGTAGAGAATTCCATCTGCCATAAACGGCCTGCAAGATCAACATGATTTATATCAAGTAAACATTTTTATAATAAAAAATCTGCTGTGCTATACTGTGAAGCATCTCTCCTCATAAAAAGAGTAGATGAGTAAAAGGGTTTTTAAAAGTGAAACCAAAGGTTGTAAACTCACCAGTTAACATCTTCTGAGAAAGCTGTTCCAGCTTTTAATTTTGCTTTGGTTTTGCTTACGCTTGGTTAATATCAGGGAGTGAGTCACACTTTGAGGAAAAGAAGCCTCTGTAAACAATCCCACACTTTCATTCTAAGTATCAGTGTTGAGAATCTCAAACTAAAGTGGTAGAGCTATACGAATAATGACCAGCAGGTGCCAAGCTGGTTTTTGCTAGTGTCAGATAGATCTTTCCACAAATCCTTACAAGAGCTTACAAGAAGCTCTCTCTCTGTGGAAAGGTATGTTTTGTTCTCATGACTAGTTGTATCCCTATAAATTGGTGCAGGAACATATGGGACAGCAAAAGCCCTGAACTACCAGAAAATCAAGAAATTTGATAAACTGCTTTTTTTGTATGTTTGTTTCTGATTTGCTTTTCAGCTCTGAGACCTGCTGTATTTCTCCAACATGGATTATTGGGAGATGCTAGTAACTGGGTCACAAACCTACCCAACAACAGCTTGGGCTTTCTTCTAGCTGATGCTGGCTTCGATGTTTGGATGGGAAATAGCAGAGGGAATCGCTGGTCCAGAAAACATCAACATTATTCCATTGATCAAGATGAATTCTGGGCTTTCAGGTAGATTGGACCATTGAAGGGTATCTCCACTCCTCATTTTTACATATTTATTTAAGATGGCTTAATCAGGGATTTACATATGCTACCTTTTAAAAGGCATTTGTTACATCTGCTGCTGCTGTGGTACCTCTAAACACACGTGTGAACTTTAATAGGAGAGGAACTACGTTCCTCTACTGCTAGAAAAGGTTCTTCAAACTAGAGATATAGTAGCAATTTAAGCTATTTAGAGACACTACTCTGCATATTACAGTAACACTAAAATCACAGAAGGAGAAAACGTAAATCATTTTTGCACTGATTTTAATGAACTTTTTCAAAAAGACCATTTGTTTAGAGCCTAATTGCACAAAATGTGTGATTCCATGGAAGGAGCTCTGTTCCTCTATCACCACTCATTCCTTCTGTGTGGAACACTACAATTCAATATGATACTTCTTGAAGTTATAATCCTTCTGTTGATATCAAGGGAGAAAACCCCCCAGAATATCTTAAGTAGTATATTCCATATCCCGTACCAGAAAGACACAGATCCTAGAATATCTGAACGATTCACTAAATGGTTCATGTTGTTTCTTTGCTGACAAGTCTGTAATAAAAATGTAAATTCAAATGGATTTTTAATATATGCATGCATCTCTTTCAATCTCCTGCCAACAGTTTTGATGAGATGGCAAAGTATGATATTCCAGCAGCAATAAATTTCATATTGGAGAAAACAGGACAGGAAAAGTTGTACTATATTGGCTATTCACAAGGTACAACCCTCGGTAAGTTAGACACAACAGACTAATGTTTCAGGAAAACAGGAATAAAAACGTGATTTGAGGTATCAAATGTACGTGGGGTATTCATTAATTCTTTGCAGGTGTGAAAAACACAGGATAAGCTGTTTTCAGCATGTAAGCATTCTCTATTTACTATAAAGACAATAAAACATATAGAGCCAAATGCACTGCTGCTGTAAATCTGTCGACTTGGAGCTATACTAGAAATTACCGTGGGTCATGCAAATTGTTTCCTTTCAAGATGTTTGGGTGTGCCATACAGCAGATGGTCAGTTGATCAAAACAAATAAAATAGGAAGTTGAGTACAGAAAGAGAAGTTGGTCAGTTTGGACAGGACATACACACACCAAAAAACCCCACACACAAAACCACTACTCAGTTGACCAGAAGAAAAACAGCTGCTTCTTGAAATAGTATATGAAATGCATGAATGTATGGCAAGAGTGCCCTTTTATGTTTAAGTGGGTTTTGGAGAAAGCTGCAAAGGTGGAATACAGAAAGAAATTTCTTTCTGAAGAAGGAAATAAAGATACAAGCTGGCAACACATGGAGAAGAGGGATTTCACACAAATCTAAGCTGAACCATAATCTCTGAACAACTAAGATTGCTTGTAGGTTTGAAATTGGAGACTAACATTTATAAATACTCAAAACAATCTGAAGTACATGTGATGGGTTTCTAAAATCTTTTTTATTTTCTCAGCTTTCATTGCATTCTCAACAATGCCAGAGCTGGCTCAAAAAATCAAGCTCTATTTTGCATTGGCACCTGTCACTACTATTAAGTATGCTAGAAGCCCAGCAACAAAACTCCTCCACCTTCCTGAAAAATTGCTGAGGGTATGTGATATCTTGGTTTCAACTGTTTAGCCATATACTTGTTTGTTCAGCTTTTGAAGTGGATAAACAGAAAGTAGAGGGCTTTATGAAATCTGTTCATTTGCATGTGGGTAGGTTTACCTTATGATTGAAGCCTTTGCAAGTTCAGAATGGACATTAAAAACTTTATCTAGGGCAATAGTGCAACTCTGGGGCAGGTCACCTGAAGAGGTACAGAGATGCAGATCCTCAAAGGCTCCTAAAATTCCTGTAGACAAAGCCACAAGCTTAGAGATAAAATATGAATTAGAGTTAACATGTAGCACATCTCTTTGTTAAAAGTGGTGTGACACATCAGCCTGAGCAGACTGATGTAATGGAAAGCCACCTGATTTCTTACTGGAAACATCATCTGGCAAATAAAATTAAAAAAAAAAAAAAAAAAGCACGTGAGAACCACTGAAAGTGCTGGAGAAGAGAAACAGGACATAAACATCTTTAAAGTAACAACAGCACAATGTACAAACACATACATTCTTAAATGAATGTTACCTTTGCATTTCACAGAGTTTGCTTGGCAAAAGAGAATTCCTTCACCAGACTGAACACCTAAGAAAGATAGTGGCCCCTGTTTGTAGCCACCGAGCTTTTGCCAGGCTTTGTAGAAGTGTCTTCTTCAGTCTGGGTGGCTGTAACCTGAAAAACATTGACAAGGTATGTATAATTCTTACCAGCTCTACTGAGAGTTTAAGCTTCTACTCTCAAAATTTACCTTCTATACTGTGAATTTCTATTCAGTGTCACATTACAGGCAACAGTCCCCACTACTAGATGGCAATATCTTCTGGGTGCCCCACCACTGCCAGGAGACCTCTGCCTCCTCCTCAGAATAGCACTTGGCATCATCCTTACAATCAACAGATGATCAAAGCTTCCCAAAACTGCAGTCAGCTTTCTGCCACACCTCACAAAGAGTACTGCTCTTGGTCATACTGTGACTACTGGCCTCCCTGCAGCTCTTCAGCATGCTGACACACCAGGGAAGAAGAAATAAAACTCCTACCTGCTTCATGTTTCCAAGGCAAATGGCATCCTGGGGTGCGTCACGTAGAGTGTGGCAAGCAGACAAAGGGAGGTTCTCCTCCCTCTCTGCTCTGCCCTGGTGAGGCCACATCAGGAATACTGTGTCCAGTTACGGGCTCCCTAGTTCAAGAAGAACAGGAACTTGCTGGAGAGGGTACAGAAAAGGGCTACAAAGTTGATTAGGGGACTAGAACATCTCTCTTATGAGGAAAGACTGAGATAACTGGGTCTTTTTAGTCTGGAAAAGAGAAGACTCGTGAGGAATCTCATAAATGTTTATAAATATTTAAAGGGTGGGTATCAGAAGGATGGGACCAGTCTTATTTCAGTGGTGCCCAGTTACAGGACAAGGGGTAATAGGCACAAACTTGAACATAACAAGTTCCATCTGAACATGAGGAAGAACTTAACAGGTGACAGAGCACTGGAACAGGCTGCCCAGAGAAATGGCAGAGTCTACATCTCTGGAGACAATCAAAATCCACCTGGATGTGTTCCTATGTGACCTTCTCTAGGTGAACCTGCCTTGGCAGGGGTGTTGGACTTGATGATCTCCAGAGGTCCCTTCCAACCCTACCATTTTGTGATTCTGTGATTTAGTGAGCTCTTTGCAAAGGAGAGAACAACATATGTATTCCCCCTTGTCTACCTCCTCCAAGTCTTGGACCATCAGGGATGTGCTCAGAGACAAAGGATATCCAGGAGCTGTCAGACACTGAGGGTGAAGACATATTTGGGAAGGTCATGCTATGTACAGCTGTAGGCCAGACCACCTAGGTTTGAAAGTTTTAGAATCACATAATCGTTTCAGTTGGAAAAGACCTTTATAATCATTGAGTCCAACCATTATCTAACTCTATCAAGTCTGGTGCTAAGCTATGTCTTTTAAACATCTCCGAGGACAGTGATTCAACCACCTCCCTAGGAAATCTGTTCCAGTATTTGATAGCCTGTTCAGTGAAGAAGTTTCTTCTAATATCAAATTGAAAACTCCCCTGGTATAATTAAAGGCCTCTTCCTCTCATCCTATCATTTGTTACTTGGGAGAAGACACCAACACCCACCTTGCTGCAACCTCCTTTTGGGAGAACAATACGATCTCCTCTCAGTCTCCTTTTCTCCAGGCTGAACAACCCCAGTTCCCTCAGCTGCTCCTCATAAGACCTGTTCTCCAGCATTTTGTTCTAGGGGGGTTGGACTAGATGATCTTTCAAGGCCCCTTCCAACACTTAACATTCTGTGATCCTGTGATTCCAGCATTTTTCAAAAAATACCACACAGCATGTTCTGTGGGGAAGGCTCACATAGCAGATAGTTAAGAACCCACTGCAGGACTTACTTCAAACAGCCATGCATTCATTCCTCAGGCAATTGCAGTTCCTTTGGCTGTTATGTCCAACAACAATTCCCTCTCACACAGAATCTGCTACACACTCCTGAAAAAAAAAAAAAAAAACAATACATGTAGTTTGGGGTATAAATTGCTGACTTTCTAGTCATCCTGGAAAATGTTCAGGTCAAAGGTTGTTCTTTTGGTGTCGTTTCAACCCTCACACATCACCACATACAGAGTAACTCTGAGTCTCCAATCATGCCACTCCAGTTTCTGTTGGTTTTATTGATACATGACACCACTGAGGCAGATGTTTTGATGTACAACTAAAGAGAAAGGAGAAAAAGAATACTTACTAAATATTTTCTTTCAGAACCTAATCGATGTGTATATTGCACAAACGTCCGGTGGAACTTCTGTGCAGAACATACTCCACTGGAGTCAGGTACTAGCAAAATCCTGGAAGACAAAACAGTTACTCACATCTGGCTGAGTGATATGCTATGGGTACAACTGATATCCTGTTGTGAAGCTATTGCTAACCTCTTGGAAACACATGAAATTTGTAGTTTAATTTTGTTACCTCAATTCAAAACACTGCTTTTCATGGATCCTTCTTTTGCCAGTAGGATAGAAATTCCCCGTGTGATAGAGGTACATTTGGATTCGTGTAAGAACGTGTGCAGAAGTATATATCACTCTTCTCATTCTACCTCCAACACGTTTTACAAACTATGTCCACAGCTCTATATAAAGCAGTGGTGTGGGAAGCTGCCTTTCTGCCTGTAGGCTCACATCTAGGATTCAGTAAGTCTGGGCTCCAGTCACAGAAGCTGCTACACGCAGGGCAGGTTTCCTGGCAGCACTGCAGGCTCTGGAGCAGATCGGAAGCAGACACAAGTACAGTGAGCCTGCAAAAATGTTAATGCAATTCTCAAAACAGCAAACACCTGGGTGTGTTAGAGTTATACTTGCACAGGCTTTTACTGAAAATCAATACTTTTGCCTGTGAATTGACAAAAAATGTTAGATTTGATAAGTTATTTTGTAACCGTGACATAGACCTGTAAAGAAAAAAGCTACAAAGGCACAATCGGGGAGCTCTGAAAAATGGCTCAGGTTTAATTTAACATCTACCCACAGACTGGCAGGTACAAACATGCATCAGTAATGCTTCTAAGCCTTCACTGGTTTTGCTGTTATTACTATTAAAGAAGTTAGCAGACATCTTACCTTCAATATCAAGGCCCCATTTGATCTTGTCTTTCATAGCAGTGACAACCCATGCTGTAGACAAAGCCAAGGAGCACAGGGGAAGAACTAGAAATGGTGAATTCTTCAGAGAGGGAAAAGAAAATACAAAAAGGAGCCACTCACAGAGATGAGTGATGGGAACATGACTGTCAGAAAAGGACTCAGCAGCAGTAATGAGAACTTGCCGGAGGCAGTTCTTAATGGCAATTTGACTAACTAGAACAAATTTCCTGTGAGAGCAACCCTAAGTCTTTCTGCAGAAGCTGTGATTTTTTTTGTTTTGTTGGGTTTGTTTTGGTTTGGTTTGTGTTGGGTTTTTGGGGGGGTTTTGGTGGTTTTTTTTGGTTGGTTGGGGTTTTTTTGTCCTGGCAAAAATATCTGACTCTTTTTCACCAGTTGAGGCACTTAATTAAATCACTATTGGCTCTTTCATAATTCTTAGAAGAACTGCAGGTGAGGCTTTAGATTGGAGTCAGAAGCTCAACAGGGAAAGAACCCACCATTTTGTTGCACAATGGCTTTGTAACTATTCTTCTCTTGTTCATCCTCTTAGGAGGCTCGCTCAGGGAAGTTCCAAGCTTATGACTGGGGCAGTTCAGAGAAGAACACAGGAAAATACCAACAGGTATGTTTTGGTGAAACAATGTTATCACTCTTGAACAATACACAAGCACACAGGAGGAGACCAAGAATACATGTAGATGAAATATTACTACTTTCTAGTTTGGAAGTCAATGGAGAAAGCATGACAGCACTAATGGAAATAATAAATTTTTAAAAGAAAAGAGACAGAGAGGAAGATCAAATTTTTTCAATTAAATTGTCAATAGGAATAAGAGAAAGTAAGAGCAGGAAAGATAAAAAATAAGTTGTGAAAAAGAAGAGTACATCTCATGAATAAGACCTAAGAGGTGTCTTGCCTGCTACCATGACTGAAACAGTTACCAATGTGTGCAAGCTCAGGGAAATAATATTAGGAAGAGGACAACTGGAGAGTTAATAGCTACCCCTAGATTCTGGCAGCCATAAACAAAAGGATCTTTTCTTCAAGCAATCCCTGAGGAACTTCTCCTCCATTCACGACTCTAATCCCATCCTTGACTCTCGCACCCTTTAGGTCTCCACAACAGCCTACCATTATGAGTTACATGTTTTAATGATGACTTGCACAAAGTGTAGCTTCCTTTGGTTTGTCTTGAATTTGCTTGCCCTTGGAAAGTCACTGGATGCCTTCAAGGTTTTGTGTTATGAGAAGCAATGGGATAATTATTTCCTGTGCTTTTTCTGTGTAGCATCACTCCATGTTTCTCTTCATCCTTGTCACATGTTGTGTTTTCTAAGACATGTGTGTCTTCTGCAGCTTGACCAGTACTCCAAAAGGATCTAGACAGCAGTTTACCCAGAGGCATCCTGGCACTAGCATGCTACGATTTTCTGTCTTGTTACCAGTTCTTGCCCTTTGAATTCCTAGATGAGACGACGTCTCAGGAGGCATTTTTCCTTCCCATGTGCTATTATCCCTGAAAGCATAGTCAGACAAGGGAGCAAGGGCACTTCCTTCCTGTTTGGTTTAGGTACCTCTGCTTTGAACAGTGATAGAAGAAATCCCCAAATGCATGTTTAAAGTTTGCTGTGTTTTCCTGGACATTCATTCCTGCACTGTTTCATGTTTTGCAGGTTACTCCTCCTCTCTACAATGTAGAAGAGATGACTGTACCAACTGCAGTATGGACTGGGGGGCAAGACTCGCTTGCAGATCCCAAGGATGCAGCCATTTTACTGTCTCAAATTAAGAGGCTCATCTATCACAAGAGGATTCCTGAATGGGCACACTTGGATTTCATCTGGGGGTTGGATGCACCTCTGCGCCTGTACAATGAGATTATTGATCTGATGCAGAAGTATTCTTAACCCACAATCAGGAGTCATACTCAACTCATTTGATGACCCTTGCTTTCACTGGATATTAACAAATCCTTCTTTTGCATCAGACGGTATCTGCTGGAGTCAGAGAAAGGGTTTCTTCTGGTGCATTTTTTTCACAGCATACCATTGCAATGCATTCTGCATCCTTGTGGGTCAGAAACCATTTTTTAATTGATACGGCCTAGATTCTGAAATAACTCTACTTGGGTAACACAAGACAGGGCTTTCATGCAGCCTGCTTTCTTCTTTAGAAACTAACATAATCCAAGCATTGAATTTCTCTGAACACAGTAAATGATCCCAAGATGTTTTCCATTCATCATATTATTTCTCAGTTTATTGGGCTGGCAGTTATTGAAAGGCATAGTGTAGTGTCAGCCAAGACTAATTCTAGCAGTTATGGTATTGATTAATTTTATTATTGGACAAGATGATGACTAGAAAATAAAACCTGAGTACACAGAAGAAACTTGCTCCTGAAAAGAAGATGGTTTGTCTTCATTTGAAATAGAGCTGTTAACTTTTTTCATGAGGGAAAAGGGACAAGGGTCAAGGGACACAGGGAGGGTAGACGCAGCAGAAAACAGTAGCCCATCTTGTGGTTCAAGCATGTACCTGAGGATGTGAAATTTGGGTTCAAGGTCCCCCCTGCCCAAGATAGAGGAATACTGGCAGGCTCAGTCTTTACTGAAAACACTTTTGGGATCTGTGTAACATGAACTATCCAGGCTGGGAGACTGTTGCTGATTTCATCTTGGCAATGACAGTACTTCAATGGGACCCTCTCATTCAAAATTCTTCCTTCCCATTCTTCTTTCTCTGAGGCCAGCAGGTATCTCACATCTGCTATTTCACATGAAAGCTGTTGGCTACC
Organism: Indicator indicator; assembly: GCF_027791375.1. Lineage (NCBI taxonomy): Eukaryota > Metazoa > Chordata > Aves > Piciformes > Indicatoridae > Indicator > Indicator indicator. The sequence goes on along the minus strand of NC_072016.1, from coordinate 15,889,397 downwards.
ACAGAAGAAAGCTCTTCTAACCTTTATCATGGCCCTGAGATGCCTCTCTTGGGTTTAAACACTAAAATAAAAAGTACCTAAACATTGCTAGAAAGAACACATTGTCTCTATCCCATGGGTATTTAGAGCACTTTGACCATTAGTGGGAAGGGTTGCTTTCAAAATAGTTATGAAGAAACTATCATCCTATCTAATTTCTTGTGGGGGTTCTGGCTCTATCAATCTTGTTTCAAATAGGTATGCACAAAGATACTTACTTGAAGAGTAGTTTCCATGGTTCTTAGATTACGGCATTTTGAGTCACTGTCCCTCCACACTGAAATGCCATTAGCCCCACTGTAGAAAGAAACACAGTGCATCTAGGGGTTTCCTTTCAGAGTGACACCTTCATCATCAATCTGAATCAAATATTTATGTTGGCCAAGTTTGAGATTGTAATCAGGGCAGATACAGCTGAGACAGTTCACTGGTGACATTATATGTGTCTCACTCTGTGAAATGGTTCATTAGCCTAGCAAATTAACCTTGGCTGGATGGCTGGTGCCATTTCTGTCTCTTTCCCTTCCAAGGCAAACAACAGGCCTGTTTTTCCTCCTGAGCCCACTGCTGAAGCCTATCCCCTTTCCTTGTGCTTCACAAATGTAAGTAGAGTTTGATTGAAAAAGAACAGCTCTGGTCCAGACAAGGACATTCCTTACACCTAATATGAATTCCTGGGGGCAAACACCCTCCAGAGAGTCAGCCTGTCAATTAACTCACAATTTGTAGGGAACTCACATGAGGATTTGAGACATACTTTATGATTTCTCAATACTTAAAATGGGAAATTCAATAACAATATAGTGGAAAGATACAGATTGAGTTGTGCAGCTTCCTCACAGCCTGGGAGAACATAAAGGAAGCAGGATGGTGACTTTTCTGTGAAATCAGTAAAAACAAGCTGGACACACTGAATTGGAAATGTCATTGGCACATGAGGAGGGACTATACATCATGTTGCAGGAGCTCTTCTCAGTGATTAATTTTTGGTTTCCAGCAAGTAATTGTCACTCAGAGACATCTAAGCAGCCATGCTACAATGCTTTTCACTAAGAAAATACCAAACTACCTTTGTATGTAAAGTAGAACTGTGTTAGAGCATCACTGGCATCCGGTTCTTAGGTCACTCCTTTCCTTCCCCCACTATCGAAAGGAAGCATTTCAGTTGTAACTGTGTTCCCAGGATCACCTACCTTTCATCTGGTGTTCTCCTGTATGTTCATCAGGCCATGAAACACAAGTTTCTGAAGACACTTAAGAGTTAATTGCTTGAAAATCCTGGTCCTCATGTAGGAAGAATTCTACTTTGTTTGTAGCCCAGCTGCCTAAGGACACAGAACGTGTCTTTCTGCTCATGGTCATCAAGACAATTTCAGTGAGGACTGAGCCTCCAGGCTGACTGTAATTAATTCAGCAGTTAAAGATCTTTGAAGACAGTATGTTTTCAGAGCTGATGAAAATTGTTTGCAGAAATGAGAAGCCTTGTTTTTTCCCTCATTGTGAGAAAGGTTATATGGTGTATTCAAGCCTTCTTTGGCACCAAAGGGTCCCTACAGAAGCCATGTCAACACTGAGTGACTAATGTAGAAGAAGATGGTTTTCATGAGTTGTGCTGCTCACTGGAAAACAGAACAATCTGTAATGTTAAACTTCATGTTAACATAAACAAAATTAGCAGAGGCAATGCTGTTAAGAGAGTAAGTTCACAGAAGCTGGACACTTTCTCCTCTTCATCCTAAAAGATTACATTTGGAGCAGCCCCTCAGTTGGGCAACAGCACAGGTCAAGGTCTACCACAACCCCAGGGAACTGGAACACCCAGGTGTGAGCTAAACATTCTAACCACTTATTTGTAGGTACTTAAACTCTCTTGCTCTGTGATGCATTTTGGGTTTCTGAATTTAACCAGAAGCTCTTTCTCATCACAAAGATTTCCCCACTTCTGAAGCATTGCCAAACCAGCACTAAAACACGCTCTACAATACACGCTGCCAACTCATGACAGTCACAGCTGCTACCCCGAAGAGCTCATGGTGTTTTGACTTCCTTTTATCTGCGCAGGTTTCTCCCAATGAATCAGTCTGCTAGTGGAGACAGACCAGGAGCTGTAGCAGAAGACACAAGCAAGGCAGTCAAAGCTGAGGTAAGTTGCTTGCTCATACGTGTTCATGGTCTCTTTCTCCGTTGCCTGCTTCCATAAAGATGTTTCATCTTGTCTTTACACAGTTGCTTGTATGAACAGACAGCTTTTTGCCTCTCAGATCTGTAAGCCTACTGCGATGCACAAAAGTGCTTCTTTGCTCAGGTTAGAAGACAACGAAGTTAGAGTTGCATAAAAAGAAGAAAAAGAGCAACTATTTCATTTTCCTCTGCTTGTTTACTTCGTCCTGAGAACAAAGAAATTAAAGTCTCAGTACTGCAACAGCATTGACAGTGTAAACTGGAACTCCTGCTCTTGCAGTGCAATGCACATGTATGTTTTGTTAGTGAGTAAGGTAGCATATTCCCATATGCATTTAGTCACAGTTGCTTCTCCGGTTGGGGTGGGTATACCTTACAGCCTGAGTGAAATAAATTTTAGACTGCTCAAAGCACAAGGGCAGACGGATGAATTTATGAATGGCTTGTACCTTGTCCTTTTATGACAGACAGCAATATTTCCTTATGACTTCATCTCACTGGGTAAAAACAGCTGTTCATGTCTCTTAACTGTATTCTTAAAGCTTAAAGAAGCAGTGGCCTGCCAAGAATGATAGTACTTTGCCTGCTGTATCTGATTTAAAAGGTAAATACCTGGGAGTCCATGTGATTTAAAAGGCAAATACCTGGGAGTCCATGAGCCATGCCAGCTAAGCCAGGTGATCATAGAATGCATTGAGAAGAATTTGCCCTAACAGGAAGAATAATTTAGCCTCTGCATTGCCTCAACTAGTCTTGGTAGTAATTTGAATACAAGCTGAGACATTAGCAGAACTTTTTCTTCCCAAATAAGATTCCCCATGCAGGGAGAGGGAGGCATATTTTACTCCCAGTAGAACAGATTAAAACAGCAGAAAGAAAAAAAGGAAAAAAAAGAAAACTACAACAGTGTTGTGCTGAGTGAGTATGCAGTCGTGAAGCTTCCTGTTTTGACAACAAAAATTAAGTATTTGATACACAAAGGGAATCAAATGGAATGTGTTTTGAAGCCAAGTTTAAAGTTTTGGGTGTTTCCAAATGCTGCTTCATTCCAACAGTCTGATGACTCATGGAGTTTGACTTTAAATTTGTTCAGTCAAATTTGAAGGTTAAATTGAAGATCAGAAAAAGTCAAAACTCTTTCTCCTACAAGAATATTTAGAGAGTGCAAAAATCCCTTGGCTATCTCTCCTTCACTCCCACAAATCTTGCTCATCTTCCCCATTACTTGCCAAAGAATACTCTTTTATTTTCTCGTGATCTGTAGTTCAATTTCCATGTCCAAACAAACTTCATAGAGCAGCATGTCTCGGTATAGTAGATGTCTTATGCTAGAAACAGACTCGGAAAACATGTGGCTGCATGAGAACCTCTGTTCTTCATTGAAAATTGCATTCTTCATGTCTAGTGGACCTAGCAATGCCTGGTTTCAGACAGATTTGTTTCCCAAGTCTGCTTAGCTTCCTAATACAAGCTGTAATACAGGCAGATCTCCTATGAAATTCTCTCACAAACCCTGATGCTCAGCCAGGTATGCTGTGGCTACACTGAATCTACATGGACACTGACTAGTTGGCTGGTCCACTCTTGTGGAGTACTCAGCTGGTCACAGAACACACAACAGCTACCTTTGGCCTGCCTTCCCCTCAGCAAGGCACTAACCCCACTGAATAGTCCCCCCAGCAAAGGGCCTTCAGTAGCATCTCGAAACCCCACTACATTACAGGCTTGCATCTCAGTGATCAACTTGGCAAATATTTACCAATGACATCAAAAATTAAATACAGGATGAACAGAATGGTGAACTAACAAAAATACACCACAGTCATAGAAACATGCCCATAGAAACCAAGCTTACAGGAACAGTAATGTCCCCAGTCGTTACCAGTGAAGCAATCTTGCAAGACACCCTGATGAGCTGAATCCTTACATTGCATTATGTGCCCCTTTTGACCCATGGATTCTGTTGTTTAATATTTAGGTAGCTTGCCTGATCTTTATGGTCACATGCAGAATGATTGGTACTTTTCAGAGCCCACATTCTCAACCCACACATACAAGCACAGCACACCACAGCTATTAGATGTATAAGGGCTTTTCCAGAATGTGCAAGCATAGTCCTGAGCTTCATAGATGAATCCTTTTTGTGCAGTTCTTCAGACTGGAAAGAAAACTCCTATCCTACCTACTTGCAACTGTCTTGTAGGCAGAAAGTACTGAACATGTCAGCTCTCCTCCTGCTCTCCATAATAGTTTTAACTCATAGTCCCACACCCAATAATTTTCTGTTGCACAGAAACTGCTCTTCCCTTTTCTAGAGTTTTTGAGTGAAAAGTTGCATATTGGAGGAAAGGTTTGAGAAGCTCACAGGGAACAGTGCTCCTGCACTCACTGACTGGGGTTTGGAAAGCAAAGACAAAAACATAGAAGGATAGAAGTATAGCTTCTGTAGGTGGAGTTGGCATAAACTGGTGCTAAATAGACTGTACTCTGCAACTTCTGTTCAGAAAAGCTAATCTGGTTCCTTCAGTCAACCTAGGAAAGACCTCCTCTCCCCATGACCAAGACAAGATTTGCAATATGGACAAACATCACTAAGAGGCAAAGAAGACAGACCCTTGACAACATGAAGGTGGTCTCAGGATCCCAAATCATTCCATGCTTTCTTGGCTGGTGGAAGCCACCCATTTTGAGAGACAGAAACTTTGGGCTCAGAAGTAGCAGTATGAAAAATGCAATTTCTGGGGACAGCAAAGCAGGTTGTTTAAAGAAGTGATCAGCAAGGGGATGGCAAAGGGATGGTAAATGGAAACCATTTGATCCCAAAGGTGGAAAGAGCAGGTGGGAAGAGTGACTGTTCCAAATCTCTCTCACCTCATTCTTGAGGAGGCAGGAAACAAACTGTACTCTCCCCCATTTGCCTCTCCTGCTGGCAGACGAGCGGAGGCGAACAAAGGCAGACAGTCTGGGGGGTGGTCACCTCAAGTACTCATGCTTCTTTGTCAAGCTTCTTCTCCTGATTTGTGCCAAGAGCTGGCCCTACCTACCAACCATATCTCCCTTTTCATCTGCAGAGTCTTCAGGCATAATGTCACAGAGTATCCCCAAGTGTTCTCCTCACTAGTTCTGCAACCCTTCCTGTTACACAGCATGATCTGTCGACAGCCCCTTCTCACACAGGCAGCCCCTTGGGAAACAGACCTTGAGCAGCCTTCAGGAGATTCCTCATTTGGGTCTTCCTGTGGAGTTTCATGTCTCTCTCTTCCCAACACAAACACCCCTGCATGTGCTTGTTCACACAGCCCAGAGATGTGGTGCCTCCTTGTACTGCTCTGCTCCCAAGGAATTGGCTTTTCAGCAGGATTTGCAACACCCTCCACTCTGAATTCAGACACAAGTCACTGCAGGAAGACTCGCAACCCTGAATGCTTTATGAATGTTGTAAGTTGGATCTCCTTCTCTACCTTTCTTTCTAAATTGTCTCTCACAGTACTGCTACCACTGCCCCATCACTAACAGTCCCTGTCAGGAGGCTAAGAAAAGTCCCTTCCACATTCCCCATTTTCCCATCTTGCCTGTTGAAGAAGTACTTACCTTAGAGTCACCACTGCAACAAAGGCCAGCTCTGACTGTCAGAGACAGATGAGACTCACACAAGTCATGCTGCATGAGGACAGACACCTAACACTGCAAAGGAGAGTGATGGCTGCTACTTTTAGCTCCAAAGCAAGGCAACTCCCTAGAACCTGCTCAGGGACACTGGAGACCCATGCTACTGAATTTTGACCCCAGCAACAGGACTCAGCCCTGGACTGTAGCCAAAGCACAGACTACATGCTCTAGTCTATACCAAACTGAATGAAAGCCCTTCACTGCCTGCATTTAGGGTGAATTCCAATAGACAAATGATGAACACGAGGTTGGGACATGCCTCATGATGTTGTTTGCAAGCATCACTTTTCTCAACACATGTTGGTATTTCAGGCTACTGAATAAAGAAGGGAACAGTGTGAACCTGGCAATAGGACAGATATCCCTCCAGCACTATGGGAGAACCAGCCCAGAAAAAATCTTAATATTCCTACCCAGAGGGAAGAATTCCTTTGCAGTGGAAAAAAAGGCTGGTTTCTAGTCTCAACAGAAGTGTGGTCCTCCCCCTCTGTAAACACCTGTTTGCTCAGTGCAGTAGCAAAGGGGGATGAATCCCTTCTTCAAAACGCAGATTCTCGCAACACAAAGTAATCCAAGGATTGGATTGAATCACCAAAGATTTCCTCACAGTACATGCAAAACTAGGTGTAGGTGGTCTCCTGAGTTCCTCAGTTACAAGAGCTCCACCCTTGTTTGCCTTGCCTACCTGGCTTGCCTAATCACGCTTTGGCAAGGAAGGATTCATTACAGCTCAAAACTCACACCTTTTGGCATTGACTTATACAGCTAATGCTACTCATTTAATCTGTAGAAAGGTATGATCTCTACTGCCCTTGTGAAACATCACAAATGATCTCCCAAAGGGTTAGTCACTCAGGAAAGTTCTACTTTGATCCATAATATGGGGTCAAATACCAGACAACTACTACCTAAGTAGGTCTGAAGACTTCTGATACTTCTTTTTACAAGATCTGTAATATTTATTCCAAGCCCTAAACCCTGTGGACAGAGTCCTTGCACTACCATCCCAGAACAGCTCACGTCCACACTGCTTAGTTCGGTTACCCTCTAAAACAGGACAACTTCATGTTAACAAGCTTTCCTTTTCTCCTTTCCTTCAGAGTGAAATTATCAGATATCATGGATACCCCAGTGAAGAATATGAAGTTACCACAGAGGATGGATACATTCTTGGTGTTTTCAGAATTCCTGCTGGGAGGAACAGCCAAAATACAGGTGTGACACAGTTACAGGACATAAGAAAGTGATGAGATTCAACTCTTTCATGGCTCCCCTATCTTTCCCCTTTATTCATGCAATGGCATGTTCCACACCTTTCTGTCTCAGCAAGAACACCTCATCAAGAACTTGGCCTAAATTCTGAATCCATCCAAAGTCCACACATTCAGTGTCTCTGTCCTGATTTCACATTTTTCTAAAAATTTTGTCATATCCCAGTTTTTTTTCCTCATGTAGGCTGGAGGAGAGTTTTGGGGTGGGGGCTGTTGCATTAACATCCTAAGTAATACACATGTAAAATAGGAGCCTGACAACAAAGCTTCTCAGGTTGGGCATGTTAATATTAATTCCCAGCCTTCTGAAGGACAGAGATATTCTTAAGAAATGTGACAAGTAATCAGGTCACTGGTGAAAAGCAAATACATTTCTTCTGTATCATTGCATTTTCTGCATGGAGTCAAAAATTCTGCCTGGAATTCGAGGTACTCTGGATACTGATACCTGGCTTATTACTCATTGTTAGAATTACAGAATAATGTATTTTGTATGCCTCCTCCTGTTTGGATCTCCTCCTTCAGAGATCACTGGAACCAGTTGCACTCTTAAAGTAAGGTTAACCAAAATGAGATCATGTGCCTCTCAGCTCTATTCAGTTGGTTACTGAATTGACCTAAGAGTAAATAAGCTTATTTGGATTAATTATTCTTTGTTTTCCATACACATTTATGCCTTCAGCAGTTTTCAGCTGTGGGTAGATTGTTTCAATACAGGGACCGGTAAGCTGACTTTCTAGTGCAAGAGGAGGTGGGCACAGGCCTCCTCATTAAATTCTTTATTTGTCAGTCCTGTCATGAAAAGGCTTTGAAATATCAGGAAGTGGCTGCTGATGGTATGGAAAAAAATCCTTCAGGTTTCTCAGACTGGTATCTGTGGGAGCTATTTTATATTCTATATATTTAGAATATAGTCTACTGAGAGCTTCTTGAAGAAGGAAAGACTTCAAACCATTCACAAACTAAACTCTGCACTCCATTCTTAAATACACATTCACTACTGCTTCAATATAAGAATATTTTCATCTTTTCCAGGTCAAAGGCCTGTAGTCTTCCTACAGCATGCTTTTCTTGGAGATGCTACCCACTGGATTTCTAACTTGCCCAACAACAGCTTGGGCTTCCTCCTTGCAGATGCTGGCTATGATGTCTGGATTGGAAACAGCCGAGGGAACACTTGGTCTATAAAACACAAGACCCTTAAACCCTGCCAGAAAGAGTTCTGGCAGTTCAGGTACTCTTTGTAGAGGGAGGATTACTCAAAACAGAAACTCTGAGGGGACTAGATAGCTTCAACCTGATATTTTTTACCTAAACCAGCATCAGAACAATGTCTACACCAACCAAGGAAAGTAAAGAACCAGATTAAGAAGGATACTCACTACTACTCAGAGTTAGGAACATTGTCTGGGGAAGAGATTTCAGATACTCGGAACTGAAATAGGATGCTGAGGAAAAGGGTAGTAGTACTGTGAGAGGGTGAGCAAGAAATTCTCTGGAACAGGCTGAGCAGCCTTGTCTATAAATCTAAGATCTCTTACAGCTGAATTCAACCAAGAGAGAAGCGTGTTTTGTAACCCAGGTTAGTGAAAGCACTGATTAAATTCATATTCCCAAAGGCTGCAGCTAACAGGAAAAACTGGCACCTCCTCCACAGAGAGCCCAAGGCATCTGGCAGCCTGGCAGTGCAGCTGTGTCCCTCTACTCCCTTCCTCAACACAAGAAAGAATGCTGACAAAGTCTGCAACCTTGTCCGGCAAGCAAAGCGTGCAATGGGTCCTGCCTAATGTGCCAAACAAAGCTGACACTCAGCAGCTCACATTGTGAAAGCTCAATTATCTGCTGCTAGCTTTTTGTGTTTTCTCCTCTGTAGCTTTGATGAAATGGGTAAATACGATATCCCAGCAGAGCTGTACTTCATCATGAATAAAACTGGACAAAAGGATGTATACTACATTGGTCACTCGGAAGGCACAACAGCAGGTAACGCCAAGGCATTCACAGTTCACAACCATTCATGCTCCTACCTGGTCAGTCAGGTGGGGGTCCCCACTGAACCACTTCTTCTTGTTTGTGGAGAGCCAGGAAACTTAGAAGTGCCTTCTGAGTTGTGATTTGAAAAACATGCAAAAGTCTTCTAAAAACAGCTTTGATTATCTTAATAAGCAAAGAAACCTAATAGAAGATCCAGATATGGTTGAACTTTTAAAAAGAGGCATAAAAGTGATTATTACTGGGTACTTCAGGTACTGCCACTGCGTATTTTTCTTAAAGACCCAGCAACAGGAATTTTAATTAAGCTCATCTTTTATATTGAGACATACTATTTTCCTTGTGAACAGGAAAGAAAAACTAAAAGATAAACCAGCACACATAATAACAGAAAAAAAAAAGGAAAAACACTTTCAGTGTTACTAAAGGACTTAACAGCAATCTTACAACTTAAAGGGTAGCCCATAAGTAGTTACAACCAGTCACATTACTGTTTAAAAGCTTATTGCAAGAGAAGGAAAATTAGGAAAGAAAAAACAATAATTTTCTCTGAGTGCTAGCCTTTAGCATTAACTCACTTCATAGCCTTTAAATGCAACTAACTGGGGTTTTTTAGCATCAGCTGGAAGTTCCTGATATTTACAGTTTATGTGTAAGGTCCACGAATGCACATTGATTACCAATGAGCAACCATCAGTTCATTAATGTAAACAACCAAGAAAGAAAAGAGAGGAAAATGTTAAAAATTCCTGGATTGTCACAGCTCCAGACCTTTTCTTTCTTTTCCTCTCAAAAGAGCATTTAAAGACCCACGTGGCAAAGCAAATTAACCATCTAGGCTTTCTTCAGCTGCCTTTGATGCAAACAATCACTTGACAACACTCAAAGCTCCCAGTATTCAGGTAATTATTCTATAGTTTCATGGAAGCATAAAAATACACAAACATTTAAAGACTATAATCTGAAAATCTCTTTTTTTGTGAGAGGTTTCTGATTTTTAGAGAGAACTGACTTTATCACAGAAACCTCTTTGACGTGTTGTCTACTATAAAGACGAGATCCAGACAACCTCGGAATGAACTTTGCCTCCCAAATAAATTTCATTTCCAAAATTATCTTCAGCATTTGCCTTAGGTAAAAGATGCTGCACTCAGACAAATATGGACAACAGACAATGGGCTGCAAAGCTAGCCTCACTTCATATTTGCTACCTACTGCTTATTTACTTATTTTGTTTATTTGTTGGAAGATTTCCTTGCTCATTCATGCTGTCTCTTCTATGTTTGCAGGCTTCGTAGCATTTTCTACATACCCTGAGCTAGCTAAACGGGTGAAACTCTTCTCTGCTCTAGGCCCGGTAATCATATGCTCGCATGCTACAAGTCCTCTGGTTAAGATAGCAAAAGCTCCTGAACCACTGATCAGGGTATGTCAATTTTCCCTCTAAAAGGCCCAAGCCCTGATTTTATAGGGTACGCTCAACCTGAGATGAAATGTTCCCAAACAGGTGATATACTGACACAGAGCTTGCAATGAATCGAGTACTCTTGACAAATCTGTTCCCAAACTCTGTGAGGAAAATACTGGAGACATAGGGCTTGTAGCAGCAGGTCCCAGTGAAACAGGAGAATTGTGAAACTCAGTCCCATTTGCTGTTGACTAGTATTTTGCTGAGACAACAGCCATGACAATCTCTGAGACTTCAAAAATGAGTGATCACTGAGGTCACTACTCTAGAAATGGAAGGATGACTTCCTCCAGAATTGATGCCAGTGATAAGAAGGATGGATATGTGATGCATTATGCAGAAGGTGTTTATGGGGAGCAATGGGAAGGCAAGCTGCTTCAGCCATCACTGAATACTGAGTTGGGAGGCTAGGCTGTTAGTAACAGTTCTTTGCACATAGTGCTCCTGTAACAAGAAAAAAAATAATAATTAAAAAAAAAAGTATTGCCCTTTTCCCTTCTCTCAGTTAGGACTTGGCTGCAAAGGAGCCTTCCACCAGATTGGATTTCTGAGAGGACCTGTGACACAGTTATGTACAAGCCTGGATAAGTTCTGTGGCCTTATTCTCACTTACATAGCTGGAGGCAATATAAAAAATCTGAATACGGTAAGTATATGCAAGAATGCCTACTCAAAGTAGAACTAAAGGATTAAGGGGAGTTACACTTGAGCATTCTATCTTTATCTAGAAACTGTCACATAAATGCGCATAAACCACAATGTAGTTCTCAGCAGACCAAGGGAATGCCAGGACACTGTGTGGTGCAAACAGTGCCAAACGGGAATAGAGTGAATGATGGATGGGGCCAACTACAAGGCACAAATCCAGAAAGGAAGGACTCACTTCAGTCTGGAGCTATACTGCATGTCAATGGATGTGACAAGATTTTGGTCATGCACAGATGTTGTTTAGAAAAAGGCAGTGGATATCACAGTCAGATTTCTTCTTGGCAATACAGACCCCAATTTCCTTCCTTAGCAGACATCAGGGTTCTCTGAACACTGGAATAATTAAAAGACAGGAAAAAGTTCCTTCTTCCCACTTTTCAGACTACTTGCAGCAGAACTTGGTTCCAAAGAACTACTGTAAGAGGCATTTTCCTATATTGGTTATCCTTAGAACTGGGACCAACAGATAAATCCAAAACATGTAGAGATAGAAAAAGTTCTGGTAGTGTACCTGAGGAGTGCAACACACCTGTAGTTGGATTCACAAAGACTAGTGCTTCAGTAGGTGGGGACAGGAGAGACAGGACAGTTGTCCCTATGTTTGCCAACATATGGATGCTGTAGTGTGTCTTAAATCCTCTTTACAGCAGCCAAACATGCAGAAGCTGGCATTTGTAATGTTTGTTACTGCAGTATCTATGAAGACCAGAGCCTGTTTTTCTCCATCTATAGCCACTTGAAAAAGCACATATGGGAAAGTGTCCAGACTGAGGTTCAGTGCAAAAGCAATTAAAAGAATTGTTCTCCTTTTGAATTGAAAAGCTAACCCATTAAGGCTCTTTCCTGACTTGGGTTAAGTTAGTCACGTGGTTCTCAGGACAAGATACGTTTGAGGGGCAATCTGGGGAGATGGAATCAGAACACCTCTGTAACAACTATAAAAATGCAAACAGAATAAGAAAACAGCCCCTTTGTAAGCTGGTTTCTTTAGCACTAGGAGTAAAGTGAAGTAAAAAACAAACCTTCAAAAGACATATACATGCATTGGGATTTGGTGTGAGGTGAGGAGTCTGCTTTGAAAGGGCAGGAAGGTTGTTCCCTACTGTTGCTGAGCCACAGGATCCCACAGCACTACTATCTTCATGTAGCAGATTCACTTTCATGGAGAAAGTATGAAGATGTATATTATTAACCAGCTACTCCTAAGTTTGCTTCTCAGTTTTCTGTCTGATATTCATGCATTAAAAGAGAGCAGTATGTTTCTTCCTTCTGTCACAGAACTGGATCACTACCTTCATAACACTTCTGCTCTCTCTCCAGAGTCGAATAGATACATACGTAGGACATTCCCCTGCTGGAACATCAGTACAGAACGTTATTCATTGGCATCAGGTACAAATGCACACTGCTGTATGGCATTTACTGCTGGTTTTTATGCAGCCAACAGCCTACAGGGAAGTCCAGAGGCAGTGGATCTGGGAAACTGCCCATCACATCTCATTCTACGCTGCTGTGAGCACCTGAGAGCACTGAGAGCACTGTTTCGCCTGGCTCACCACATCATCAACTGAATTGCTCCTTTGGTATCAGGCACTGAGATTTCCCCAGGGCATATCAGGCCTCTCGGGACGTGGGGCTCTAATGGCTTCCAGCCTTTGTTTTTTAAGACTTTTGCCTTGAAAGCTGCAGAAGGGAATGTAAGCAGTGCCTAGGCACTTGGCAGGCAGTGGGAGGATAGTGGAAACCAGAGCAGCCAGGAGATGAAACATACAAGAAATGATGCTGTTTAAAGCTTTTCTCCCAGAGGGTTAATTGCAGCCTGAATCATCCCCCAAGCCAGTTAACCACAAACACTTCTGCTGGCTCAGTGGCAATGTGGGGAACTGCATTATACTATTACAGTACATGACAAGCAACTCTGCTGTACAGGAATGTTCCCAATAGCCATTTTTTTCCAAAACCCTTTTAGTTACTTTTGCCACTGTCCAGATCCTGTATTCCAGTTCTCTGAAGGTGAGTTTCTACCGGCAACCTGGCAAACCCGAGCATGCTCTTCTCATGCTCTGAATTAGACCAGGGCAAGAGAGCTCCAGCCAAGAAATACATCACTGTCCAGGCACACCTGCCAATCCAGGGTATATCTGCATACATCCTAGAGGCAGAGCCTCAGTCTCCGCAAACAGTTAATATGGTCTAGAATATAGGTGTGTCCCTGAGACACCCATGACAGTAATTCTCTGCAGTCATTCCTACAGGATACACCTTCCCAGAGCCTGGAATTGGAGGCACACCATTGACAACAAGTGGCTTTACAGGCTTTGACAGCCTCTAACAAAATCAGGTGGCTACAAGGCAAGCAGGACAGAAGAAAACAGCAAAAGCAATACAGCAAGCAGATGTCTAGCATATTCCCAGATACCCGAAGATTTGCAGTCAAGGTTTTTTAAACTAACAAACACTGACTTTCTCACACTCTGTATTAAATACAACCACTCAGAAGTGAAATTACTTGTCAGGCTTGTGCAAAAACTAAAATAAAAATAAAATAGCAAAAAAAAGCCACCCAAACCAAACAACAAAACCCCACCCAAACGAGTATTAACTTTTCACTTACCAGTCCTGCAGGTCATACACCTTGTCTTTTAGACAATAGACTCAAGAAGGCTAATGCCTTATGTCTAATGTTCTACCCAAAAACTACTGTCAGAGTACAATTTATGTATAGCCAAACTCTTTCAAATACAGAGCATCTGGAAATGTCACCACTACTGTTAAGCAGACCAGACAAAATTGACACACAAAAGACAAGATGTGTAAGGAGAGATCTTTTATTACATTAGACAAATAATAGCTCATATTATAGACATTCAGGTCATCTTTCCATGTGGCAACTGAACTCAAATCTCTATTATGAAGAGGGAACCCCAAATTCAGGTAAATCAGATAGTCAAGCAGAATGTTAATAGCAAAACATACCAAGGGTGGTGGCTGAGGATCAGGAGAGAAACTTAGCAAGAGGAAAGGTGATGAAGCACCCCCCACCCTATGATCCATCCTCAGTAGCCCTGAGGACGGGGCAGGAGTAACTCACAGTCCACCACCTGAGCCTTTGCTTCAATTGCAGGCAGGAAAAGGCCAACTGCACTACACTTCCTGGTCTCTCATCACCTACATTCTATTTGTTCTTTTAACAGCTAACATATGCAGATCAGTTTCATGCTTATGACTATGGGTCTAAGGAAAACATGAAGAAATACAACCAGGTAAGTAAATCTGATTTCCCCACGCTTCAGTTCTGGCAAAACTAAGAACATCAAAACATATTGTAGCACCTTGAGAGCTAGAGGAAGAGGGAGGGAGTGGTCTGAGATAATGTTTCACCCGAGTCTAATACTCATATGTGTAAAATCCATATACAGACAAGGCATAGACAAATTCCTTGCAGACAGCTAACAGAAGTCTGTTTTGCCTCCCTTACTGATGCAGGGATCTGTCCAAAGACATGTCCATTTACCTACCAATCCCTAAAGGCTAAGAACCACATCCAGGTTCTAGCACTGGATGATTGTGGAGATCTTCACTTCCCCAAAAATCTCTACAGTCTGCCTAGCAGTTAAGGGAAGAAACATATTTCTCAGCTACAGTGACATCTCCAACTGGCTGACAATCATTTCATTTTTAACCAGCATATTTGAGTTACAGTGTCCTGTGCTGTACCAGGGCAGGTTGCTTTTTTTGGAGACAGAAAAGCTCCAGAGATATAATCATTCATTTCTACCCATGAACACCGTCTCAAAAATTTTCTGGAGTGAAATTATAAAGGGTCAAAGTCATTCCTTGCCACGTAAGTCCCAAGCATAATAACTAAGACCAACAGTTGCACTCCATGCTAAAGAAAACTTAAAGATCTTTCTGTCTTAAATATATGCATTAATAAGCTCCACGGTCCTTGTGTGATAAGCACAGACACTGCTCTTTCCATATACCCACCTCCAAAGGGCACAAGCAGGTGCCAAATTGCAGGACAAATCTTAGGATGGCATTATAGAAAGACACAGGAACAGGACAGATCCCTCCCAATAGAAAATAGGTTTAAGGAAACAGACCCTAAAATGGTGACCTCCATCGTTACTGTTTTACTGTGCAAAGGGGAATGAGAGGTGCTTGCACAGAAGCCTTTATCTAAATACAACTTTTGAGACAACAGCATTCCCTCAGTTCTCCGTTCCTTACAGTCTACTCCTCCTGTGTACAACATAGAGAAGATAAGCATACCAACTGCTGTTTGGAGTGCTGGAGATGACAAATTTGCAGATCCGAAGGACATGGCAAACCTACTTCCCAGGATTACCAATCTTATTTACCATGAGCATTTTCCTGCATGGGGACATCTTGATTTCATCTGGGGGCTTGATGCAACTGAGAAAATGTATACAAAAATCATTGAACTAATGAAAAAATACTTGTGAAACCACGTGCAAAGTGTTGAATCATTTGGTAAAAACCTCCCAGTTTTCTATGTGGCAATAGGTGGAGGTAAACACACAAACACATGGTAATGTGTTGGTACTCTGACTGCTGTGCTCCTGAGAAATTTCAGGCGTATAACAACTCTGTTGTTCTCATGTTTGTCTCATATACCCCACAGAGGCATTCCTACGCCAAATTTCTGTCTTCACATGAAGACTCAAGAGTGGGATTTGTTCATTTCTCTGTTGAAGTAAACCGACCTTTGTTTAAATTAAACCATTTATCCACTTGACAGAGGACTTGGTTGTTTTTTTTTTCTTTTTCATTCCTCACACTTACTGACAGTGTCAACACAATCAAGAGATCTTCAGACACAAAAAACTGAACAGGCAATAGATGACTTCGAAACATCAAGCAACCCAACTTCAGAAAAACCCACAGAAGTATTCTCCTGCCCTGCCATGCCTACACATCACCAAGAGGTTTGTTGATGCGCTCTAAAACACCCAACATCAAAGAACGTAGACAGCAGTTGAGGAATGAGGAAATGCAGATGCATCAGGTCCTAAGCAATATAGATTGCACCCAGTGAATCATTCTTGAGATTGGCAATAAAGTTGTTGCAAGCACCCCGAGATACCATAAATAATAAATTTGACATTTATGCAATTTCTAAAGCATGGGAATGCAGTCAGCTGTTTTATCTTTCTGGCCATTAGCCCAAAGAGAGAACATGTTCATTATCCATGCAAGTGCCTCACATCTCACCTACAAGCTGATATGCTAGGTAAGTGTCTCTCCCCAGGTCTCACCCAAAATGTTCATTATTACAAGCTCAGACAGAGTAGCTTTGTGTCTGTGTGGAGCCTCAGATCATATTGCCCATCTTAGACCCTTTGTAGGTGAAGTCAGCATTCAACAGAACAGTTACACGGAAAAATATATCTGTGTTCTGTAACTCCAGAAAAACACAATGGCTTGTCCATGCACCTAGCCTAGCAGTCATTGGCAGTGCTGATCACAGTATCTAGCTTTTGGACTTAGCTTACAGGATATGGTCAAAACTGTCAACAAAAATAAAGAACCATTAGAACAAGAAAATAAGATGAAGCAGCATTTGAAAGGAGATTGGTCTTTATTGCAGCATTATTAAATAACAAAGTACCAGGCCACATTAATACACTGCTTACCACTGCAGGTTTTCTTCTGCCTTTACCTGTGTAAGAGAAGACTCATGAATTTATTATACTTTTGCATGCATCCACTGCTGCATGCAGCACTTTGAAAAGCATGCTATCCTGTGCACTCCCTTGTGAAGGATACACCTGGTTCCCATCAGTGGCATTTCATTTATTGATTTGTTTTTTCTTCCTTTACCAAAAGACTTTTTTTTCTCTACCATGCCCAAAAGATTTTCATTATTATTTCTTAACGCATTAAAGCAACATAGGAACTGGTTTTCTTTGTGGTCTCTAGCAACTCAAGGAATCTCTTTTTCCTGTTTCTTACATGAAGATAATCTTTCTTTTTAGTCACATAGTGAGAATTAAGGTTTGTGAAACTTGTAGCATGGATGGAAGGAGGAAATGCTAGATTGAGATTCCCAGTCACTGGGAAGAGAAGTACTCAGAGGAAGGGTACCAGACGTTATATAAAGTGCTGTGGCATATTGTGCAGTTGTCAAGTGTTTCCTCTACACACACTCTAAAGGATATTTTATTTTTTGCATTGGCTGTCAATCATCACAGGAACCATTTAGACTTCCAGAAACATTTTAGCTAGCTTTAAAAATCCACTGTCTGTGCAAGTCAATCAATAAAACTGGGGAAGCAGATGAGAAGGGCAATACTTTGAATGTGATTGTAATCACTCATGGCTTAGCAAAACCAGGTCTCACACACTATAGTCAAAGTCTGCAGCAAGGAATGGGTGGATTTAAACCAAGTGTTTATCAAGTAACAACCCTCAACCTTCTGCAGGACTCCTGCTGCTGTGTACGATGGATTGCCTGATGAGGTTATTTTTTGCATGTTCAAGAGTCCTTGATATCTAGGAATTTTTCCTTAGCATGCTTTCAATGTTGTGGAACTGCAGTCTTCTTGATATATCTAAGGGAGTCTCCCCATCCTGAAAGAAACAGATGAAATATATTGCAATATGATAGATAGGTCAAGCACAAAGAGCTTTCCCCAATTTGCCACCCAGATGCAGTGCTCTCCTGTCTAAGTTTCATTATCATGTCACAGCCTTGCTCTAATACTACTTTCACTGAAGCCAGGAGCAGAAACCTACCCTCCAGTAGTGACAACCATTCCACTGTTTCCCAGGGCTAAGATCCAAAGTCAGTGCAGACCTAAGCTGTGGAATAATTTCAAGAGGAACTTGGGCATATATTGCTCATCTCAACTCAGTAATGCAGGCACTAGTGGGTCAGTATTTATTTGGACAATATTTGAGCTTTTCTGATGATAGACTTAGCATATCTCAGAAGAAGGGTGTCCAGTGGCACAAAAAACACCTAGGAAGGCTCTTGTCACTCCCTTGCAACCTGCATCTTACAACAACTGTAATGCAGCTATTAATTAAGAAGAGGTACAATAAAGACAGATAAGAGATCTGCCAATCCAGTAGACACTGGTAGAAATTCAGCAGTGAAGGATATGGACTTTGAAGTTGCTCTTACCAAAGCAAACAACAAAGTGAAAGTTGCTATATACCCCACAGCACACAAGTCTACTGCCAGGAAGCTATGCACCCTAATTTTTTCTAAACTGCTGCACGCCAGCTAACTGCTGCACACACAACATTCTGGTTCACCATCACGATAAGGAAATACAGTTACCCACTTCAACCTCTTACCTGATTCTTTACAGAGGAGTCTGCATGAGCTTCAAGTAGTAGAGGAATGACTGTCTGGTTTTTCATTTCACAAGCATAGTGAAGGGCTGTGCTACCAGACTGAAGAGAAAGAGAAGCAAATGAGATTAGCTCTATAACTTCTTTAGCAGACCTTAGGCAAGTACAACTGCAGCCTTATTGTTTCCCCCTAGCAGTTACAGAACTCTACAGATCACCACATTCTGAAGACCAAGAGAAAACACAGGGTCTAGCACCCTGGCTCAACTTTTGCTCACAAATTTTGCTCAAGTCCAAGAACTCAGAAATGCTGATAAACTCAGACATTATACATCACTAGACTCTTTATAGGATCAGGTATTTAATACCAAAGTACCCCAGCCCAGCTTTCCTGATGTTAGGGGCACCTGATCTAGTGTGAGGTGTCCCTGCCCATGGCAGGGGGGTTGAAACTAGATGATCCTTGAGGTCCCTTTCTATGATTCTGATTCTAGGATGTCTCTTAATGGGCATCAGTTAGAAGCGGACAATTAGTTGATGAGTGGAGAATTGTATCTCCATTCATTAGTTACAAAACTATTGCCTAATCATCAAGGGGAAATACTGAATCCTTCTGGTATATCACAGTCACTTCAGTGCTTCACCCTGCTCAGAAAGCAGGACTATGTTGTTCAAAGGTTTGAAAGTCTGGTTTTAGCATCGTCACATGCATACAAACCACATTTGCTCTGGTATAAACCCACTTACAAAGTCTGCAGCATTAACATCCACTCCAGCTCTAAGCAACATCTTGATCAGATTTTCATTCTGTTTAGTCTTTGAGACCTGTTTGGTGCACAGGAAAGAGTAACACATAAGACAGTTCATTTGCATATAGTACTAAGTAGACTGGCTAAATACTGTTGTTTTTTTTTTCTGAAAGGAAGAGTGTCTGGCTTCTGTAAATGCCAGACTGAGGCAGTAATACAATTTTGCTCCTTCACTAGCTATGTTCACAGTGAATGTCCCTGTTCCTCCTATTGCTCTCCAAAGCTCCTTGCTTTAAAAAAACAACAGTCCATATTCTGTACAGGCTCATGGCCTGAAATATTACCATGAGGAAGATGATAAGGGGAAAGGGAAAGGTACAGGGTTTTCCCCACTTTCATCCAGACTCACCATGAGAAGATATCCAATAAGCATAACTGGCATGAGGATTATGATGAGCACATAGTCAAGGAAGGTAAATCGTTTTCTAACAGCATAATGCAGACAAGTGCGGTCCTTCTAAACACAAAACTCTGCTTAGTACCACATTCAGTGATCTGATTGCATTCGTTTAATACTGACACCATTGAGACAATTTTATATTTAACAAGCTTTCTTTTAGGTTATCTACTAGAAATATTTCTCTGATTTTCAAGCAGAAACAGACACACCCATTTTGTTTCCTTCAAGTAGGAGCACATTAAACACACACTCATGGGAATCATGATGCAAGAAAGATGTGGGACTCAAAGGATTCCATGTGTATGCCTGCAACCTTGGACATGGCTGCAGAGAGGAAGAAGGCATAGTGGACATCTCATGTGGCTACTATTGCTTCCCAGTATGTTAAATCAGAACAAGGAACCCCCCCAGCTCCTCGTCTTATAGATGTGCTGGTTACTGGAGCAAAGACATACAAGAGTTTATGGCACCTCCTCCGGCACATGTGAGAAACATAGAAAGTAGCAACACTGCCAGCAGATTCCCAGTGAGGAGAAAGTTTAAAAAAATTCTTTGAATACTGAGTGTACCAAAGCAACTACAGGGCAGAACTGTACATCTATGTGCTAAAGAACACTCGTGCTAAACTTCTTACAGATTGTCAGTGGAGTTTGACAGTCTAGGCTACAGTATTACACTCGGGCCCAAACTATGCTAAAAAGCCTCTCTCTGAGCCATCCTCTGCTCCCTATTCTCACTCCTTAGCACCACAGTCAAGCTCTGCACCCAAAAGCATGATTCCATCTGTGAAGATGAAGCAGAGAGGCACTTAAGAAAGCCAAGCATGGAAATCTAACTCAAAACCACACTTCCAAGTCACCTTAGGGAAAACATCACATTGTGCAAGGCAGGTAGGTTTTTTAAAATAGAGAACTGGGGAAGAACAAACACAAAGTTTCCCCTCTTGCTCCCCTCTATGCTATTATTTGTCATTATGCTGTTCTATAGCATGACAAAACCAGGAAAGTTTTCAGAGTCAGTCTGTCCTCAGGGATACATTTGTTAGAGCTGGACAGGGTCTCCTTAAGACCTTCCTTTTACGCAGGGTGAAGAAAAAGACAGAGCAAAAGCAAGGTTAGAGAAAGGACAGATAGAGGCTGGAGAGCAAGGTGAATGCAGTGTGGTGCATCAGTAAGCAAGCAGAACCCACTGGGGACCAAGGGATGGCATGCAGTACTACATAACGGGGACTGTGAACACAGAGAGAAATTCGGGTTGGCACAGTTTGTTATCTTGTGTGTATTGGCAAGTTAGGAAAATAAATGAGAAGACAAACTGAGTAGTCCCTGTTGCTTGCCAGAGTCCCTACACAGACATTCCAAGAAACTGAATGAATCCAATACACTGAAAGAACAAGTTGCTGCAAAGGAGGAGCTGGTGGCCACTTACCTTGTTTCTGAGGTTGACATCAGCATTTCTTTTCAGAAGATAGCTAACTATCCGGTTGTTTCCCTGTTTACACGCACAAATCAAGGGGGTGTCTCCACCAAAGCTGTCCTGGATGTTCACAGAGTTGCTGTTGCGCTCCAAAAGGATCTGAACTTCATTGAAATCGTTATTATAAGCTGCCTGACAAATGGGCTGATGAGAGCAGATAAAATTTATCAGCACATATTTCACGAAGGCATCCATACTTCCCATTCTGACTCACCACATGCACATCCTAAGACGCTGCCAAGCGCTTCTGACACGTTGCAGTTCTTGGTGACTTCCAGAAGGTGGTGGTAAGAGATACTCCTGCAGCTGCCACACAGCAGCTATCAGCCTGGTTAAGTCACAACCCTTGCACAATGGAATGAACTTTCTGTGAATTTTGGATGATGTGTCTAGAATCCAAGAAATAAATCTGTTTTATCTGCAACCATTCAAAACTGGCTTCTGATCTCATATAGGCTGGCCACTGTATTAAGCAGCAAGTGCTGACAAGGCTGCACCTCTCTTAAGTTTACAACAGGCTTTCCCTTTGGCTGAGCACTGCTGAATAAGAGGTACCACATCTGACGACTCAGTTCCCAGAACAGAAACATGCTTCAGGAAAAAGTTAAAAAAACAAATCCCTACAATGTTTCTTTTCTAGGGCTTGAAGTTTAACTTCATACCTGAAAAATAACACATCGCTGGAAAATACAGCTCAGGTCCTACTTGGCTTTTGAGAGCTGCTTGCTGTTGAAGTCCTCCTCAGTATTTCTACACAGTCTTGACCTAACCTGCAACTCCTTCTTTCTCCAGCTGCAAGAACTCAGACTAAGGAGACACTGAGAAATACAGGAGTGCTGTGAATTTCTAATGGCCTAATACAGGCAGAAAAGAGCACTGGAAAATGTGGCAGACTGGTAGCCTTGGAGGTTCTCTAGTCAAAAAGAGAATAGGTTTCTTCCATTTCTTCTAACTGTGACAAATTCTCCTGGCAGTGTGGGACAGTCAGGAGAACACCTACAGTTTCCTGTGTTAAAGATGCACTGGCAACTGGAGAACAGACATAAAATCTATCATATCTCCTTTAAGCATGTGTAAGAAACAAAGACCAGTGCTCCCACAACAGAAAACACTGACGAAAGCATCAGTGGGAAGTGAGCTTACACTTCTGAGGGTGATGGCAATCCAGGACACAGAGTGGCTACTCTCACCTACACCCACTTTATTTATAAACCTCAATGTCCTGACTGCCCTAGACAAATCAAAACAGATCCAGCCTACCTCCACAATGTATCAAGGCAGACCTGGTATACAGCAAAGGGCAGACTCTGGGGATTGGAAATAAGAGTTTCAAGATTAGCTAAGCCAATGACTGACTGATGATATTGCAATTCAGGTATGCAACAGAAAAATGAATATGCAGGTTTAAAGTGAAGCCTCTATAGTTAGATTAGAATGTCTCTTTCTGCAATATTCCTTCTTCAAGACCTTCAGAAGAGGATTTCATTGTTCAGCATCTGATGCTTCGGGAAAGGTGAGAATTAGTCATAGGACAAGCAAGAGTTTTCATGGTTGAAATCACTCAGTACAAGACTACCAGACAAAGGGTGCAAGAAAAGTAAAAATCTTGCACTGCCAGAAAGAAGGACAATACTTCTACATAACTGATTTTCTTTTTATTTTTTTTTTAATCAGTTGTGGTCCATGTGATTGAAATCAAGACCTCAGATCTGGATGACCTGCCACATCTGACTTGGTCTACTTGTTTTCAGAGCTCCTTACACCTCCCTCTGCAGTGAAACTATTTAGCAATTTCTACCACTTGTGAAATAAAGGTTAAAGGCACAGCACTAAGGACAAAGCATTCAGCCCACAGAAAAGAGGCT
Organism: Indicator indicator; assembly: GCF_027791375.1. NCBI lineage: Eukaryota > Metazoa > Chordata > Aves > Piciformes > Indicatoridae > Indicator > Indicator indicator. The sequence goes on along the minus strand of NC_072016.1, from coordinate 15,866,193 downwards.
CAGGTAAATCTGGTCTTGCAACTGGGAGAGCAATTCCAGATTATAATTGCTTCCTCCTTTGAGTACTACAGGGTATTGCCTAAATTAGATCAATGCTTTGCAGCTGTTTAGTCAAAAAGGAGTCATTTCATAATGTCCAGGTATTCTAAACCAATCCATAGTCTCTTCCTGTGTACTCAAATGAATCCAAAGGCATGCTATGATCTAAACAACAAAGTCTAAATTGCATTTGTGATGCTGAGGAACACATTAGTATCTAATCCATACTTCACAGAAAAGACAATTTACACTTTCTTATTTGCACCTCTCTAGATTTCTATCCTGTTTTAATGAACTACATTTTCCAAAACCCAATATATCTCACTCAAAATTTTTAAAGGAGGAGAGCTAACGTATGTGAAAATATTAGCTAAAAAGCACAGAAGATAAACACCACTTTAATTAAGCTAGATGATACTGTTTCCTTGTACAATGCTATCTCAGAGTAGTAGATCTGGAGAGGCAACAAATCCTTTCAGAATAAAGGATTCAAATCGTTTCAGAATAAAAGGCTGCAGGCTACCTGGCCCATCATTTCATGGTTGTTTCAAGAAAAAAAGAAACAGCAGTGCAATGCACTGTATTCACAGTCAAAAAGCACCCAGTGTACAAATGGAAATTTTATATAATAATGAAGAAGGTAATACTTACTATAAAATCCAGGGGTGTGCTAAATGGAGGATAGCTTGGGAATAAATCCCTATAGTTAAGAGCTAATAAGAGACAACATTATTAAAATAACTGGGGAGTGGGCACAGGGGTAATGTTTCTTTAGGCACTAGCTTTATTATCTGTATTCAGCATAAGACAAAGAGTTGTCTGCAGCTTGCAAAGTTGTCTGTTGTTTGTACCATGCTCAGAATCATTCTGATCTCAATGCACAACACCAAAATATGTTCAACGCTTACTTTCTGTGAAGTCACCGTAATTACACTGATCAAGCATTATCTTTACTCCTACAAACAGTACTTCTATCAAATTGCAACAGCCAAAGGAGGCAATTCCAAAAGCAGGGTGGGGGGAGCCCCACAACAAAAAACAACCAAAACAAAACAACAACAACAACAAATAACCTAACCAACCAAAAAAAACCCAACTAACAACACACACACAAAACAAAACAAAACAAAACAAAACAAAACACAAAACCAGATCTGTACAAGCCTGTTTGTGGGAGGCTGCAAAGGGAAACCAAACCCAGTGAATATCCCTATGTTCAATAGCTTCAGTTACTGTGCAGAAGATGGACACATACCTCCGAATAAAGTATTCCCATGCCTATTCTTCACTGCTTGAGGTTGTTCTTGTTCACCAGCCCAACAAGTTAACCTCACTTGAAATGTTCTTGAGCTTGTTTGATTCTGGTTAATATCTAACTTTAAAGTATCTCTCTTTCTCAAGCTACATATCTTTTAGGTGCTTTCTACTTGGTGGCACAAAACAATTATCTTTGGAAACCCAACCCAGGAAGGCAAATGTGAGAACAGCAGGTTATGGGAGACTGACAGAACAAGTTACAACACAGAAGCATTTTCCTTTGTCACTGTTGCCCTAACAGCCTCCAGTTACCTAAAAAGGAAAGTAGCAAAGCAGGTTGAGGAGAGGAGGAGGGGACAGGAGAGAAGAAAATTTCACAATTGAAGAAAGGGAGTGTGAAGCAGGAAACTTACAACTACTAACTGAACGGTAGCTAGCTTGCCATCCAATATATTTCTGACTAAAATATTTTCCAAACTTTCTGAAAGAATACTCAAGACACCTACTGGGAAAAGAGAAGCAGTCTTCCAAGCCCTGCCCTGCTGCACACCCCTCTCCCTCCCCACGCCCCCAGCAAAAGAAAAAAAAAATAAGTTACGATTTATGTTTACCCTGCTAATTTTCTCTGTTAATTGCATTAGGCTTTCCTTGGGAAGACAATTACTGGTGATGTCTACATACCTTCTGCATATTCATGGCTCTCATGATATGATGCTAATAGTATTTCTGTACTAAACTCAATCTTTTAAAGCAGGGCATGCTTATTTCAAGTGTCTGCAGAAACCCCCAAAATACCTTTTCCCTATATAGTTTAAATTCATCTTTCCCATACTTATAGCATATTTTAAAACAAATTCTAACTCTGTCAACAGTTGTTTACCAGAAGAAAATTAGGTTGAAGTGTAATAGAAAAATACACTACACCTACTTGTAATAAACCTCACAAGGATCCTCCCAACAGATTGATTATTCAGCTTGCAGTGAATATTCTGTTGGCCTAAAGACAAGGAGAGTGAGTAACATCTCAAAAACAAAAAGGTGTTCCCTGCCAGTATTTCTTCATATCCAGATGCTAAGGATTGAACATCCTCCTACATCAGTTGGCCAGGCTGTTGGAATTATGAACTACAACTTGTTGAAAGAAACCTCAAAGCACTCCATTATTACATATAACCATTTAGTAGTTTACAAAATTCTCTCCTAACACCAATATAAAAATGCATGGTAACATACGAAATATTAAACAAACAAACAAACAAACAAAAACCCCAAACCAAGCAACCAACCAACCAAACAAACAAAAAAACCCTCCTGCACAAAGCACAGCAGTAGCTTCAGGTAATACCTTTCTAAAGATAATGTAAATTACCTTTTAATCTAGCATCACATCTCAGGCTCTCTTAAAAATCACTTAAATTACTACTTTGGTCAGAGCTTCAACAAGAGAACAGATAAGCAGCTCAGCCATGGTGAGGTATGAGACTCATATACATTTATGTAGTCACAGATTCACTTCTGTTTCACATAATGTCTTTAGTGAGGATTTGAATCCTGGACTTTCTGAGATTTTTTGTTGAATAAATCTTTTATTTCCAAAAGGTGCCAAGGCTCAATAGATGTCCAAACTGCAATTTACTCAATCTGTGTAGGAATCATGAGTCTTACTTCCCTAAATAATTTAACAGCGTTTCAAAGCTGTTGAGCCAGAAGTGCACTAAGAGTTTGTCGGAAGGGCCTTCACCAGAGGAAAAAAAAAAAAAAAAGGCAACTCAGTTTTAAACCAAATATCAATTGGAATTCAGAACAGCACATTCAATAAAAGACATGGAAGGTAATTTATCTCTTTAATTTCCAAGCACTGTGAATGAGATTGCTCCAAATGGCATGAGCTGGAAAGAAATATCTGGCCTTGCTGGAGTTGTGTGCACAGAACAGTCCTCAGAAATGTGTATTCCTCAAAAACACTGTCCTGGAATGGTCAGTGCCTGGACAAGGAGAACACTAATCTCTTACACTTCCCCTCAGCAAAATTGTTAGCTACTCGGACAACACCCTTGTAGCACTGCAGGGGTCCCTTACACCTCTGCTTCAGGACTGAATTAACTCAGTCCCTCTGAGCACAAAGAAGCCCCTCCATGGCACAGACCAGTGCCTGAATTTTATAACACTTCAAGAAAAACTCAGTGAAGTGATGGTGCCACATGAACAACACAGGTCATCCCAGCCCTCCCCTTGCCTCCTGATGCTTGTATGAATGATCACTACTGGGTTACTTCTGTTACAGCTCATCCCATGGCTAAGCTCCAGCAGCTCATCATTCATACAGGCTGATGCTAGCCTGCCCAGACTTCTGTTCCCTGTAATCATCTTATGGGCATAACATGAAACAGAACAGTCCTATAAAAGTCACTGGGCTGTATATCTGCACAAATCTGTTCACACATGTATGTGTTTTTACAATCAGTGCCATCATATAGAACAACTCAACGTAAAATTGTCCAATTTGCATAGAGATATCTCAGCAGATTGAAGCATTTGATAAACAGCTATCTTCTTTCCCATACATGCCTGCTCAAACAAGTAATCGTCTGGCAAATGCATTGTCCAGGGGGGTGTGGGCACGGGGTCTGTACAGGAGCATAGCTGAGCTATTGTCTAGTTGTATATGCACATATGTATTTGTATATATTTATTAGTTTTTGCATTTAGTGTACTTCTGTATTTAGTCTACTTTTGTAAATATTATTTTCATTTAATTTCCAAATTCTGAGTACGTGTGGTTATTTACCCTCTTAGGGCAAATTCCATGTTCTGTGTGGTGTAAACCCACCACAACCTGGGAAGAGGAATAGGCTTCTAAGACAACAGGAAGATCATACACAGAACATTTCCTTAAACATTACTTTTGTATTTTACAGGGCTTGTAAAGGAGAACACACATTCCCCTTTGTCCTTTCCCCCCCAAGCCTGCAGATCATCAGCGATATATTTAGAGGCATAGGATGCCTCTAATTGAGAGAGAGATGGCAGACACTGAATTAAGGCAGATTCACAGATTGCATTGGGTTGAGAAGGACCCTCAAAGGTCATCTCATTCACCCCTTCTGCAGTGAGCAGGAACATCTCCAAAAAGAACAGGCTTCCCAGGGCCACATCAAGTCTGATCTTGAATGTCTCAAGATATATTTGGGCACCTTATGCCATGTGTAGCTATAGGCCAGACCATCTGGGCATCAAAGTTTTATTCCAGCATTTTCAAAACAGAATACTTAACCATCTTAGCTGGCATTGTTCTCTATGTAAGGACAGCACATTCTAAGAAGGTTCTGTATGCATTTTAGGTTTTGTGTCTCCTGTGCTCTTTTTATTAGCTTTACTTTCATTGTTCGGTTGGGTTTACCCATCTTTTGCTAGTCACTCGATTCCTACTGACGATATCAGAGACAATATTACACATCCCATATGCCAGCATGAGGTGAAACTAGGTAAAATGCTGCAGGTCATTCCAGGCTGACAACTCTATGAAACGAAAAAACTCTGTATGGTGTCAGCTGGGAATACAGCAGAGAAAAGGCTTCTGTATTCTCTCACAAAGCAGGGATATCAGACTTGCTGAGCTATAATGTCTTTCATTGAGAAATCTCTTTTTTGGCTTTTCTAGATGCCACTCTACTTCATAACTCAGAATTGGTTTTGTAGTGACTCTCACCAGATTCTGTTTACTAGCAGAGGCTTACATCACTGTTTTCCCACACAAGACAGCAGATGAATAACACCTACTTTCCAGAGAATTTTCTGCCCGGGACGGATACAATTAATTCAGTGGTTAGGCAAAGGTCTCCAAAAATACTGTATTGTCACAAGGTTCATGGAAATGGCTTGGAAGAAGCAGAAACTTTTGTTAGCATCCTCTCTGTGTTTTCAAACACAATGTTTCCAACCTTAATTCAGTACATGAGAATCCCTACAGAAGCTGACTGACTCAGAGCAAATTAGTTTTTTGGGTTTTTTTTTCAGTCTTAACAAGAGATTTGGGAATGTGTGTGTGATGCTAAACACATGCACTGCATTGAAAGAATTGTCCCTAACAAAGAAGAATGGTCCCCGAGCACTTCACAAGTAGCAGTTCAGAAAACAGATGACAGGTGTGAAGCCAGTTACTATGCCAGCTTCTGTACAAATCATCACAGCAAAGACCACATTTGTAAGTAGAAAGCACTTGGAAAGCTTTATTTGGTCACAGAACTCCTCTTGAGACAGCTAGCAGTACAGACCAAGATCTGCCACAGCATCAAAAGACAAAATCCCCCAGGTCCCTGCTAAATATCTGAACCACAGGTTAAACGCCTCTTTACCTTTCCTGCCCCACGCTGCAATTTGGTCTTTCAGAATGTCATGCAATGGTGCTGTTTATCATAAAATAACTCCACTCCTTAAATACTGCTAAATCAGCACTTAAACATACCTTCCTATATATGCAGACACCACACAGCCCTCTACTGCTACTCCTTTCATTGGCCAAGGTTTCTACCAGTGAAGCAGTCTGCTAGTGGAGACAGACTAGAACTGCAGCAGAAGCCAGACAGTTACAAAGCAGAGGTGAGTTGCTTGCACATTATGTGTTCGTGGTCTCTTTCTCTGTTGCCTGTCTCCATAGAGATGTGCAGTCTTGCTTTGGTGCACTTGCTCATGAGTAGACAGCCTGCACCCTTTCTGATCTGCAAGCCTGATGCTATGCAGCTAAGTGCATGCTTGCTGAATATGAGAAGAGGAAAAAGTGTTTGACCTGCACAAATGGGGAAATGGTTCCATTTTGTTCTCATTGTTGTTTTTTTTTTTTTGTAAGGGTGTTGCTCTGCACGTATGAAAATCTCAGTTTTGAAAGTGTGTGCTTAAATTGGACATTTTGCTTTCATAGTTTAAAATTAATTTAAATTTTCCTTGTTAGTTAACCAGGAGATTCGGACTTCCACTAGCCACATTAACTGCCCTGGTGCCTTTATATTCCATTTACAGAGTATGTGAAAAAATACTGTGACTTTGTCAAGAGTACACTCAAGATGAATCAAGGTTTAAAGTTTATTTTCATTAAATATCAAAAACCTACATAAATGGCCTTTTGCGTGTATCTTTCAGGTCTCTTCCTCTACTTTTTTTCTTTTTTTTTTAATTAAATATTTCAGTTAATTCCAGTTTGCCATGGTAAATGCCGCTCTTTGGTATTGTTTCATTACATGAAAAGAGTAGCTTGCTGTTCAAGGTTCCTACAGTCAAGGCTTTCTCACTGAAATGTGATAGTGTGTGCCAAGCCTTGGAGTTAACTGGCATACCCCATCTGATTTAAAAACATTCATCTGCAAGTGCCTTAAAACATGCCAGCTAAGCCAGGTGACAACAGAGTATACAGAAAAAAGTATAACCCTAAAAATGGCAACAATTCAGCTACTTGGCTGTCTTACCTTTAGTACAAAACCAAACTATGACTTAGGCTGAAGGTCTCAGTTTTGCTCCCAAACAATGTTCCACATTCAGAAATAGAGGAACAGGTTTTATTTCTGTTTGAACTGAGTAAACCAGCTGAAAGCAGTGGAGTACCTACTATAAAACTGTACTTCCAGAGTGCACAGGTGGGAGGAATTCTGTGCTGTTGGCAAAATGGAAGTATTCTCCCTCAAAGTCAGGGAGAACACGGTGTGTCTCGATGTCAATATTAAAATTAATTAATTAAAAAATTAAACCAGTTTTTGTTTAATCTAGCCCTAGTGACTCAAGGGCTATGATAGATTTAATAAAAAATTACAATAATTGAGAACCCCCTTCCTCATTAGGAAGTTCAGGGGGAAAATTAAATCTTTTGGCTAGCCTTTCCAGGCTCTCAAAATCTTAAGTCTTCCCCATGATACGCCAGATAATACACTCTACTTTTATGACCTGTGGGTTTCCTCAGTGCTGATTACAAATGTGGCTACTGTCAAAGCAGAGAGCACTAACTAGACAGAGGACGCTCTACAATGTCTACTCAGAAAAGCTTCCCTGTGATGATCAGTCAACCCTTAAAAACAATGAAAATTGAGTCTTTCCTCAGGTGACCAAGGAACAGATTAGCAATAGGAAGCACATTCTCCTGAAACCTTTGACTCACTCCTGGCTCCTGTTAAACAGGGTGAGCTGTAGGCAGTCCCCCAGGTACTTATTCTGGCAGACCTTGAGCAGCCTTCAGGAGACTCCTCACTTGGGTCTTCCTGTGGAATTTCATGTCTCTCTCTTCCCAACACAAACACCCCTGCATGTGCTTGTTCACACAGCCCAGAGATGTGGTGCCTCCTTGTACTGCTCTGCTCCCAAGGAATTGGCTTTTCAGCAGGATTTGCAACACCCTCCACTCTGAATTCAGACACAAGTCACTGCAGGAAGACTCGCAACCCTGAATGCTTTATGAATGTTGTAAGTTGGATCTCCTTCTCTACCTTTCTTTCTAAATTTTCTATCACAGTACTGCTACTACTGTGCCATCACTAGCAGTTCCTGTCAGGAGGCTAAAAGTAGGGACCCTCCAGCAAAAGGGAGCACCAGCCTACAAGAAAATTTGGTGCTCCTACCCAAACAGTCAGAGCCGCTAGAGAAAATACTTCCTCTGCAGTGGAGATAAGGTCTGGTTTGTAGTCTCTAGGAAAACAAAGTCCTTGACTTCTGTAACAAACTTTTTGTTCAGATCTTCAAAATGCAGATTCTCACAACACAAAATAATCCAAGACCCCTTGCTCTGAATCACCAAAGATTTCTCCACAACAGTCTAATAGGTGGTGCTGTGAGAGAGTCAGTAATAGGAGATCCACCCTACCTGGCTTGCCTAACTGCACTTTGGCAAGAAAGGGTTCATTATGGCCCCAAACCCACATCTTCTGGCACCATTGCATGTTTACTGCTGAATACTTGCTCTCTAGAGAGGTATGATCTCTATTTGCCTTGCAAAACATGACAAAATCATCTCCCAAAAGGTTAGTCACTCAGTATGATTCTGCTTTGTCCCACAATATAGGGTCAAATACCAGAAAACTACCACCCAACCAGATCTCAAGAAGGCTTGGATGCACCTTTTTACAGGACCTCTAATATTAATTCTCAGCCACAATCCCTGTGGCCAGGAGCCTTGCACTACTATCACAGAACAGCCCACATCCACACTGCTCATCCAAAGCAGGATGGCTTTATCTGAGCTGTTTAATAGCCTAAAAAATTCTAGAAGAATAAAGATGTGTCTAGGTAAAGTGGTGGAGAGCACTGGGATGCTTGGGAAAAAGCTACTTCCAGGACTGTCCTAACCCATGACAGCCCATACACCCAAACTGCAGGGCTCAGTCTAATTTACTTAGGTCTAATTTACTGCATAGGTGAACTCTGTCACCCTGCCACTCTTACAAGCCTCTGTAGGTCTCAAATACCACTACTACAGCAATTACTACCTAGCCAAAACCTAGGCAATGTGAGATATGTCAAGAAAGCTCCAAGTATAACTAGGTGCTTCCAACCTGAGCAAATGCAACTCTTGGTATTTCAATTTGTGGGATACAGCATTAAAAAGCAAACACAGCTCAGCTGCTCTCACCACTGTATGCAAGCTCCAGGCCCCATGGCTATGTTATAGTTTATATGTGATCCTCTCCAAAAGAGAAGGACATGGGTTTTGTTGTCCTGTAGGAATCTCTTTTAGGTCCCTTCCTACCAGTACAACACCAAGCAGTAGAGAAAATATGATATGTTATTACTGTTATGTTCTGTAACAGGTTAAACTTAACCCATGATGCTTCATAGCATGTCCATGGCTAGTTTCACATTCCTGGATAGAAGCAGCCTCTAGACACCTTCTCCACCCATCTCTACACTGTAAACACATGTTAACAAGCTCCCCTTTTCTCCTTTCCCTCAGAGTGAAATTATCAGATACCATGGATACCCCAGTGAGGAATATGGAGTTATCACAGAGGATGGATACATTCTTGGTGTTTTCAGAATTCCTGCTGGGAGGAACAGCCAAAATACAGGTGTGACACAGTTACAGGACATAAGGAAGTTCTAAGACTTAACTCCTGCGTGGGTCCCCTATCTTTCCCTTTCGTTCATGCAATGGCATGTTCCACGTTTTTCCACCTCAGCAAGAACACCTACTCAGGAATGTGGCCTGTATCATTTACATAGACCAAAAAACTTCTGCAAAGCCACGCTCTGCACTCCAGTTTTAACTGCACATTACTTCATATTATTGCAGCATAAGAAAACACTCTGCTTTTTCAGGGAAAAGGCCTGCAGTCTTGCTACATCATGGTACTTTAGGAGATTCTATTCAGTGGATTTCTAACCTGCCCAACAACAGCCTAGGCTTCATCCTCGCAGATGCCGGCTATGATGTCTGGATGGGAAACAGCCGAGGAGACACCTGGTCTTTAAAACACAAGACCCTTAAGCCCTGCCAGAAAGAGTTCTGGCAGTTCAGGTACTCCTTGGAGAAAGAATTATTGAAGAAAATAACTTTACGGGGTCTAGCAAGATTGGGCAGTTAATATTGGGATGCAGAACCTTTCCCCTTCTTGGTTACATGAAAAGATCTCCTGGACTATATGAAAGCCCTACTGCTTTTCATATATCTGACTTCAAGTGGGACATCCAACATCTAAGGAGACTAGCCAACTCCCTTCCTCAGATGCAGCCCCTTCTGGCATTGTCAAGGGGGGGGTCATAAGAAGGGCTTAGCTATGTGACCTGGACAGGGCCTTCTGGAATCAGCACATACAGAAGCAAGACTGGAAGTAAACAGGTCACCTTTGTCCATACAAAGTGCTTGTTTTTCTGAGGAAAAAACTTCCAAAACTGGGAGGCATCTGTAACTTTGAAGTCTGCCACCAGATACTGTGTTCCAAGTCAGATAGGAGTGAAAACTGAGCTCAATGTAGAAAACTGATCTATCACAACTGATATTACCTGAGAAATATTTTCTTAGTCCATGATGATGAGAGCAATGATTGACTTCTGCAAGAGCCTCAGCTAATGGACAAAACTGCACCTCCTTTGCAGAGCCTAAGGCATTCAGCAGACTGGCAGTACAGCTGCACCCCTCTACCCACTTCCCCAACTCAAGCAAGAATGCAGAAGTGTGCAGCCTTGTCTTTCAATGGGCCCTGCTTGGTGCAATGAACAAAACTGACAGTAACTCACACCATGACAGACAGTTTTGCTAGTGTTCTGTGTTTCTCCCCTATAGCTTCGATGAGATAGGCAAATATGATGTTCCTGCAGAGCTGTACTTCATCATGAATAAAACTGGACAAAAAGACGTGTACTATGTTGGTCACTCAGAGGCTTCAACTGCAGGTAATGTTATGACTGCTTGAGTATGAAACAGTTAGTGCTACTGTTTATGATTTATGTATAAGATCCATGAGTAGATGGCCAAAAAGCAGCCTTACAAAATTGTCACTTCTGAGAAAATCAGTACTTGGATGTGCTTTAATGAACCCATATCCTTAGAATGAACTCTGTCTCCCAGACAAAAGTTTCAAGAATCAAACAAATTTCCTTAGGTTTTTCAGCACAAAAATGTACACCAGGCAATGGGCTAACCTAATCTCACTTCTTTGCTGCCTACTGTTTTTTTTAATGTATTTGGTGTGTGGAAATCACTAACTTGACCTGTGTCTTCTGTGTTTGCAGGCTTCATTGCATTTTCTACTTACCCAGAGTTGGCTAAAAGGGTTAAACTGTTCTTTGCTTTGGGACCAGTAGCCACAATCACACATGCTACCAGTCCTCTGGTAACATTTACACATCTTCCCCAACCACTGATCAGGGTATGTCATTTCTCTTTCTAGAAGACGTCATTGCCTGCTTTGTCTCTATTGGACTCATTTAACCTGGAATTCATGTTCAGGGTGTGATGAGTTAAGAATTAATTCAGTGTATCAGACTGTTGACTGTGCTGGTAGACTTTCCACAGAGCGAAGCTTCAAGGCTTGAAGCGGTATCTCTTTTGCAACTTCTTTAAGATAACAGGGATATTTTCACCATAAGTTGTTTTAAAAATATCTTTGAGGCAAGCTCACAATTAGCAGGGTAAAAGGAGTCTAACATAGTCTACTACATCTAGCCTTATGAAGTAGTAGAAAACTACACATAAGATATTTCACGTACTAATTTTATTAGACATTGTCTAGGCTCAGTCTGAATCAGGGGATGAACTACAGCAATTGCTCTATCACCTGATGATATCGCTGAAGCAAAGAAGGGAGATCAGGAAAAGAAGAAGCAACCTGCAGGTTGAAAAGATAATCAGATTTAATGAAATTGCATTTAATGAATTCAACTTAAGAACATACTTTAAACAGTGGCAAGAGATTTCAGCAATCTTACTTAAGTGCCAAGGGTATTAGAGAAGAAAGAGTGACAGTTTTCTGCATGAAATAATCCTGCAACAATGGAAGATCCCCAGATTTTGCACCTTTTCTTCATTCAGTTCCTACTCGGCTGTAAAGGAGTTCTTCAACAGAATGAACTGATGAAAGGGTCCCTAACAGGGTTATGCAGATCTCTGGGAAAATTTTGTGCCAGTGTCTTCCGCTTCATAGCTGGGGATAAGATACAAACTCTGAACACGGTAAGCATGTTCAAGAACTCCTTAATATCAGTAAAGCTGAAGTAATTTTGAAGGAAAAAAAATTCTTCCTTATGTCTACGTACAGTTGCAGGGACACAGAGAAATGTGTTGGAGTTTTCAAGTAATGCAAACTAGGACCTCAGCTAATGCTGAGAGGTGACACTTGACACATCCAAATCACAGAAGGAAGAAAGGCTGAATTCAAAATGGTCCCATCTTGAAATAACATCCCTCAGTGTCCTTTCTTCTGGAGCTAAGCCAAAAAAAAGTTGGACAGATACTAAAGCTTTTTTAAATGGACAAACAAATAGAGAAAGGCCTTTTTTCTGTTGCACAATTTGTATTTTCCTTCCTAAACAAGAAGCCATACAGATTGTCTGAAATGAGAGATTGTTTCTTTCTGTTCACCACACATCAGAATATTTCCAGCCCAAACTTCAAGGCTGTTTCTTCACGCTTTCTCAATGGCCAGACCTCATTCCTTTACTGCTGCTGCCTTTTATTTTTGCAGACTTTCCACATCGATTCTCTAGTAGCCTTCAATGTCTCGTACTCAGACTATTTAACAAGTGTTCCATAAAACCCTCACACACACATAAGCCTTGTTGTGCTTGAGCAGACAGTCTATTAACAAACCTCCTCTACTGCTTAAGCACAGCACTATTTAAAAGCATCAAGCAAACTTAAGAAACTGGGAAAAAAAAGGATGGACACACTCCCCAAATGATATTTTCCATATGAATAAGCACCAACCGAGGAAAGACTCTCCCAAAGGGATAAAATTCTACTCATTGCTACTGTAAACTCACATATTTTCAAGTCTCTTCCTCAACTTTCTTTTTGATATTTGAAAAATGTTCTATTAAAATGGAGTTTTAGCACAGTAGCAGTGTGTAGCTTAGGTCTTCCACAACTTCCTTCTGGCACAGCACCGGATCACTACCTTCATAACACTTCTGCTCTCTCTCCAGAGTCGAATGGATATATATGCAGGACATTACCCTGCTGGAACATCAGTACAGAACGTTATTCATTGGCATCAGGTACAAATGCACACTGCTGTATGGCATTTGCTGCTGCTTTTTATGCAACCAACAGCCTACAGGGAAGTCCAGAGGCAGTGGATCTGGGAAACTGCCCATCACATCTCATTCTATGCTGCTGTGAGCACCTGCCACTGAGAGCACTGTTTCGCCTGGCTCACCACATCATCAACTGAATTGCTCCTTTGGTATCAGGCACTGAGATTTCCCCAGGGCATATCAGGCCTCTCAGAATTTGGGGCTCTAATGGCTTCCAGCCTTTGTTTTTTAAGACTTTTGCCTTGAAAGCTGCAGAAGGGAATGTAAGCAGTGCCTAGGCACTTGGCAGGCAGTAGGAGGATAGTGGAAACCAGAGCAGCCAGGAGATGAAACATACAAGAAATGATGCTGTTTAAAGCTTTTCTCCCAGAGGGTTAATTGCAGCCTGGATCATCTCCCAAAGGCAGTTAAGCACAAACACTTCTGCTGGAACAATGGCAAAGTGGGCATCTGCCTCTTCTGCTGCCATATTAGGCCACTGTCAGACCTAAGTTTGTTCTACTTATGCTCCAATTCAGGCCAGGGCAAGAATGCATCCCTCAGAAACACATCGCTGCGTGTGCACAGTATTGTGGCCACTTCTGTTAACACTTAAATATGCACATGCTCCTCCACACACCTGTGACTAAAATTCCCAGGATCCAGACCAGCAATACCCAGAGCCAGAAAACAGAGGCAACATAGCAGATATCCAGCATATCCATAGTTAAAGTTTGTACCAAAAAAAAAAAAAAAAGACAACAGTATAGGGTTAAGATAACCACACTCTGCTCCCAGTAGCCAAACTTTGAAAGAAATACAGAGTCTCTGGAAATGTTGCCACTAACATAAGCAGACCAGAAAAAACTGACACACAGAAGCTGCGATGTCATACATTACACCAACTAGACTAGTAATAGCCCTGACACCGCTGTGTCACAAAAAGGGGTCCCAACTTTTGCTAACTAAGACAGTAAAGCAAAACTTTAATGACAAAACACACCAAGGGTGGTGGCTGAGGATCAGGAGAGAATACTAACAAGGTGAAAAATGACAGTCACACCCAATATGTTTAACACAATCACACACCCATCTTCAGTAACCCTGGAAGCCTGTCCACTGTATGAGCCTTGGCTTCAATCACATACAAAACACCTACAATGTACTTTATCACTTAACACTTTCATTTTATCTGTCCTTGTTACAATATTACTAGGTAGGACATGCAGACAAATTTCAAGCTTATGACTACGGCTGTAAGGAGAACATGAAGAAATACAACCAGGTAAGGCAATATGTTTTCCCCAAGAACACATTCTTCAGTCCTGGCAAAACCCAGAGTAAAAAATTCAGATTTTAGCACCTGTGAGTGCTGAAGAGGGGGAGAGTGGTCTGAGGTAATGTTTCACCTGATTCTAGTATTCGTACACATAAAACCCATTCACAGACAGCTCCTTACAAACAGCCAGGACTGTATGAGTATGAAGCTCTTAATTTCCTCAAAAAATCCTCAAGCTCTGCCTAGCCGTTAAACACTAGACAGGGGGGGAAGGAGGGAAGGAAAATAATTGAAAATGTATACACTGGTTTTGAGAAGCTACTTATGGCAAAAATTAAACAGAAGGGATGATTCAGTACAGCACAGTAGAGACTGCTGTGGTGATCTAATGTATCCTGTATGGAAAAAAGGAAACACAAAACTTGGTCACTAGGAGCTTTAAGTTACTGCCTAGTTAACTCTCTGAAATGCTGCACTCTCCTGCAACACTATTAACTTCTCTAACTTTTTTTTTTTTGACATTTAATCAGATCAGTTGATTTGCAGTGAGCTTTTCTGAGTCACAGTAGTTGTTTTATGTGTGGCACATTAGCTCACAGGTGAGAAAGATCCCACAGATTTTTCTGACAATTTCCATCCACACATACAGTCTTTAAGTACTGAAGTTTATATTTGGGAATAATATTCTTGAAGTTCTTGAAGTTTAGGGAACTGCCCAAAAAAAAACAACCAGTCAACAAGTAAAATACCAGAATCATCCTTAGATAATAGAGGTTAATTTAAACTCATCTTGTGCATGGCCCCTTACCACCCTGTAAACAAACAGCCATCTAAATAACTTACATTTGGCTCTGGTCTCAGAAGATCATCATTCTAATCTTCCATGTTTCTTTGATTTCCTCTGTGATGATAGGCAAGGCAAGTATGCTCATAGGCTATTACTCCACCAACAGCAACACTGCGATTTAGAGAGAGTATCAAGTGAAGTGTGGAACAATGTAACTAAATGTTTTTCACTTCATGGCCCATAAAAGCATGAAGAGGATCCTGCATACACCAAAAATGGGACACATCTGAACAGCAGCTTCCCAGTCCTTGCTTAGTAAGCACAGTCACTGCTTTTTCCCTTTCCATAGACTCACTTCCAAGGGGCACAAGCAGGTGCCAATTTGCAGGACAACTCTTAGTTTGGCATTATAAAAAGACACAGGAACAGGGTGGATCCTTCTCTTTCATCAACAGGGAATGGGATTAATGAAATAGAGACTAAGAGGGTGAACTTCATCCTTACTGTTTTACTGTAGTGAGTGCAGAGGGGAATGAGAGGTGCTTGCACAGAATGCTTTCTCTAAACACAACTTTTGAGACAGTATCATTCACTCAGCTCTCCTCTCTTTCTTACAGTCTACTCCTCCTGAGTACAAGATAGAGAAGATAATTATACCAACTGCTGTTTGGAGTGGTGGACGTGACAAATTTGCAGATCCAAAAGACCTGGCAAAGCTACTTCCCAGGATTACCAATCTTATTTACCATGAGCATTTTCCTTCATGGGGACATCTTGATTTTGTCTGGGGCCTTGATGCAGCCACAAGAATGTACAGGAAAATTGTTGAACTAATAGCACAACACCCTTAAAGCTTCACACGGGGGATTCATTCATCCAGTAAAAATCCCAAAGATTTCTGTTTACCATCGTAATTGTTTGACATGGGTGCCTTTAAGAACCATAAAGTTGAGGACCTCCAGGAGGTCCAGAGCATCCAGAGTGGACAGGAAATTGTACTTTTTGTTATTTCCCAAAATGCCTGCATCTAGCCTTTATAAGGGCAGGCACAGCACGAGCTGTTCCTTCCCCTTTTCCCTTTTTTCCCCTTTCCCTCTCTCTCCCTTCCCAATGTGCTGCTCCCTTATCTTTTGTGATGTGGAGGAGTGAGGCCTTGAGTGGCCCTGGCAGGTGCCTGAAGCTGGCAAGCCAAATTCTAGCTGCATCACATGGGTTCGGTATGGGGGTGCAGAGAGGCTTAGTATGCATTTGAGGCCTGGTTGTTTGGCCTGGTTTAGTGGATTTTGGGGAGAGCTTTGGCTTAATGGGCTTCTGCGTTAAGCCCAGACTGTGCATTCTGTGTATTTTATAAACTTTTGCAGGTAGTTTTTGAATAGCACTTCCATTTAATCTTCCAATAATATTCTGTATTTCTATCCAATCCTGTGTGGAGTTTTCTTTAATTCCTTTGAGAAGAATTAAGGAGCCTCTCTTCCTCTACTCCTAAAACGAAGACAAGCAGTGGAATATGAGTACAGGGATTGGTATAGGTCTTTTCAAGCCACTGTTGATTGGTTTGCAATGCTTCTACAATGCTATTTTCCACAATGTCACATTCTTTTGCTGCCTGGAGTCTCTCTGGCAAAGTGGAGGTACATGCAAGTAACTGCTAGTAATACAAGTATATTAACAGGAACATTTTAGGGATCACTTATTTTGGAAGATTTTAGGTTTTATAGGACTGATTTTGCTACAACTAAGATTGCTTTTTCTCTTCCCTTGTAGATGACTACCATATATTCCATCTGAGATAGAGGTATTATCTCCTGAACACCCAAAAATAGGAGATACTAATTTCTCTGTTGAAGTATTAGTGATTTTTGTTTAATTTAAACAATCTATCCTCTTGACAGAGTGTTTTGCCTGTTTTCCTCATATTACCAACAGAAGCCAGCCAGACCCAAAATACCTTCACTTGTAAGAATATCCTGGCATCTGAGCAGACCTGGGCTTTAATGGCCCAAATACCAAGTCATCCAACATCAGAAAAATTATGTCAGTGAGAAATCCTTTGACTCTTTCACCAATGAAGATACTCCCTCACGCTAATTAATGATTTGTTAAACCCGCCACTACAAAGAGCACAACGGTCTTCATGCTCATAACCTGGCAAATGAGGACTGACAAGATGCAGGCATAGAAGCGGCCTGCACACAAAGGACAACAGCATCCATCTCAAGAAGTATTCCTGGCACTGTCAGTAAAGAAGTTGTTTGAAGTTCTTCTAGCTTCTCAGTTCAGTGTGTTTGTGCACCTCACTTACTCATCTATAAGGTTGTCCCAAAAGGTGAAATTTCTTATTGAAGGGTTCATCATTGCAGGCAAAGACAGGTAGCTAAGCACTGTGGGTGTTTGTGTTTGTGGGAGATTGGTATCAGTATATAAACAAAATATGTTTGTTTCATGAGGTATAGGAAACACATGCTAAAGAGATGACACACCTTCTCTAGCAGCCTGTGGTATCACTGGGAACTGAGCTCCCAACTTCTGGAGAGCTTTGCAGTCCAAAACACAGAGATTGTGAAGTGGCTACTCTTACTCACTTGTTAGAAACACCAGTGTCCTGACTGCCCCAGAGAACTCAGAACAGATGCAGCCCACCTCCACAACATAGCAGGGCAGACCTGGCACAGGCACATGAAACATTTCACCCAACACAAACATGAGCTCTAGGTCTCAAGGGAAGGGGAGCAGGACAAACAATTCCAGCTTAGGAAAAGGGGAAGCAAGTACTTCTTTGAGCTACCTGGCAGCAAAGCCCTTCACCTCTGCTCTCATTCAGACTTATTCACCACCACCTAACATTCAGACAAGAACCATACAATGAACCTGACTGCACGATGCTGCACAAAACATACAATGGAAGGGACAGAAGACAGAGACTCATACCACCAAACTCCTCCTACCCTTATTAGTGGTGCCTTTTCTCTGCCACAGCATCAGTGCTAACTGTAAGGTAACTCAGATTCTCCATGAACCAGAGCATGTGGTTCTGCCCTATTGAAGAAAGTAAAGGGCAGACTACCGAAGAAATTAAAGGGCAGACACTGGGGACTGCCTTTTCTGATAAATGAATGAAAGGGGATCTAGCAGTTCCTCAAAACCAGGTTGTGTGAACACAGGTCTGAAATTAAGCTTGCTCACCTTGGAGGCACCCACCAAGGAGACATCAAATCCAAACTTCTTTAGAGGGAAGAACCAGTCACAGACTGGGAATTATTTAAGTCAGTGACCAATACTGCTTGCAAAAGTATACAATGTGCAATATCATCCATATTGAATGCCTCAATCAGCCTAATGATCACCTCTCAACTGAGTCTTACAAATTGTTGCCAAATTATCTAATGGAAGACAACAATTTCCAAATGAACATCAAGTAGGCTCTCCACTTGCCAGTTTCCTGCAACCAAATGTTATCTTCTTACTGTCATCCATCAGGAATGCAGTCCTGGACAACAGGAATACCCACTCTCTTCACTTCCCCTTGGAAGATTCTTAGCTACTCAGACAAGAGCCTTGCAGCATTGGAATAGTTCATTGCACCTCTGCTTCACAATGAGATTAACTCTACATCCTCCTGGGCACAGAGAAAACTCTCAATGGCATATACAAGTGCCTGTATTTTATAAGATTTTCAAAAATACTCAGTGATACAAAAACTCCAAGACAACAAAGTATGTGTTTGAAGAAACACAATATCCTTTTTTTCTTTTTTTTTTTTTTTTTTTTTTTTGCTTGTTCAAATCAGTCCCTCCTGATCTTAAATCCAGGACCGGAATCTGTTGCCTGACGCTACTGCCACGAGCACCAAGAGTGGTACTTTAAGGCTGGGATACTAAGCTGCCAGAACAGACACACACACACAGGGAGAAAGACCTTTTCCATGCCTGGGGGTGCAGGATGAGCTAAATACAAGTATTGTGGACCACATCTAGATCTGTGTCAGAAGGCCACCACCAAGGTCATCCAAACTCATAATGGAGCAACTGCTGTCCTGGCTAGACATTCCCAACAGAGATCTGGGCCAGTGCACAGCACTGCACAGCACAGCTTCCTCGGAACACCAGCCGCTCCTCCCACTGCAACCCCCTACCTGCTATCCCTCACGGGAGAAAGTCCCCTCTTTTCCATCAATTCCTCTCCCCGGGTACCACCGTCCCATATTGATCACCGCGCCTTCATTTAAACCGTCCTCCTTACCCACTGACACCTTCCTCAGCGACAGCGCTGTTTCCCCTCACTTAGCCGCAGCCAGAGTGAGGCGCGCTTGCTTGCCGCTACCCAAGCAGGTATGGCCTTAAGTGATGGCCGGACTGGCACCCGGAACGCGGTACACGAGGAGGTTCACGCGCCAGAGGAGCGCGGCCACGCCGCAAAGCCCTCCTTGGCCCCCTCGCCCAGGCGGTCACACCACCGCCTTCTCTCGTGCTCCCGGGCAGCCCTTGGGTTGCAGCGGCGGCCCCGAGCGCGCGGCGGCGCCCGCGGCCGTTAGGCTGCAGAGGCAGCGGACCCCACGGCGCACGCAGAGAGGGCCGGGGCTAGGGCCGGTGCCACGCCGCTCTCCCCGGCGTGCGCAGGCTCCTCCCTTCGCCCCGCACCGTAAGCTGGCTCGGCTGCGGCGGCGTAAGGCGCTCGGTTCGGCGGCTCGCCTCACCGCGGCGCCGCCAGCACCTGCCATTTGCCCCGCCCGCGCTCCTGCGCGGGGCGCCCGGGGCACCGAATCCCGGCGGGGCGAGGCTGGGTGGCGGAGGGCCCAGGCCGCCCCCGCCGCAAGGCGGGCGTCCCTCGCTTTGTCTCCAGGAGCACCGGCCGCTGGGCCGCTCACACGGTTGCGAGATCTGGTAAGCAGCCGTTGCCGCCTCCGGTCTGGGGAGCGCGGGGCAGAATGCTGGCGGGGCACTGCATCTCCGCCTTTGCGCCAATGGTCCCTGCGGGCAAGAGGGAGAAAGGACCGGCACCGTGCTGTGCTGTGCGGTGCGCTGCCCTTTGGGGGCCGGGGAGCGGTACGAGCTCCATCAGCTCCGTTGCCCTGGCGTGTGTCCCCCGGAGAGCGACGGGTCTCGCCCGTCCCCGCCCCGGGTGTCAGGTGCCGCGGTCCCAGGAGGCCTGTCGGAAATCGCCCTCTGCCAGGCACGGCGGAACTTGACGTATGAACGGCCCCAGGCAGCTTGCGCTTTGGTGCAAGGAGGAGAGAGGCAACGGCTCTTGATGCGTGGGTGCAGCGTGGCCATGGGCTTGCCACTGGTCGGTGGGGAGCAGCGAGCCTAGGCTGAGTAAAGCTGCTGATTTCACTGCGCCTACAGAAGTAGGTGATTAAAGTATGGTGGAGAGCAGAGTTCAGAACGTTATGGTGTTTCAGAGAGAAATCAAAAGCTATTTTAAAATAATTTCTATATACACGTGAAAGATTATCATTGGAACAGAAAGTGTGGGGGGAAAAAAGTCCTTTAAAAAGAAGAAATGGTATTCGCTGGGCAGCTGTAACTCTCTCTTCAGCCATTTCTGCTCATGTACCTCATTTTGTATCCAGCTCATTCTGACATCTAAGGTGTCCTCTTGAAGTGCACAGAGAAACGTAATTCACTTCTTTCACACAGGGATGCACTGTCCTCTTTCAGAAGGGTGGCAAAAACTGTCTTCTGGAGGAATTCGTCTTGGTTTGGAATTCTTTTTATTTAATATGCACGTGGTTCTGAATGCTTGTCTGAGAAGTTGTGGGAAGGAAAAAAAAAAAACATCTTTTGCTGAGAATGGAAAACAGTGAGATCATGAGGTCTTGGATGGACTGTAGTTCCCAGGGAATTCATTCCTCAGGCAAAGACCAGCTTTAAGACAGTTCTGTCTTAATTCAAGTGAGTTTTCTCCTTGTTGCAGGCTATAGTGGTTGACTGTCCAAAGCTGTAGTTACCATATGTTTGATTAATTGCCTTAGACCATTAGGTCCTAAGGATACAGACTCAGAACTTCATTAAGTATTCCTAGGAAAATGGAGTACGGATTTGTTGTTGTGGGTGTTGCTGCAGCAATATATTGTGTTCCCAAGTGACAGCTGGATTTTCTGCCTTGCTAAATGCATTTCTGCTTGATATATTGTCTGTCTAAGTTCTAAGTTCTAATAACTAAACCAAAGGCCAGTGTTGACAAGTCAAGTATTTCATAGATCACAGGAGAGTGCAGGAAATGTTCCTCCCAAACAATCATAGTTTTTTTTTAAATAGGATTTTAAATGGTTCTAAGTATGGGGGAGTTATTTTGTAGTACTATATTTAAAAATAGGGTTCAGTGTCTTGGTCAGTCCTGCAGCAATCTATTTTATTGATATTGCTGAGAAGGCATTTCTTGTGTGATTTTCTTTACATGTGTAAAGTATGCTCCAGGTCAGGCCTTAGAGCACATCCTGGAAGTTAATCACCAAAGCTGAGGAAGAGTGTAGCTCAGGGTGAGGGGTGTCATGAAATTGGCAGCTGCTGAGGCAGTGGAAAGGTGACATGCATGAGGACACTAAACAAATGCTGTATAAAATATAAATATTTGGTCTCTGTGTGCTAGAATTGTATGCATAGCAGGGTTTTTTTTTTTCCTGTTCTTATCTGACTCCTGAGGTTTTGCTTCTGTATCAAAGGTTCCATGTTCAGTTTCAGTGTTCTGAAATTTAGTTTGCCATGTAGTTAAAATCTTTGTCTATATAATTTTAATAAAGCGCTAACATTTAGATTGGAAAATATGTTTTCCTGCATGGCAGTCATAGTTTCCATTATAAATAGAAGTATCAGTCCATGAAAATAAAATCTTGCTTATACAATTGATGAATGATCTCTCTGTAGTGGCTTAGTACTGCTGTTGCATAGGCATCCCTTTTAACAAAATGCAGCGTTTTGGGTCTTACATGGATGATGATAACTTATGCTAATGCTGTGAGTCAGGCATCTGCTCAGACACAACCCATTGCCTACCACTTCCTACTGGCAGCTTTAAATGACTCACAGTTCAGCATGCAGCGTATGAAATTGCATAGAGAAGCTGTGAGCTCACTACATAATCGATGTGGCAAGTCTCTTCCTCCTTTAGCATCTCTTAACTGTTGTCAGAAGGCCTTCCAAGATGTCAGGCTCTTCTATCGATATGGAAAGGAGCATGGATAGGCTACATAGATTCATCCTGACTCATCAGGACTCATCCTGAAGGGAAAAGCAAATAATTTGGAAATAGGCTCAAAAGTACTCTGTGCATAGCTTCACTGGGATGAACAGACTGCTGGCCTGCAAGTTTATAAGATGTTAGCCACAAATCACTGTGCTCAGCTTTGATGTTCTGGATAGTTCAGCTGACATTCAAGCAGTTCTGTAAGCTGTATTACAGTCAGTGATGCTATAAACCCTGTGTTTACCATTGTTGATCTTAGCAAATTTAGAAAAGAGAAATTAAATATATTAATAACATTTTCTAAAGCATGCTGATTTCTTCTTGTAGAGCCATATATTCCTGTGCTTTTTCCAATCTGCTCATAGAAGGAGACATCTTGAATGATTCATCTAGGACAGGGCAAGAGGTCAAAGACTTCATTATTAAATTAACTGTGTTATCTTAGTATAAGCATTGTACTGCAGAAACATGCCAGATTAACCGGTAATTATTTGTACTGATTGACCACTCTCTATCCTGTCATTAATGTAATATTTATAGTGATACCACTATCAGTCTTTTACCTGCACTTTGCTTACTTAAACATCAGTGTACAAAATAGTCAGAATAGTAGAACTAATACTTCAAATTATTTTTTGTAGATTTGAGGCCACAAAGCAAGCTTCATTCCTTGCAGGCAATTTAGGAGACTTCAGATGAACTGTGAATTTGTACCCCAGAAATGTCAATTACATTTAATTCTCTGTTTTCTGGTCACCTGCATTATGAATCATAAAAATTAAGGCAAAAAAAAAAAGGAATTTGTTATCAGATGGGAACAGAAATTGATTGTTGCAACCAGTTATTCACCCAGTTAACACGTGTCCATCTCAGCAGTTGTGGAGTCTGAAAGTGTTATGAAATTAAGTAGCAAATAATGCCAGAAAAATCATTACCTTTTATAGGGAAAACAGGAAGGTTCTTAACCCTTCTATCCTAGTGGGACTTTACCCCTAAGAGAAATAGGGCTACATGAAGAAAAATCTGTGAAACCTGAGGATTTACAAGGAATCATACTTTTTTGTTTCTTGGAAGTCTATGAAGCGTTGCAGACCCCTGTGCTGATTTTAGCCTCTCATTCGTTTCCCTTAGCAACACAGCTTCTTGTCTTTGTGGTAAAAGTTAGTTTTATCAGTGATGTTATGTATAGCAGGTATATGTTTGGGGGGGTGATTGTTTGTTTGTTTGTTTTTCAGTATTTCAGGTGAATAATCAGAGAACAAATTATACTACAAAAGATACTTATTTCTGCCCTCTTCTGGCTTAGCCTGCCCTGACATGCTAATTTCAACAGAAGATTGTTGTGGATTTCCCAAACGAAGGCAATGGCACTGTTTTTCTACACCATGTCTCAAACATCCTTTTAGTGGGTCACTGGAAAGATGTTGTTCCGTGTTGCATAAGTATATTTCAGTGACTGCCTAAGAAGGTTATTGTTTGTATTCTAAGACATTATAACACTGGTGATACTTTATTCATTATGTTAAAAATACTTTTCTGCTGAAACTGAATGGTGTTACCAAAAAAGAGAGAAGGAGGCATTGTGTTTTGTTTTGACACAAGATAGCACAGGAGAAAGAATTGTCAGTTCACAGATGCCTGTTTCAATGTTCAGTGTTTCCAGTCAGGTTTTTAGCACATGCTCTTTAAAGCGGCTAATATCTCTGTAGACCATAATAAATCTGTCAGTGAGACACCCCCTATGTTATACAGCTCAAATGTGTAGGGTTATGTTATAGTAGCATGGACATGCTAAATCTTGACATTAAAATAGTCTGCATAAAAATGAATGAGAAAATAGGTGAAGGTGAGAGTTCATGCCTGTGCTCTGAATCAATGTGAAAAGCTTCTAGGCTCTACAGTCCTATTCTCTGTAGGTAGTAAGACTCAGGTTTTTGTGTGTATTATGTTGGACATTATTATCTGCATATTGTGGTGATTTATCAGAGCCTTAGCAGACAGTAGCAATCTAATGTTATTGATTTAGCTTCTTAATTCAGTAATGTTTGTATCTGTTCCAAAAGGAAAACTGTTCCTAGAAAACAGCCAGTCAATGATATTCAAGTAGATGCATTAACTAACTGCAGTCATCCAAATATTTGCAGAACAACTTTAAAAGTCTTTAGTCATTCTAACTTTTTTCACCGTGGGAAAACAGACCCTTGTGTCACATACATTTTTCTTTAGATAAAAAGAAAGCTCAGTTTTGTGATGTAAGATGCAGCACTGAGCAATGTAACCACATAGGCAAAACCTGCATTTGGGAGATCTGTGCAAGGAGAATCCGCATGTGATTTCTCCCTTTCAGTATTGAAAGCAAGTGAAGATCCTACTTGTCTGCACACAACTGACTGTTGCATTTAGCAAAGGATACATTTAGTGAGAAATGAATCTCCTTGTATTCTAGCCAGCTCTCAGAGACTAGAGGGACTAGGGGTGGCTGGACTTTTCTCTGAATAGATATGCCAATTCAATATATAATACCATGACTATAGGCCCAGCACCAGATGCATAAACTGCCTGTCTGCTGTAGGTCTGGCTGCGTTGAAAGTAAGTAGTAGGGTGCATAAATAGTACAGTTTATTTACATGCAGCATATGCAGATTCTTTACAATTGCCAGAGATAAGTACACTAAACTGCAGACTAGCTATATAGCTCTAAAATATGATTGTAATTACAGGCATAAAATCTCCTGGGAAATAACTTGGCCATGGTTGAGGTCACAGCTCTTACCCAAAAGGCGTCCCTTCTGCAGGGGACAAAACGGTCAATCTCTCCCTGCTGTTTGCTATTGAAATTCCTGCCCCTTCTGTAGATACAAAACCAGGGCAACATTTATACCTCATATCTACAATCATATAGAATGCAGAGGGTGTGACTGTGGTTAATCCATTGTTCCTTTATCAGTTCCATAAGCACTTAAGTGATTTCACAGATGATCAGTGGAGGAAGGAGACCCCACGCCCGTTCAGTGCAAGAATAGGTCTCTACCTATTCTACATTCCTCTCTAGTGACATGGCTGCACAGACCATAGGATCTCCACCCAGTCCCTGCACCTGCCTCGGTCACTATGAGTTTATAATTTTGGTTTTTTCTTTTCCACTGTTTTGTGCTTACAACACTGACAGAGTCTGCTGAGAGGCCTCTAGGGAGTGTGATGGGAGGTGGATAGGACTGTTCTTTCACAGTGGGTGAGATATAACCTTGACCCACTTTCTTGGAAACATGATTGTATAGCTCAGCAACTGCCTCTGGAACCTAGTGAAGTTTGGGAGGAGGTCTTGGCCATGCTGTTTAAATGAATCCATGGTGCTAAGGGGTAGTGTGTTAACTGAGAAAGGCTTTTCTGGAGCTAACCTTAGTAACGCTTACTAGGAAGAGAAGCTTCTCCATTGAAAGACATGGGATTCTCAGCAAGGGGCTCCTTGCATTACTTCTTTTCATTGAAATGCCATTCTGTTGGTTTTGATTGATTGAGGTTTTTCCTCTGCACAAGAAAATTATCTTGTCGTGACATTCAGTGCTTCATTGTATGGTTTTGGTTTGGTTTGATTGGTTGTTTTGGTTTTTTTGTTGTTGTTTGTTGGTTGGTTGATTTGGGGGGATTTGGTTTTTGTTTGTTTGGTTGTTTTTTTTCCAAAAGAGATTACTTACTATACTAGCAGAATCACTTGATGTAATGCTGAATGTTGTTTCAGAAAACATGTTGACAGACAAATGTGCTGTTTCATTTTGGAGAGAACCAACAGAAGGCAGTTTGCTGTTTAGACTCTTTTTTATCTCATTTTATATCAAAACCAACTGTGTGTATAAGTTATTACGTGTTGTGTCAATATGTGCTCTGGTGTTTCAAAAAGAGCTCAAGGATTATTTGCCTGTATCTCTCTAACCTATTTTTCACTAAACTAATTTGAAAATCCACTTCAAAGTACAGAAGTATCTGCATCATGGGTAGCTTACTGGCACATAACAATCCTTTTATCATCATCTGTCAGTCAGTGGATGTGCCCTATTTCAAGTTTGCTGAGATGATTTAATTCGGTTATGTGCAATGAAAGGGTGGTTTATGCGCTTGCTAATTTAACGGTTTTAATGAGAACTGACCCCTTTTATGGTTTGAGACATCCTTATGCTGGGATTCTGCCATCATCACACTTTTTAATACAGTAAAACAGAGTCTTAACTTCTTGAGCTTCTCGTGACAATATTAATATGATTTTTTTCCCCCATATTGTGGAATGAATGCAGAACGGTGCTTTCCACAGGACTTTGCAAAAGGTGGAACTATAATACATTTTAGCTCCTGTATTAGCAAATCTTTCTAGATATACTGTGAGAGTCTTGATCCCAATGAAGTGAATTATTTTGATGGGAACCACATCTGGGCTTTGCCCTACCAAAATATTAAACAAAAGAATCAGTAGTTGTAAAATAGTCCAGTATGTAAAAAAAATGCAAAGAATAAATCACTGCTAGTGCCCCAAGTCCCTGTTACTCATAACAGAACCTGAAGTTTGAATGAAAAAAACTCTTTGGAAAATTTTACCAATGATCTCTTTCATGCAACATATTCATGACAAATGTTGCTGACAGTAGTGAAGTCAGCCTGTTAGGACTAAATCCCTTGAAATGTAAAAAGATGTTACAATGGGTAAACTAATGTTTGGAAGTAACTAATAACAATGTTTCAAAGTTACTCCTTGCAAAGTGGAAGGTAATGATTAATACTGAAGTTTCTTGTTTGTAAAACTAAAAAGGTCATTTAATTTTAGCAACTTCTTCTGAAGAGGGAAAAACAGCCTTAAGATGATGATAAGGAGTTGAAATTCAGGTTTCATGCTCTGCAATCAGCTAGTTTCTGGGGGGTAAAGGTACCCTGAGCTCCTATTTGTGTCCTCTCCAGAAAGTTTGAGCATGCAATTGCTGCTGGGGTACTGCCAGTCACTGTGTACATCCTTTGGCAAAGTGTGGTCCTGCTTGGATTCATTGTCTTTGCTAGTACAGTTATGTCACATAATCAGGTTATATTGGCAAAGGACATATCACACTACATAGACATTTCAGAGCCTGTCATAGGAATGCAGGAAGACTGATACAATCTCTTTGTGCCCAGACTGTGAGCTGGCATTGCATACATACAAGGCATTGCAAACAAACTGCAACTTGAATAGTTCCCTCTGCACTTGAGCTAATAAGCCTTACTGTGCAGCCATGTGTGCCACCTTTCATTAGCACAAGGCACAGTTATGTAGCTTGCAGACTTAGCTGGGTCATGCACCTCAGGCTTTGAGCACAGGCAGAGGGCCTCTTGCTTGCCCTCATTCATCTGTCCTGGCATTTATTTGAAATGCACCAACATGCAATGACCTTTGAGGGCATTGGAGAATTTGTAATGAGTTATGATGTTACACCTCTCAGAAAGCCATGAGAGTGTTTGATATGTCTTTATGCTTCCTCTATCTTCATGTGTACTACTGTTTACATATAATTTCAAATTAAAATTGCTCTCTATGCTTTGCAGTTCCCTGGTAGTTGGTAGCACGCTTGTTAGCCTGAACAGAAAGAATTCATTTCAAAGCCATTTAAAATGCTGATTTTTCTCATTCTGTGACTGAAAGCCTTTGATTTAATAAGGCTGGATTTTACAAAGGATTAATGCATATTATAATAAGCTGGATCATAGAGGAAAACAACTGGTTTTGGAGGTATGCTGTTACCAAGTTAATCAAGAACAGCTTCTTAACTGTTGAATGGTTGAATTCTTACATTCTGATAATGACTTTCAAAACATTTATTAGAAATAGCTTGAAATGCATGCTAAATGTCTAGACGTTTCTCCTTACTCAAACATTATCAAAGTCCATCTAAGCTAGTTAGAGTGCCTGAAATTGTAAAGCAGAAAAATACATTTTTTATTCCTAGAGTTTAGAGCACTTTGCACTCTGATAGCCTAAGTAAGACAGCTCCAAGCTAGCATTGCTACTTTTCCCCTGTGGTGGTTGTTGGAGCATAGTTCTCTATATTCACATAATTTTTTGTATATTTGAATATAATTAGTTACAGCTACACAGAGAGAATTTATCTTTGCTCTTGTAGAGTGAAATATGAATATACTTCCAGAAGACAAAGAGCCACTTATCAGGACTGAGCAAGCTTGTAGGGTGCGTTTTCAAAGCCAGCACATATCAATCTGGGACAGCACTGCCTTAGAAAGCAGTGAATCTGTCTGTTTTGCTGGCTTTGTATTTCTGCCACCTCTCTTGCATTCTGAATTTGAGGAGGAACTAATTAATTTTAAAATTCCATGTGACTTTAACTTGCCTTGAAGTCACTGGTGTCAACAAAATGTAAATACAAAGAAGTATGGTGAGGGTAGCTCTTTGGCAGTAAAACCAGCTAAAGGTGATTGTGAAGCTGAACCATGTGGAACATGATGCACAAAGGCATTCCAGAGAACTGGGAGAGATACCTGTGGTGGTGTTTTTAGTGAAGCTCAGCTTCCTGTATTTTAATCATTTATAATTCTGGCCAGTGTGTCCATGTGTTAAGGATAATATATTCAAGTGCAGTCATGAGACAACCCATATTCTTTTTAGGATTTTTATTATTATTATTAAACTGCCTCCTGTATTAGCCAGTATATTTGAGTCTTTGTTGACATTTTTGTAAAAGTTATACAAATTCATCTCAGTCCTCCTTCTTTATTTACAGTGTCTCTTTTTTAATGTGCTCCTAAAGTAAATTTTGAAAACTCAGTTTCCTCTTTTATTTGCTAAGCTTTTGCTCTGTGGCTTGAATTGTGGTCTCTACAGGGCTTCATCCTTTCAAAGCTCTGACACAATTTTGAGGAAGTGTGAGTTTCTGCTGTCACCAGATGGCTCCTCTTTAAAATACCTAGCATTACACTCTGGGGTTTTTCTTCTCCTTAATTTTAATTCTATTTTGGGTAAACTAAAAAAAAAAAAAATAAATCATTGAAATAACTTATAACTTTCATATTCTTAGAAGCAACCAAGATCAGAAATGCTTGATGTCTTCCTGTGCCAGCTGTAAAGAGATTTCGCCTTGGGCATACCATAGACTTCTTTAACAGAGACCTCTTTGGGAATACTGACCCTTGAAAAAAACAAAAAAAATGTCAATTAGTGCCTTTTTTATTTCCAGCTTGCTGCACTACCATTTTTCCACTTGCCTGCCAGCTAGGCTGAAGAGTAATCACAGTGTGGTAACAGTTGAAAGAAGCATACAATCCATATCCCATGTCCTCCATAGGGAAGCATTCAAGAGCGTTCTCTTAAGTGTCAATTTTCTCACTAGATTTTAAAGAAAGTTTTTAAGGGGAAAATGCTTGAAGAGCAGTTGTCTTGCTCAAGAGCTGCTAATTGAAGTAGAGAATCAGAGACATTTCTGCACCCTTTACTTTTGAACATTTTTTTTTTTTTGTAAATGGAATGACTAAAATATTCAGCAATTTGTCATGTTTGGATGCATACTTTAGATTAAAACCAGCCTTCCGTTCAGCTATCATCAATCAGCCAGTTGCTTCTAGGGGAAATAAAAAAATGAATAAAAAAAAGATGAATGAGTAAATGGTATAAAAATACACTTTTTGGCTCTCAAAATATTTTAAAATTTTTACTTCTGAGTTTTTTTTCAGTTTAACATCTGAGCTGCAAGGGCAGAAGACTAACGTGAGCTCTGTACTGGCCAAGCTTTTAGGTCTGTCCTTTCTGCATCCACACTGGCCCAGCTGAAGAAGGGTTTCAGGTGGAACTAGCCATGAAGCAGTGTGCTTCTTAGTGCAGGCTAAAAGAAAAATATTTAATTACTCTAGTCTCACTGGGGGCTTTCTACAGTCTGTAAATAAGCAGTGAATAGACTGTGCTGCCTAGCTGATCTCTATGTATGTAAAATTAAATTAGTTAGAGAACTATTTCCAATGGCACTGCAACCACAATGTTGATGGCTTTCTACACACACAATGGTTCTCTACACACACTCACACAAATTATGCAAGCATTTTGAATAGCTTAATTTAAATTCTTGCATTTGAATTCTCAGACCTGTGGCATACCTGATGATCACAATAAAAATCTAGAAAATGGCAAACATGGGTATGAAGTCCAGCAAGAATGTATTATTGAGACTGGGAGGTTGTACATCAAAGTGGAGTAAAATTGATTTAATAAGGTGGAATGAGTATACCAGTAAGGGCTTTTACAAGTGAAATAGGATGATTCTGATTATTTTAAAGAAAGTATATTGCTTAAATTAATTTAGTACTTCCTGTAATAGTTACACTAATGGTTAAAATTAAAGACAGATCTAACAGATACTGTTAGGAAAAAATGTGGAAAACTGAAATACAGAAATCAATACTTGAGAAATGCAGCCAGCTAAAAACACATTAGGGCTGTTTTCTCCAACCTAGAGTCCTCTTGCCTCTAGAGAGAGAGATGTGCTAAGAAAATATCTTTGCTGAATGTGTTCTTTACACTTTTACAAAAGCATAAAGCATATTTATTGCAATATATGAAGTGCCTTTGACATTCAGGATTAAATCTGTTTAGATTGAGTGCACAGAAGTGAAAAACCACATTAGGAGCTTCTTCCAGTGCAATTTAAATAATTAATTTCCCTTTCAGGGGTTGGTTGGGTTTTTTTCACTAATGGCCACAGCGTGTCTAAATATTTGTCTTGCTCAGAGCTGTGCAAGAAGCAATTACTATCAGTTGATTTATTGAGTTTATTGTATTCTGACTGTTGTAGAAATTAGCAAGCTGTGCAGGTGGAACAGATGGTGCTTGAAATATTTTCTCTGCTTTAAATTACTAGTATGAGTTTGTGTGCTAAGTTTTATTTTTAACTACAGGTTTAGTAGGAAAAAAGATGCCAGATTCACACTGTTTATAAATCTGTTTGTCAAAACATATGTTCAAGGAAACAAAGATCCTGTGATTAGTCTTGGACCTCTGAGTTTTTGACTCAGTGCTTGAGTTGGGGTTTTTGAAATTCTAGTAAAAGTAATTTGTTATATTCTGTTCTAATTCACTGTAATAACATTAGAACCAGTCAGCTAGTCCACAACTGTTGGGTCAAACCCCATGCATACCCCTTTTAAATTCTGGATGCCTGGTGAATGTTAGATTATTAAATATGTAAGTACTGAGATACCAAAGAAATGCGTGGGTGCATTTACATGACATTTGAATGTATTTCTAATCTGAATGACTTGTCACACATTTTCCAGCCCATGACCACAGTCAACATATCTATGTTCAAGTTTCCCTTGGGCTAATAAGCCCTGAGACACCTGCCTGCAAATAGTGAGCACTGGATTGATTCTGCCCTATGCAGTCCGATGGAGACTTTGGAGGAAAAGAGTGATCTTCTTGGTTCACAGACAGACAACAACATGGAACAACCATTCACTGTCAGCTCCTTGGTATGTCTGAGAAAGAAATGCTTTACTGGCTGAGCACCCTCTCTTTCAAATAGCAAACACATCCAGAAAGCTCTTCTGCAGTATTGGTGGTCTGCTACAAGGGTCTTCTGCTGCATGCTGCCAGTTCCTCTCATGTTCTGCCTGACAAATTTGTGGGAATTTATTTTATTTCTACATACATGGTTTATGGGGTTTTAGCTTGTTTCAGCGATCAGGTTTTTAACAAGTTGAACTGAACATTTTGAATAGAAAGAGTAAACATTTTCATCAGAGGAAACACTTGGAATAACCGATTGTTTAGCAACTTAACAGGAAGGTAGAGATGATAATAAGCAGCTCTACTGTTTCTTCAGTACCGTTAGTTCTAGATTCGTAGGCTTTAACTGCCTTGTTTGAAACTGGAAATGAACATTTGAAGTCAACGGTTGACTGACCAGCAGAACTTTCTGCTCTTTGTTAGCTAACTATACCCAGCAGTCATACCTCATAATGTAATAGAAGTCTGAGTATTCAGGCCTGCCATCAAATTATTTCAAAAAATTAAAGCAGAACCTTGTAGAATTTCATGTGTGGGTGATTCTAAAGAAGAAAAATTTTGTTTCTTTTGATCATTTCAGCAGGTATTTGCCTAACTTTATCTTGATTCTTGTTTGAAGTTTGGGGGAGCGGGTAGGATCTTATTTGTAATTGCAGTCACAGTTTATTCACAATTGAGAAACATGTTGGATTGTTTCAGCTGTGGCTAGCAGTGGGAAAACCAATGTGATTCTGAGAAAAAATACGGGTTTCTTGAATGAGATCACTTACTGAAATTGAAACTTAGTAATTTGGTTCTCTTTGCTAACCTCTCTGTTCTTTTACAGAAAAAGCTAGTAGCTATTCCTGACCATACAGACATCTCTGTGACCCCAGAAGAGAGAGTACGTGCCTTAAGCAAGCTGGGCAGCAGTATCACAATCAATGAAGATATCACTCCGCGTCGTTACTTCAGATCTGGAATAGAAATGGAGCGAATGGCATCAGTCTATATGGAGGAGGGAAACCTGGAGAATGCTTTCGTGTTTTATAATAAGTTCATAATGTGAGAAACCATTTGTGGTTATTACAGCTTATAATTCTGAGTAAACTACAATGAAAACTTGCAGTGAAAAGAGGACACCCCTTTAGATTAGAAGAGAACTGCTCGGCGTGTTCTTGCAGCAAGCTTTGTTCTCTGGAGGTCTTTGTTCTAACCACAGGCTTTGTTATGTTTTCATCTCAACTGTTAGTATGGGAGTCCTATCCATCTATTAACTGCCGGGTGTGAACTAACCTACTATAGAGAGGTTTAAATTTACTGTGCCAAGCTATACTATGAGCACTGTTTCACAGAGATTATTTTTTGTCAATCTGTTGGTTAAATACAGCACATGGCTTAAAAAGCAATGCTTAGATAAGATTTCTGAGCCTTTTATTATTTATAGTCTGTGCGCTTCTACTGGTCTTTTGCCTCCTAGTAATTTTCCTTCCCAAGGCAAGTAAGTGTAAGTTACTGCTTCTTACAGGAGTAAACACAAAATCTACAGTCTGTGTTCATTGTATGATTAATCTCCCCACTCCAAATCCCCAAATCTGGGCAGCCTTCGTTACAGCTCTCAAAAGCACCAGCTGAAAAAATATATCAGTGGCAGATTTAAACTTTTTAAGTACCTAGTTTTGCTGCAGGGTTGATTGGTTTGTTTTCTTATTTCTGAAAGGGTTGGTTTTGTGGTTTGTTTTTTTTTTTTTTCATATGTGTGTTTTACAATTTTTATAACAGGAGACCTCCTTCCTCCTCCCTTATTTTCCTTGTACTCTAAAAATCAGACCAAATCTTCCTTTTTTTACTTAATTTTAAATGTATGTATCTCTAAAAAGAAGGTTTGGAAGTGAACATTGTACAGCTGAGTGTCACAGTAATTTAGATGTTTGGGTAGGTTAATAATACTGCAGTTAGCTCTGCAGCTTGATCTAGTAAATATAACTGCTTTAATGGTAGTCAGTGCTGTATTATGGACAGCATCCAGATTCAGCATTTCATCCATGGACAGCAGGAACAGTATTTATTTAACACTAGGTAGGGTAGAGAATGCTACCCTAGCCAATTACTGCTTCTAGTTACTCCTTTTTTAGTAACCCAACCCACTACTAATGAAAACTAAAACATATTTGGATGTAGAAAATTATCTATTATTACCCTACCTGTCCTGTACAAGTCTATACAAGAATTTAAGTGTTAGTTTAAACAAATGCTTAGAAACCTGCTCCAAGTCATCTGGAATTCAGTGTTTAACAGTTATGTGAAACTGATTTTTCTGCAACATAAAAGCTCCTGTGGATATGACTCTGGCTACTGAGGTGAACACATGCATGTTTTATTTTCTAGGTTGTTTGTAGAAAAGCTGCCCAATCATCGAGACTATCACCAATGTGCAGTACCAGAAAAACAGGTTATTATTAAGGTAGGATGATGGTTTCCTGGCCTTTAAAAAGTGTTTCTCTCAGAATCTGTCCATTGTTTCCTAGCAGTCTTTTTCGCCTGAGTTCACACGTAGCCCGCAGTAGCCACCATGGCTTGAATTTCAGGTACCTTTCTCCACGAGTCATTCATGTTTTATTTTGGCTCAATTGCTTGATCGTTGCTAGAAATTAGATTATTGTTCTAAAAGGCAGACAACAATGATCTCTGATTAAATCAGTAGATTGAAGCCCAAGTACATCTGCTTCTGAATGATTGCATATTAAAAATACAGTAATTTAACTGTACTTGGAGTTGATTCTTATCCCAGTTACATGAGTGGATAGTGGTCTGAACTGACTCTTGCAAACACAGGGAAAGAGATATGTGTGGCATTACTGGCATCTGTGCAGTATTTGTTTACCCAGAGGAATTTTTGTTTATTATTAAATATGTATTTACTTCATATTTTGTCAATTATTTCCCCCCATTTGTATGCAAAGGAAATTTCAAATACGTCATTCATATTGAGCTTAAAGCATCTGCTATTGCCCAATGAGAATTATAAGAATAATCATGTGTTTCTTGCTTCATGCTGCCATATTTTCATGCTTGCTTTATTGTTCAAGCTGAATAATGTTATATTCAAAGCTTAAATGCTTCATGCAGAATTTTCGACAGTGCCCTACAATCCAGGAAAATATCCCTGCTGACAAAGTGCATCTAACATTATGCTCCCTCCTGTGGCGCTCAGTAGGATTATGCATGTTGTCTCTTTCCCTCCCTTGCCTACAGCCTCTGAATGATTTTTGTAGTAGCCTCTGCATCAGAAGATTACACTGGGCATTGTTTTTGGTTTACAAAACAAAATCATTTTATCTGCCA
Organism: Indicator indicator; assembly: GCF_027791375.1. Classification (NCBI taxonomy): domain Eukaryota; kingdom Metazoa; phylum Chordata; class Aves; order Piciformes; family Indicatoridae; genus Indicator; species Indicator indicator. The sequence goes on along the minus strand of NC_072016.1, from coordinate 15,831,096 downwards.
GGGCTGTCACAGGAAGCTGTGTGTGTAGCTGTCTCTGCAAATACGTTTTTAATGTTTTTTTTTTTTTCCACCTAGAAATGGGCATATTCAGTGTCTGTCCAGGGCATCACAGAGAAAAATGTGATGGTCCTACCTGAAACACTGAAAGTTTGACCTAGCAAAAACATTAATCATCACACACGTATTAAAACTGAGGTAGCAGAGTACTAGAAAAAGGACAGCTTTTTCGTTGAGAGTAGTAGTCATGTCACAGCTTTCACTGACAAAAAATAATACAGCTTTATTGAAATCAGCATACTATAGAAGTTTCTGAAGCTGATGATTTAGTGTATATTCCTTTCTTTCCTGGGAGAAGAGTAGTATTTATTTTTTTATTCCTTTGTATTTTTTGAAGTCTATATTGTAGCTGAGCTTAATTTCCAGGTGGTTCTTTTAAAAAGTGAAAAATAAACCTATCTGTCTTTCTCCCCCACCCCAAAGAAATTGAAGGAGGTTGCATTTCCAAGGACAGATGAATTGAAGAGAGATCTTTTAAAAAAGTATAACTTAGAATATCAAGAATACATGCAAAACAAAGTAAGTTTTATATGGTTATTAAATCTTCAGTATGCGTATTTTTTCTGTCATATAAATCTTGAAAATTAAGCAGTAAAATGACAGTTCTGAGAGTTCTGTAAAAATGTAATCATGTCACAGGCTGCTGGAATGACTTTTCTCAGAATCTAATCAGTTGGTCATTTTAAATAAGTCATGCAAGTGTGTATTTGGAAATAAATGTGCTGTGATAGTTACATAATAGTCTATGAATATCTGAATAGTCTTGGATACACTCTGATTTTGTTTTATAAAGAGGATACTGTTCAGAGACATGAGTATGTGTACAAAGTCTCTTGGCTCCAAATATGCTCAAGTCTGAATTGATCCTCTTTGAGGCTTTAATTAACTGTAAATATTTGCATCTCGTGTGCTGAAGTCACTGAAAAAAATCTCTCTTAAAATTGACCTAGGGAATTACAAAAGGAACAACAAAAACTACAACAACAAAACCCAATACAAGAAAACAACCCTAAACCAAAAGAACACCAAAAAACAAAACTCCCCACACCCCGTATTTCTGTCACCAATTGGCATGAGGCTTTCTTTCCTGATCTATTTTGTTCATAATGTGGAAGAAATTATTTTGCTCTGTTTTGATTTGCTTTTGAAGATGGGCAATGCTCTCCTTTACCAGAGGGTAGGAAGGGCTGTTGAAACTTGAAGGCTTCCTTGCAGTTCATGAAACAGCAGGTGGCATGGTAGCAAGAGGGCATAGACCAGAGTGGAGAAGGCACCTAATATATCAGAAGCTGGGGAGGCTATACACTAAGCCTGGGTTAAGCAATCCAGGGGAAGCTGAGCAAAGAAAGTAGCAGGATAAAGTCGACCAACCTATCCAAACAGCAGCAACAAAACCAGATAAGAACATGGGTTATGAAATCTACCCAGAAAAACCTTGTGCTCATAGATCTCATGTTGCATTGAAAATTGTAAGGGCTTGCACTTCTGTCTAGTCTCGTGAAAAGTCTTTTTCTAATGACTTTATTGTAAAGGGGTAAATGAGGCCAGTGCTATCACTCCTGAAGTAAAAACACAGAGCACCACAGGTTTGCAGATTGGAAGCTTTGTGTTGGGAATTGTTTATTTACTCTATCTTCTTCCATATTCTTCCATTTGGGGATATAGGTGTATTTGACAGTTCAGCAAATAGTTTCCAAAATGTAATTTTTGTTAACAGGATTCAATGGGTTTATTAAACAATTAGATTCCTTCTTTCCCTTAATTTTTTGTCACTTTTTTTTAGTGTTCTGAGAATGTCACTGTTTTGCATATGTTTCAGAACAAATGTAAAACTGAATTTCTGAAGAAGCTGGAGCATCAAAAGCTAATAGAGGCAGAGAAGAAACGAATCGCACATATGCGGCAACAGCAGATTGAATCAGAGCAGTTTCAGTTCTTTGAGGATCAGCTTAAGAAGCAAGAACTAGCTCGAGATCAGAAAATCAAAGAGAGCATGGTTATGTCTGAACAGATAGATGGAAGTATGCTATCTTGTATTTCTATACCGGAGAATAATTCCTTATCTACTGCACTCCTTGAGAAAACAGAGAGGAGTGGCACATCTGGCTGCACTGGACGTTCATCTCCAGTAAACCGGGTCTTAAAGCCAGCAGCTACTTTAAGTGCTGTTCAGAGTAAGTGCAGAAATATTTTTAATTTTATTTTTTGTTGTTGTTATTTTATCTACCTATTTGCTGCTTATAGCAGTCCACATATTGCATATGCATGTGTATGTATTCACTGTGATGGTGTCCATGGTGAAATAAGCATGAACAGGTTTATGCACACACAACAGTTCCACAAAGTTTTGTTATTTTAAGAGAGGAGACTGGTTGCACAGTTTCACATTTTCCAGCTGAGTACTAATAAGTGATCTAGAAACTGAGCCTATCAAATGAGGTCTGAATCTTACTATGGACTTCAAGGGAAGAGAGGCAGAATCTGCAGTGGTTCACCCTGGAAAGCCGTGGCCTCTGGGAAATGGTATCAGCTCACTGTCATCTCGGGGGCATGCTAGTGAGTGCTTGCTTGTGCTGTAGATTTATTCTCATTAGAAATCTGTGATGTGGTAAGTATAATTATTTCAATTTAATTTTCTGCAACTGTGTGTATTTCTTTATTTTAGGGAACTTCACTGTGTAAGCTGCAAATGTCTTTTTATCTCTCCTGTTCGTTTGTTTGTTTGTTTGTTTTCCATTAGCTCAACTGGCTGAAGCACTCAGAGGTGTCATTTTGCCCAGAGATCTCTGTCACAAATTTCTGCTGCTAGCAGAGGCAAATACTGTGAGAGGAATAGAGACATGTGGAATTCTCTGTGGAAAACTGGTACCGTTTAATCCTTACATTTGTATGGGAAGACTAATTTGATAAGTGGTGTAATTTCCTGTAAAGTGTCGATTTCAGAGCAAAAGCAGATCTAAACTATTACTCTTTAATGTAATTAACTTGCTATTATAACCTGAGTGATCACTTCAGCAATGTGGACTTGCCTTATTGGGGAAACCTGTAATGAAAGTATACTGCTGTCATTACAAAATGTAGCAGGTTTTTCAGCATGCTGTACAATACAGGCTTTTTCGAGTACATTCTCTGGCATTCATGTAAGGTAAGTGAGGTTTAGTTGCAGAACAATGAAAGATAAAGACTGAATCTACTGGAGTCATCAGATTTGCGGTAGCACAACAAAAAAAAAAAGAAGAAAATCCATCGAGAATAGAACATCTGATTTTCAGGCTGAAGTTTTCTGTTTGGTTGGGTTTTTTTCTCCTTTGATCTAAATAGCAATATCCTTTCAGAGCAGTGAAAGATATCATGGCTGATGCTGGCATACAAAGATTTTGCAAGATGATGTTCAAGTGGATTTAAATTGTATAAAAAAAAGAATAGCAAGAGTAGGGTTCCAAGTCTGACAGGAAATATTTAGACTATTCTCAACCTCTTTCTCCACATTTTTGTTTTAAAGGGACATCCTTTTCACAGCGATCCCTGAGAGTCTTTCAATACAGCAATCTCATGTTGTAACTAATACTAACCTGCATGTTTTCATGATAAAATACTAATCCATATTTTCAGTGTAAGTCAGTCTAGCAACTGTGAAATCAGTGAAGCTATCAGATTCTGATTTGACATTCATTCATCAGTTCATTTGTTCCACTTCCAGTCAATGTTTGTTTTGCAGACACATAATGAATTTACTATTACCCATGTAATAGTGCCAAAGCAAACTGCAGGACCAGACTACTGCGACATGGAGAACGTGGAAGAATTATTTGGTATTCAGGATCAGTATGATCTTCTCACTTTGGGATGGATACATGTATGTATGACTCATAGATACTGACTTTCCTATATCAGATCTTCACACTATATGAAAAAAACCTTGAAACAAAAAAAAAGGAGTAACTGGAATAATCCAAAATAATTTGCTCAGTTCTAACTGTGGTGATGTAAATGTGCACTAAGGTTCTCTACAGATGAGTATTTCTTAATGCAGTTGAAGCATTCTCTTGACACAATGGGCCTACACAATTTGCCAGTGCAAAGTTTGTTTATTTTGATGTAGGGGTATTTTTAATTCTAAAGCCACTTATTTTTCTACTGTAATCAAAACTCAGGGAGGGGGAGGGCGTTGTGTTGTTTAAACTTTACTTATAGAGATTTTTGGACGATCAAGTCATTTCCCCTTGTCTTGTGCTTCTTCATTCCCCCACAATCAGAAAACTGCTGTACATCTGGTTGTGAATGTGCATCCATAAAACTTGTGCTGAAAAGCCACCCTAACAGTGTAGAATCTAGAACTTAGTAGGAACTTAGAAAACAACCCGGGGAAGTTGACACTTCCACTTGTTACAAATTGTTGTTCTTGAATGTATGTCAGCCTTGGTTTGTAAGAAATATTTCATGATGTTGAGTTTTCCTTTTCTTTTTGTAGACACATCCAACACAAACTGCATTCTTATCCAGTGTTGATCTTCATACTCATTGTTCTTACCAGCTAATGTTGCCAGAAGCCATTGCAATTGTCTGTTCACCAAAGCATAATGAGTGAGTTCTGATTTTTCTAAGTAATGTTTAGATCCTTTCTCCTCCTCCTTATCATGCAATTTGATGATATGCAAACAGCACATGTCAGCTGGGATGTAAGGAAGGAATATTTTATTGGGAGCTTTTAAGGTGCTTAGACTTGCATTCCAGTCAGTCTCTATGCACAGTACTTTTTATTGCTTCTTTCTCCTCCCTCCCTAGCCCAAAATTTTAAATTTGATTCAGTGTTTTATACTCTGTTCAACTGAGTAGTAATGACAGGAATTCTTCTTGTGGAGACCTCATTGTCAGTGCTCTACCAGAGATCTATCTTCATTCTAGCTGATGAAGGAAATGGAGGCATTCAATGTATTTCTCCAGGATGACATGTAAATTGCATTTTGGGGAGTAGAGGGATATCACTTCTTTTTTTCTCATAATAAGGTCCTATTTTTGTACTTCAAAAAACGCAAAGAAAAGTATTTGGAAAAAAATGGAACTGTGTAAGTATTAATGTGAAGTTTTGTAATGGAGCAAGTTGTTCAGAGAGGGTGTGAAGTCTACCTCCTTGGAGGTATTCAAAACCTGACTGGACGTGGTCCTGGTCAATGCATTCAAGGTGATTTCTGCTGAAACAGGGCAGGGGTTGGACTAGACAATCTTCAGAGTTTTCTTCCAGCCTCAACAATTTTGTGATTCTATTTTGATGTGCTTGGCATGTCAAGGCCATTGTTTAGACTGCCTTTCATTCTGGCCTTCTGCCTCTATTGCCATAGATGACTTCTGTGAATCCCATTCTGGTTGCCTAACGTCCTTTATGGACCGTTCAGGTAGCAGAACTGTAAATACAAGTGCGCAAGCAGTAAACTTTGAAAACTAGAACATGTCTAGAGACCTCTTTCAGATCTGGCCTTCTGAACTTCTTTCATGGTTTATGTTGGTACCTTGTAACCACCTCTAACCTGTTACTCCTATCTATCATATATGTGTTAATCGGGTGATGCTGCCCTGTAGTTTATTAGCTCTTAATGTTCTTTATAGAAGTGTGGGGATTTCTAAAAAGGGAGGATGTGTATTCTCAGTAATCATTTACACAGCTAGCTTTAAGGCTGTTCTCTTTTAAGTTGCCCCTCTAGAGTTCAGTGAGTGAAATACACCTAAGTTTCTGGGTTGCATCTATTCCCGTATGAATTAGCCTTAGCCTTTAATAGACTAACCTGCATAATGGGAAAAGCACTGGTACTGTGATATTTTTTTCCACCCCCTTCCCCTCATTATCTCTTCCTTCATAAAAATATAACTCCCCTTGGTTTCAAATACCTGTAAGAATCAAACTCAGCCTTGGCTCCTGTGTATAGGAGGTCACTGATTACCATTCTGTCGTCCTGTTAAGCAATTTGTATGAGAAATCTTGGACACGTATTATGGGAGGAGTATGTAACAGGAATTTCATCTTCTGCTTTCCAGCACTGGCATCTTCAGACTTACTAATGCTGGCATGCTAGAAGTTTCTGCTTGTAAAAAGAAGGGATTCCATCCACATACAAAGGACCCTAGGTTATTTAACGTAAGTATATAATCCATCATGGTTTTGACTATTCAAATTGTTGCCCATGGTTCTGCTGCAAACAGAAGTTATACGTGCTTCAGATTAGATGTCTTTATCATTTTCCCCCATTTTAATTCATTGTCCTTACCAAGGCAGACATCAAGAGTCTACCTATGCAGTCAATAGCATAAGCACACAAGCTGACTGTTACACTACTATTCATAATTCAAACAGGGGCTAACCAGAGGCAGTTACCTGCTTTTAGAAGAAGCAAAAGCTGCTGTTTCAACAGGGAGATAATTCCTGAGCTCTTCAGTTTTTAAACAAGGAATTCAGTTCACCTCCCCAACTGTATTGTCCCCAACAGAACACCTCAGTTACTAAAACTTGCAGCAAGGAGTAGATTGGCCCCCGTTTCCTTCACTGCCCATAATTTTCCCCCGGCTTTTTCATAAGCCTTTCTCAGTCACTACCATATCTTTTAGATGTTTTAATAGCATAGTATGACTGAACAATCAGAATTATCAGAAGTGTCACTGCTACCTGGAAGACAACAATTTTTATCTTTGAATATTTAATTTTTTTTAAAAAAATGGAGCTCACTGCAAATACAGAGCATCTCACATAGCTCAAAATAAAATGATTAAATGCAGAGAAGTAATGACAGGAGAGACTGGAAATTATTTCTACTCAATGTCAGTATTATTCCTCAATAGGAAGAAGGGTTGGGATTGTTTTGTTCTGTTTCAGTCTTTCATCATGGACTGTAGGGGTAATGAGAAGGTAGGAAACTCTGAAAAAAATTTAAGACTTTTGTTCCAGGTGAGCTCTTTTCAGTGGTCTTTTGCCGACTTAGTTTGATGATGTTACTGGCCACTTGAGCTCATTTGTAATCATTAGACATGCTGCTGGTATCACATATCAAACACATATCTTTTCAAGTACAATCCCCAAAACACATTGATCTTCCAAGCAGTAAGATCACAGCTGCATTTGCTGTAGAAAAAATATCTGGGATGATAACACAGGAAGCTTTATTAAACTTGACTAAGCCAATCCTAATCTGCATCTGTTCTCAGGTGAAAACTATTTTCCACAGGCCCAGTACAAGTTGTTACTTAAACACAGTCATGAGTATGGACACAATCCAGTCCTTAATACTTTTTAAAAATCAGTTGTGTTGGCAGACACACATCTGAAGCCACTGCAGATAGAGAACAGGGTTCACACTTTCCTTGCTGCTGTCCCCCATGCACCTGTTCTAATGCAGCACCCATCACCTTCCATTTTTATTTCAGGTGTCTATGCTGTGATACATCAAGGATGGCACAGAACTAGGATCTGTTTCACAGGCTAAGCACTAAAGAATATCCTCTTTAGAAATTTATTTCTGGTCAGATGTTGTAGTCCTTGCTTTATTCAGCAGTCTATACTTGTGTCAGGTTTGCCTGTGAATAAGGCACAGTAACAGATACAATCAAAGTTGGATAGATGGGCATAGTATAAAACAGGCTCAGAAAATTAAAAGGAAACTATAACCCTCATTTGATGTTTTACTGAAACTGATTTCTCTGACTTCTTCTGCAGCCATGTACCCATGTGGTCGGGAAGGACATAAAGATAATTGTGCTGGACCTGAGGTGATATGGGTCGACAATGTTACTATACCAACAGCCAAAACAGAACAATGGATTCCTGGTTTTCCTACATTTTCAGAAATGACTTTTATATTTATACATTTTAAATTGAATGGTTTGATATTTATTGCTCTAGCCTGTTTTGTAGTTATTTTGTTGCTCTGTCAAGATGGAGTTCAGTGGCATTACCCCTGAATCTGTAAACAGATATCACCCATAAAACAACAATAAAATGAACTTCAAACAACAGTACCTGCCTCAAAATAAGTAATGGTAGATAAAATTTGGGAAAATACAAGTCCTTTACCTGAGAGTTGCCCCTCATCACATCTTGGAATAGCAGAAGTGCATCAGAGTCCCTTGGAGAAATGTGTCTTCTCCAGCAACCCTCCAGGAGAAACTTTTATTTAAAATCAAGTTCATATCCTGAAAAGGATTCTCTGGATCTATCTAGAGTTAGATAAAAAGATCTAGATAGAGTTAGAAGGAAGAACCATACAAAGTTATTTGCTCTTACAGGAGTTTATTTAGTATCTGTTCCAAGAAGCTAGATGGACCGATACCTTAAATAATAAGGGTAGTACAAAAAAGTTCAGAGCGTGCAAACAGTCAGAGCTGAACAAGATCTGGAACCCAGGGGTTAGGCAGACATGGTAAATACAAGGTGCTGTTGCAAAAAGCTTACAGTTGGAAAGATGATGAGTAACAGGCAAGTGAGGTAAACTATTGAGGAAAATGGGTAACAAAAATAAATAGGATCCTTTATCCTGAACTTGAATACAGCTTGCAATGAGTTCCTTAGAACTGACCTTTTCCAGGTCTGTCTCAATAAATTCTATGTTCATATATATATTTTTAAGACTTCAGCTTCTATGCATATACTTCTACTTGAATATCAGTTTTGATATATTTGTGACTATAAATGGAATCAGAAAAAGAAAATTGTCTAAATTATCTATTTGATTGCATTACATCACTCCAAAAACCAAATAGTTCTGAAGAGAAAGTGTATTAAGCCAGCTTAATTACCCTTTAGACCTTGCCATAAATCACAAAAATAGTAGGCTGATGAGCACATGCTAGGAAGATCGTCGTCTGATCAATCTAGTATCAGTGTTTAGATATGCTCCCAAAGGAACAGGTTTCATTTCTTTAAAGAAAATGCACAGAACTGTAGTAGTAGGCATTGTACACCTCTGGGCCACACGCTGTCAGAAATCAGCTTTGCCAAGATGACAGATGGGAAGTAATGCTATGATATTGCTAGATGACATTTCTGGATAGGGCAGCTGCAAAGTAGAGTGCTTGTCCTGGTAGCGAGAAGATGCTATGCTCCTTTAGCACTGCCCAGAACTTTGGAAATATTCAGACTGGTTCTGTTTGCAGACTGAAATGTTTTCTGAGGCTAAACTGTGACAACGTGCAGCCTGATAAACTGAGCTTTTTCTAGCACTTCTATCATTGAGCAAAAAGTCTGTTTCCTATTAAGCTCGATATGATGTAGTCACAAATTCATGTCACAAGATGGAGCTTCAAACCAGCTGTAATTGTACCTCCACAAATGTGTGGATTGTGGGGGGTTTTAAATAGGAGCAGCAATTTCATAGCATATTTAAACATTTATTTAAAAAAAATACACAATATCCAATTAATTAGAGTAATTATGATGAAGGATTTATGGAACAAAATTATGAGAATGTATTTTCCTGAATACATTCACAGTACTACACTAAGGAGACTATAAAGATAAAGCAATTTAAAAGCATTTGCGATGAACGATGGATGGGCCAGCTTCATCGTATTCCTGTTTGCTGATCCACATCTGCTGGAAAGTAGACAGGGAGGCAAGGATGGAGCCTCCAATCCAGACAGAATACTTACGTTCAGGAGGAGCAATGATCTGTTTAAGAAATAAAGGCATTAAGTATAACTGTCAACTGTGAGTAAAATACATTTGTTATACATAAACATTAAAAACCCCACTGTATCTATGTGCTAGTGTCAGCCCCGGCATTACAGTTAGCCCCTGCTGCAAGCAGTAAAGTTAAAAGGTTGTTATTGAAGTCTGAGTTCAAATTCTCAGTTTCTCTGCCCCAGTCGGCCTGCTCAGTAAGAGTAGTGCATTTGTGTATTCACAGCTGCACATAAGAAAAGGGGAGATAATTACTCTGGAGACACATAATGATAGCCTGGGGAGGCTTAGAAAAATAAGTGAACTATGGAGTACTCTTATTGGCAGAGTTGATAAAATGTTTGTAAAGCAAGGATCAAAGATTTGAAGCAGCAGAAGGAAGAGTGGCTTGTCAGAGGCTCTTTCTTTTATGAATTTGTAGACAGAGGACAAAACCAGCATTTCTTCCCTCTCATCTCAATTAGCCAAAAGGGCTGAAGAAGCCCACATGTAGCCCTGGATGAAAATGTAGTCTGCTATTCTTCTTTGGCCATGTTAGGGTAATTAGTAGAATTCACCCTGAACACAGAAATAAGATAAGAAAAGGCTCATTCTTCCAGCCACAAGTGGTGATTATTTGCTAGAAGGTACAGACATGATTCAAAATATGTACAAAGCACTTTAAGAGTTATGTTTCACTAGGTTTTTGAGGACTTAGTACATGCCAACTCAAATACTCTACAAATGATTGCACTGTACCTTGATCTTCATTGTGCTGGGAGCCAGAGCAGTTATTTCCTTCTGCATCCTGTCTGCAATACCTGGGTACATTGTAGTGCCTCCAGACAGCACATTGTTGGCATAAAGATCCTTTCTAATGTCTATGTCACACTTCATGATGCTGTTGTAAGTGGTTTCATGAATGCCAGCAGACTCCATACCTGGGGAAGTTACAGGAACACTGAGGAAGCAACTCCATACGAAGACTTAAAATTGTCAAGACAAAACTCACAACGTGAACTTTAATGTCTCTTTGGAAGACATCAGTCTTCAGAGGTATGGAAATCTGGAAGGTTACTTTGCAGCTGCCTAAATTATTTGCTTAGGAGTTCCTTTGTGTACAGCCCTCCTCTCCCCCTTACATACACAGCTCTTCCTTAAAAAGGAAGCTGGGGGTGTGTAATAGTAAAGTTTCCACTAGGCTTTTGCAGGCAATCTCCAATGTCTTAAGAATTCCTTATATGGTCCTGGAATCATTTGTTTTCTCTCTATTATTTTTTTTAACCAGCTCAGAGGCAGAACAATCAAAATATGTCCTAATTCTTCTAAGTATGCAACTGTTTCTTTCTGAGCTGAAATTCTGCCAATTAGCAGAGCCAACACTGGATTTCTGTGTGACCTCATTGCCAGTCTGCCTTCACGGCTCTTGATTAATATGGCATTGTCTTGGCTTTGCTCTGCAAATGTTATGAACCATAGAATCAGGATCTGGACCAGTCTTTTTGAAAAATAAAAGTAATGCTTCCTGACCCCCTCCCTTGCAAGCATGATCAAACTACAATCCTTACACTATTTAGAGAAGTGACTTTGCAGCCACACTTTTACTATTAGCCAACTGCATGACATACAAAATGCCACAGGCCCAATGACAGCATCCAGGAACTAGCATTCAGGGTTTATTTTGGAAAGCATTTTGCCTCATTGTTTGACATGAAGTTCCTCCCACCATGTTAATAGTGCTGTTCTAAAAGGTTATTGTATAATGGGTTCTAGGACACACTTGTGTATGAGTCTGAGTGAGTTGGGAATGGGACACAATCAAAAGGTACTAGGGGTTTGGCATTTATGTGCAGTTTATCAAAGCAGAACAATCATTCATCCTACCGATGAAAGATGGCTGGAAGAGGGTCTCCGGGCAGCGGAAGCGTTCGTTTCCAATGGTGATCACCTGACCATCAGGAAGCTCATAGCTTTTTTCCAGAGAAGAAGAAGAGGCTGCAGTGGCCATCTCATTTTCAAAGTCCAGGGCCACATAACACAGCTTCTCTTTGATGTCACGGACAATTTCACGCTCCGCTGTCAAAAAGATTCAATCTTTAGAATGGCATTCAGGAAAGACCCAGACGATGTTGTCAGCTTGTTCCCTTTCATCCTCCAGCACCCTCCCCATATTTTCAACAAATCCTCTGCTAGTCTTGCAGGGAACTTTCCCATTGGATTCCTTCCTGTGTCTGTTCAACTGCAGAACCACTGCTAGTCCTAAGGCCACTAGAAATGTGGAACATTAAACAACTCTTCTCAGTCAGCAGCATGTCCTTACCAGTGGTCACAAAGGAATAGCCACGTTCCGTCAGGATTTTCATGAGGTAGTCTGTCAGGTCACGGCCAGCCAGGTCCAGACGCATGATAGCGTGCGGCAGGGCGTAGCCTTCATAGATCGGTACGTTGTGGGTGACACCATCCCCAGAGTCTAGCACGATCCCTTGGAGAAGACAACACACAATTCATTCCCAGGTGCACATCAACATTCCCACGTTACAAAAGCCTATGGCATGTGCCCCAGAGGCCTACCTGTGGTACGTCCAGAAGCATAGAGGGACAGAACAGCTTGAATAGCTACATACATGGCTGGCACGTTGAAAGTCTCAAACATAATCTGAAATGCAGTTAAAACAATTGCCTTAACACTAGTGCTTGTCACTTAGCTGAAGCAATTTACTGAAAGGGAAAAGGCAAGATTTTAATATTTCTTGATGGTTGGTAATAACAAGGAAGGAAAATACAAAATCTGAATCCAAAAATATCTGTCCTATAAGAAATCTCCCTACGTCTGGCCTGTATCTTTAAAATATGAATATAGACAGTCAAACATTAGATAGAATTTTATGATATAATAAAAACAGATAACAGTAGAAACAGATATAATAATGAAAATGGATTAAGATGACATGAAGCTTGAACAGACTGAAGTACTCACAGTCAAATCAAATACAGTGTTTTTCTGAAGTAAAGGTAGTAATACACGGCTATGGCAGGTGGTCACCGTGCATCTTCCATAACAAAGAAGGATAGACTACTGGACAGCATGACCGATTGAAATGATGAAGTTCACATCCTGCTGGATTCACAAAGTTGGAATTAGCTTCAGTGTGAGCTTACCTGTGTCATTTTCTCTCGGTTGGCTTTGGGATTCAGTGGTGCTTCAGTCAACAGAGTTGGGTGTTCTTCAGGTGCAACACGGAGCTCATTATAGAAAGAGTGATGCCAGATCTGAGGACAATGGAAGAATCCAGAGGAAAGAAACACCATCACCCAGCAGCTCAGAATCACTTCCAGACAGGTACTGTGCTCCAGCACTCTGCTTATAAGCCTAAAGATAGGCTAGTAATGTTTCTCATGCAGTTATTGCCTTCATAGAAATTACATAAGTAACTTATAGTAGAAGAGACCAAGCAGGACAGACTTGGTTCCAGCAATGCTATTTCAACAATGACTAAAAGTGAAGCAGTTCCAGAACAACTCTAGAACATAAGCAGACTTAAAGGTTCAATAGACAACAGGTCCCTTTTGGTTTGCAGGGGCCATCTCAACAATTCATAAAAAAGAAATGAAGGCAAATACTTTGTGAGGCTAAAAGTCAACTTGTATTTATCACCTCCACACAACTCATTCCTACCAGCTACAAAAATCAGAGGCCAAGTGGACAGGAAGGTTAATACCCTAATAAGAAGTAAACCCACCAGAGACTTTCTAAAGGCCAAGAAGTTATTTCTAACCTTGTTTTCAAGCTGGTGGTGATTAGAGACTGGTTGGTATGTTAGGCATCTGAAAAGTTTTGCTTCCAAGCATGATCTACAATGCTATGAGAATCAGTAACTCCTGTGTGACTCCACACATTTGGGGTGTGGGGCAATGTCCCAACTGTTCCAAAGAGCCCTATTTCCACAGCATAACACTAAACAGAGACACCATCTTAGAAATTATACCAACCATACAGACTATGACTATAACCATGATTCTGGAAGCCTTTCATCCAAATACAAGCTCTGAAATGGATGCATTGCACTTCAGTATTACTAATCTTTCAAGCATTAAAAAGTATGTGTGTAAACAGTGCCCTTTCCATCAAATTTCCATACATGTTTTGCATTATTTTAGATATACCTTCTTAAATTCCATTTCTTTACTTGCAAATTGAGAATATTCCTTCACTTTCCTTTCCTTCCACCCTCCCACCTCCAGTAATGAGCAGAGAGTAAAAGAACTCCCAATAACTACTTTGATGTACTCCTAGTGATACTTCAGCTTTAGAAGCAAGTTAGCCTTGATAGCAGGATGCTTTTATCTCAGATTTAGTGGGCATTCCATAAGTCTTTGGTTCAAGTAGCTGTTTACCAACTTTTCAAAGCTGAAATACCTTCTCCATGTCATCCCAGTTTGTAATGATGCCATGTTCAATGGGGTATTTCAAGGTTAGGATCCCTCTCTTGCTTTGAGCCTCATCACCTACGTAGCTGTCTTTTTGACCCATACCAACCATCACACCCTGTAGAATAACACAAATGGAGTTAGTCTCTCAAGGAAAGGTATCACAAAGTAAACACAATCTTAGCCATGAAATAAATGCAGTGGCCAGTTATACTAATTACAAAATACTTTATGAATACTAATGAATGGAGAGTTACTCATTGCTCTTCAATTGCCAAAATTAAACACTTAGTTCACTTCAATCTCTGTTCATGTTTCCACTACAGTTTAAATAAACAGAACAAGTATAATGTTAAATGCATCAAGATGAAGTGGAAAGACAGGGCTGATTTCACATTTCTTATAATGTGGGGATGAACTGTCTGCCAAACTGAAATAAAGTGGAATAAAAGCAGAAAGTGCCATGTAAGGGTCAAAACAGAGCAATACACATTTTTCAGTCCCCAAGGCTTAAATTTCAACATTTTTGGATCATTTTTGAACACTATAATCTTGTCATTAGAGGCAGACAATTTAAATCTACTGGTGAATCTTTGTAGGTATATTCACAGATCCTGTGAAATGGTTCATGGAGACTAAGGTGGAAATTACTCTGGATATATGCTAGTCTCTATGTCAAAGTCAGAAACACTGGGGGAAAAGTAGTATATAATAGGATGCTTTAAGTGCATAATACTCTTAGTCATTACAGACTCCAAACCCTGGCATCTCTAACACATTGTCTTAAAAACAGGCAACCAGAATTTGTATTTTTTGATGGGAAGAGCCTTCTTTCAGGGGACTCATGATGTCTGTGATAAGTCGTCAGGAAAGAAAGATGCTAGGAATGGGTATTTGTTTCCACTGTAACTATACAGCTTGGGTTTGTGTGATTAGTGCCTTGCACACTAGCTACAGACACTGGCATTTGAATACTTCTCTTTTTAATTATGGTAATGCCCAGAGGCCTCAATTAGACCTGCAAACATAGCTTCTGTACTGAAAGGCAGGCATTTCTCCAGCTTTGAAGAACCTAAAATGCATTTGCTGGGTATATAAAATGCCACACTTTACACCACGTTTACCTCTTTCCACTTCACCAGGGCTTTTGAAGGCATAGAAGCAACTGAATGGATCTGCTGAGTAGGTGGATTGGTTTGTTGTGGCCTAGCTGATCTTCTATAATTCCTGATAATGATGGTCTGGCTCAAACTCTCTTTATGTAACAGCTCAGCTAGTAAATGTATTTTGCAAACTGTTAGAATCAAGTTACATGCATCATACATTGAGATGTAAATCCTGATGCTAAAGAAACTCAAACCCTAGACAGGTGTCCATCTGTGATACAGCTAAATTAATAAAACCAAGAAGTTTAATTGGAAGCTGACTGAACACTTCTTCTTCCTTTAGGTTTCCACACATCACCTATCATCAGCTTTTAGGGGAGTCAAAATTTCCAGATATTTGTATGTTGGGCTTTTTTCTTTCCTCTTTTTTTTTTTTTTTAAACTAACTTTACTCACCAAGTTCCAAAATTAAAGGGTAGGGAAAAGAGTGCACAGAAGAGAGTTAAACATTTTATAAGGATTTCTCTCACAAAGCAAGACACCTGCTTTGACTCAGGTGAGTCCATTGCTGGATGCATTTTACCTGGAAATACACAGATGAGTAAAGGCTGGGCTAGCTCCAAACACAGAAGAAAGTGGCCCCAGGCTGGAAAGCTGGGGACAGAGCAGAAAAGCCTTCTAGAAGCCCAGTATGGAATAACCAATGCAGTTCATTACCTGGTGCCTGGGACGACCCACAATGGAAGGGAAAACTGCTCTTGGAGCATCATCCCCAGCAAAGCCAGCTTTGCAGAGCCCTGACCCGTTGTCACAAACAAGGGCAGTGCTGTCCTCTTCCTCACACATTCTTCTACGTCAGTGTCTATGGGCACTCCAAACAGAAAACAGCCCTATGAAAACAGAAGGAAAGAATTTAAAGAAAAAAACTGAACCAAAAAACATGCTCAGGCAAGAGGCCCACCCCTGAAGACAGAGATGGCTGTAAGGAAATAAGCAGCACCAGCAAAGAGAGGTATGACACCAGTTTGGCAATCACAAAGGCTGTAGGGCCATACAGAAAGAAACAGGCTTCTTTTAAAAAGTGAGAGGTTTCAATCACATCTGCCAGAGGGCTCTATGCACAAGAGACTGTCCAGAGGATCCCAGAGGAAACTTCCAGTCCTGTGGCATGGGCAGACAGATGAGGGAGCAGTAAAAGTTTATCTAAATTTGGTCACAGAAATTCATATCTGGGAGTGGGTGGGAGATAAAAGAATGCTGAACTGACAGCTGCAAAAGCACTGGTTTCAGCAGAACTTTCCCTGCTTTTCTATCACCCTGACAAAGTCCTGACACATGGAAAGCTGTCACAGGTAAGAGCACTTCCATCTTCCCCATTCAGTCTTGAGCTTCCCAAAAACTAACCACATCAAACACTATACATGTATCACAGAGATTTTTCTGATGCAGATATTAACCCACTGGGTGAAGAAAGCAAATTAAGTTTACAGTTTAGCTTTCAAAAGAAAATAAATGTCCCAAATTAGAAAGAAAGAAAAGAAAGGAAAAAAAAAAAACAACACACACACACAAACCCAAAAAGCCCTCTCCTAGTCACTCAGAAAATACAGTGAGTGACAGTATCTGCTTTAGAAACAGGCTTTAGCATATACTCTTATTATCATTTCAAAGCAGCTAATGAACTGCATTTGTAGAGTGGTGGAGTACTTTATGTTGGCTCTTTGTCTGAGTAAAAACAAACTCTTTTCTCCTCTGGCAACAGGGAGATAATATGGGTAATAAAAATACTTTGAAGGTTTTCTATTAAAGTCAATTACAGAAACAAGCACTGAATACCAGGACTCAAGAAGAACTATCAGCTCACAATTTATAGTGCGGTAGGGAATCATTTGGCCAGCTCTGAGCCTGGGCTTCCATGCAGAGTTCAACAAATTGCAATGTGTTAACAGCTAAAGGAGACAGCTGTCATCCTCAGACCAGCTGGCTCTGCATGCAATCTCCAAAACCTTTTGCCACTGGAATACTGGAAGCACAAAGGACAAAATAGGAATGGCTTCAGCAAGAGCCATGGCCAATGAGCAAGGGAGTCCACCACCCATTTAGCCTCTGCAACAGATGGAACAAGCATGGACAGTTCTCCCAAATCCTTAATTTGAGATCCTCTGTCTCCCCCTGGCCAGGCTGCCATAAGACACTGCTGCAGCCTACTCCTGCACACTGTGTGGGCATATCTCCCAGAGAAGACAAGAATAGGGAAATCCTAATTTGAGGTACCCCAGATATCTCACCATTATTCCTGGAAAAGGAAAGCAAGTTGTAATTTTTGTATTTATTAAACCTCTGGAAAACAGGCTCTTTATATTCAAACACTTACTGAATGGAGCACAATTGTTATCTAATGTGAATGAACAGACTGGTTTGGACAAACCATTTCCTAATTAGGAAATAGGCTTTTCAAGCATCTGTTTTTGGAACAGAGTTCGAGGTCAGGGGGTTTACTCAAACCAGTGCAGCTAATGAAATGCCAAAAATCACTTGGGGGAGGGGAAAAAAAGGGGCAGGGAAGACTACATTTCTGAGCTTAGTGGACTCTAAATGAAAACCATATTTAGTAATAAAGGACAAAAAGCTGAAAAATCAAAGCTGAAGGATTTCAGACAGGGTGCTCTGCTGCCAACCAGTGAGTTACAGCTCAGGACTGCCATGGCATACATTAGCAACATCTTAATACAACAAATGTCACTCAGTTCTGTAGAAGAAAGGATTTTTTTTCCCCAAGTAGTTAATACCGTATTTAATCTTTCTTCTACCTGCTTTACATCTAAATGTAACAAATCACCTCACCAATCTCCAGAAGCTATTAAGAGAACTCAAGCCTCAGAAGAAATACTGTGTGTAGCTTGTTCTGTAGTGGAATGTTGGGCATTTAACAGAAAAGGGGTTTCATATACATAGAGATAAGGATGAATAAACATGCATCCTCATTGTACCCTTTTAGATACTGCTAATTTGCATACTTACAGTTCTTCTTACAGTCACATTCCCCAAAACACTTATGTCACCTTGTGCTGAGTTAACAGAACCAAAGCAAACCTGCCGAGAGATGCTACTACATATCCCTTCAGGAACTCTGTTCTGTCCCACACTAACACTCCAGGTCACACAGGTTCATTAAAACATGCATATAGCTGTAATTCCAGCTGTGGTATTACACAGACAGGGTCTTTACAGAACTTTCCCTTCCAGAAGTGCTATAAAACAAAGACAACCGAGTTTAGATATTGCAAGTGTTTCATCAATTCAATTCTAATAAGTAATGTTGCTTAAGCAAACTACAGCACAGCAGTACATCCTCCTGAATAGCTTCCATTTGACATTATTTAACTGAAGTCCTCCAGCAATCTGTAAATCATGATATTGGTTCAGTGCCACTTACCCTGACAGCGCTTGGCTGAGGATAGCTGCTCTAGGATGGTGCACTCTGTATCTGAAAGCTCGAAGGTTATATAGCCCCTTCAGCTCTTCTCCTCCCACTAGCCTCCCAAACAAGGAGCAGAGACAGGCAGAGATAGAGATGAAGTCTCTAACCAAACCATATAGGGACCTTATTACAAAAACCTCTAATCTGGGTGGCCACAGGCCCTGGGTCTCTTCCACTGCATTCCAGCGTAGAGCTCATGAAACAGGAGGAGACTTTCAGCTGTGTAAGATAAACACTTTAAAACATCAGAAGAGTTGCTAAAATACAGAGAGACAGTGTGCCCACAATAGACACCCTCTGGCAGAACGAGCATGTGTTCAAAGAAGAAAGCTGCAGGCCTCCATAGTAACATCCAAGAGGCAGAATGAGAACTTGGAAGAGCAGTCATTCATACCAGGGAAGGTGTTTTTAAAGAAGCACTTCACTTTCATTAAAGGTTTTTTACAAAAACAATGAAAATATTTCTGGCAAGCTAAACAGTTGTGGAATTTTTCTTCAAGGTTTCTTTAAAACCTTGGCATTTTGCTTGTCTGCTAAATATTGCTCACAGGCCCAAGGGTAGTTTAAAAAGTCCCTGCTGTTGCGTAGGGTTCACAGCAAAGTGGTTTGAAGGTTGTGAAAATGTTTTGTGAAAATATTGCTATGATCCCTTTCAGATTGAGAAGGGTTAGGATCCATTCTGCTTCTCTCGTCAGCTCATTTTCAAAACCCTAGGATCTATGGGCCAAGTTCACCCTAGTGCTACACCAGGGAAGGTCACAAATCTGGATTGGCACAAACCCACATCTCAAACTGTTCATAATAAAGTTGCTGAATTTTATAACCTCCAGCCAGCTTTTCCATTGAACATATTTTTAGCAAGTAAGCAAGGGTTCTCACTGTACAAGTTATTTTCAGCACAGGAATGGATTTTTACAGCTGTAGCCAGTTTTTCTCTAGACAGGCTGATTCTAGCAAAGCAGCCCTATCATAGTCAACAATACTTGGTCACAAAGTCTGTACTAAAGACCAGAAACCAATATCTCTAATCTCCAATACCAAACCATTATAAATGCAGAATTGCTCTATGCACACCAAGTCAAGAAAGATGTGAGAATCCAAGTGAGATCCTCGCTTTGTGAGTCTTGTTATAATAGGCAGGAGCATCACTGTTTTGCTTGCAGAGTGTTTGCTGCCTAATTGAGTAATCTTAATGCAAGAAAATCTCCCATAAAACCACAGTGGGAGTTTTTCTTATGTAGAGATTTAAGGACTAAGCCCCTAGGAGAGATAGCAGATAGGCAGAATTATGGACTGAAGACCAAAAGGAATTCAACTTTTAAGGAATGCAACTGCCTTTGAGGGTCAGATACAGAAGCTAACAAGTGCTGGAACACGAGCCATGCAAAAGCTATTTATTTGTCTTCCAGAACCAGGGAAAAAGAGAAGAGGTATTTTGAAGGAAAAAACCCCAAACCAAACCAAACAAAAAACCCACCAAAACAAAACAACAATCAACAACAAACAAAACCCACAAACAAACAAAACCAAAACAACATAAAAATCCACCAAGGTAAGCAAGCTAAAACAGAGGATAGAAACAATACAAACAGATCCTTTTTCTGCATTTCTCCCACTGACACTCAAAGGACAGCCAAAACAATTTTTTTTTGTTTTCAAACAACACCCAAATACATAGCTGAGGAAAATTATGTACCTCTAAAGAATGTATGGCATCAGATCAGGGAATTCAGGTGAAAGGGTGAAGGAGTATTTCACACAGCAGGACCCCTCACTGCAGTATCATACCTGATTTTGATACAAACACCAATTACCTCCTAGACTGGAGGAAACAATACAAGGTTTTTAATGTAATACTACTCCTTAGAAATATCAAGACTGGGACAAAGATCCAAAAGAATCCACGCTCTTCACCTTAACAAAATGAGGTTCATACTCACAAAAAGGCTTACTGATGATGATGCTATAGGCAGTTACATATGAGATTGCTGAGCAAATAAACAGTGCTTCTGTAGAACTGGAGTATCATTCACACTGCACCTCAGCATAGCTAGATAGCTAGTAATACAGGCAACAGTTTTCTATGAAGAGTCCTCTATGGATATTATATCAGGTGGTGACCATACAGACACCTTCACATCTCTATTCAGCTTCATCACAATTGCTATAAACTTAGCCTGGTGCATACCACGATTACCAGTGGTGGCATTGATAGCAAGGGGCTGTGATAAGGAATGATTATTTGGTGGAGATCACCAAAGATGTGGGAATCCTAGCTTTCAGGGTGTTCAAGAGAAAGATACATTGGACAATCTCATTCAGAACAGGCAGCTGTTGATTCACTGATAAGTAAGAGACACCAGATGTTTGGAGGAAGCTTCAATATGAAGGATAGCTGTCAGAGACAGAGACAGGACTATGCAGACTAGAAAGAAGAAGTAAGGCCAGAGACTGACTGAGCAGCAGTGATGGATACACAGGAACAGCACAAGAGAAATGTAGAGATGTTGCAGAACCATGCCTCCAGCACACAATGGAAAGCCAGTACTAAGCAGCCAGCTTGTCTCTGGGGTGTTCCGTTATGGAAGGTCCTAGGGCAGCAGGAAGGAAGGCAGACAAACAGGTGAACTATGCAAGGAAATTAGGTCAGTCTGGCTCGAGTGACCTTATAGAATATAGGTATTTCTTTTCTTTTTAGTGATTCCATGCCTGAGTTATGATCTGTCCTGGTTTCAGCACACAGATATTACTATAGATAAAAACACGTGAGAAAAAAATTACCTTGGTAGCTTTCACCTTTATTCTCAGCAACATAGGTCATTGACAGAAGGGCAGGGGGAAGGGGAAAGTGTATTTGGCATGAGTCAGGAGTAAGAAACTAAAAAGAACTGCAAAGAGCAAGTCCTCTGAGAATCAAGCCTAAAAGATGGGGATTAAATCTCTGAACCCTCCTGAACCATTCCTGAAAGTAGGTTAGCTTCCTCTCTGGAGGCCACTTCCATCACCACTTTCTGCTGCCTATCTTTCAGTACTCGTCCCACTCATGTGGATAGAATCCACCACAGTGCAATTCTCCCATGTGTGAGCTCTCATTGTCTCCATAGCCAAAACCTATGGGGTTTATCTGGCTTTCCCTGAGAATGTCTCTGCTTGTCTCCACCACAGAAGTGTGTCCAGAGTATGATCAGAGAAAGGAAAATAAGCAGAAGTAATTTTGTCTCTTTCTTTCATACCCCTTTCCCTGATCTCTATATAGTGATACTAGTGAAGCTCATATGCACATTTGGAACTTCCCTATTGACTTCAGTTATCTTTCAAGAAAGGTATCAGTGGGAACTCCTATCTGTATATTCCATACATTCTTTGGTTTTCAGTAACTTGTGCAGATGGCCATATGGACAGAAAATGTGGCTGGGACTCCACAGCAGCAGGAGCTATAAAGCCACCAGGTCTAGAAAATGGGCTTCAGCTGGCCTGAAGAATGCCAGCTCAGAGGCCACACAGCAATTAATAGATGCCATACTTTTTTGGTAAAGGAGTGCAGAAGCTACAGTCCTATCCCAGCTGCTGTAGAAAACTGGGAATAAAGTAACCCCTTTGCTGGTAACATTACAAGCTATTACTTTATAAGGGAAAACAACTTCTGAGGCTTGCATGGAGACCTTCCTGCCTGCATCCAATTGGTTCTTCAGGAATGAGGCTTTGCTAAATATGTCTCTGGATCCTTTTTATTTGGGGATTCCTTTCATCTTCATAGCATTAGCAGAATCTCTAAATGTTTTGGTTTATCTGGCTTCAGTCTCTCTCCTCTATCTCATTGATAGGCTTTACACTTCCCCACCCCCTGTTTTGAGAAAGACAGGAACAAATAAGCTTTAGGGAGCAGAAAAGTGCCTCTAAGAACCTGATTCATTGCAGCTGTCACATAGCATGCATCTGTAAAGTGTCAAATCAACCATAAGCTAGTCTATGAGTCTGACAGCTTTCTCTGTCAGGCTCTTGCACTGGTGTCTCTCTCTAACAACTAAGACAAAATGGCTCAAATCATTTTCAAATATGACAATTTTCAACCTACAAAGCTTGGAAGATAGTTTTGCCAGTGCTGTTCAACAACTAGAGGATACAATGTTTGTCTCCTGGGCTTCCTGAGCAGGGCAATGAAGCATGTTGATTCACAACCTTCCTTCATCTTCCTACAAAGTATCTTCCTCCATGGTAATATGGTAAAGTTCTTCCTCTTTCAAAATTAAAGGAAGATATCCAACGTAAAAATGAACTAATGGTTCCCTCCTCATCCTTCTTAGATAAACAAACAGAACATAAGAATGTGCCCTGGTGGGTCAGGCTGATATCCATCTAGCTCAGTATCCTGTCTCTGAGATTTCCTGCCAGTGGACACTTAGGAAAGAAGTGGGACGCCTAAAGTGACATTTTTTTACCTATATCCTTTCTGCTTCCTTATATGCATAAGGATTTAGAGAGACAGGCATTTGCACCTATGTCTTCAAGTGTAACAGATGCAGACAGTTTTTTTCCCTGCATAAATTTCCCTAATTTAAACATAATTTTGGAGATAGAGTGCCTTCCATGATTTTTGGTGGAAATAAGCTCTACACGTTATCTGCAGGGCAGCACACATAGCTCACACTCGAGCTGGTGTGGACATGCCTAATGTTAGAAAGAAAACATTAAATATATCAGAATCATGGTATAAAAAACAGTGTTCCTTTGACTAAGATCTGCAAATCCACCAGAGAACCTGGATAAGCCTTCAGGACACTGGCCAAGTCTGAGCTCTGTTCCACTATGTGTAAACCAGACCTCAGCAGCTTGTTCGCAGTTCGTGCAGACCTGTCCTAAATAATATTGTAGGCAAGGCTTCACAATAATGTTACATTGGCACATCTCCTAAGAGTTAAGAGAGAACAAATACCCCCAGATGATTATCACAACCTTTCCAGTATCATGATATCTAAATTTGTCAGCATGTAAATAAAATCTTCCCACCATGTCACTGTAAACAAGCAGCTCTGTTCTCCTAAGGAAGTCAGACTTACACAGCATTAGCATGGAGAAGTCAGAGCACAGGGGTCCTTCCTCCACAATAACTTCTGTTCTCCACAGCCAATGCATTTCCAGACTGACAGCAACAAGGAGACCAACTTCCCATCACAGTTTTGGAGGTGGTTGTCACGTTATTATCTCATCA
This sequence comes from Indicator indicator, assembly GCF_027791375.1. Taxonomy (NCBI): domain Eukaryota; kingdom Metazoa; phylum Chordata; class Aves; order Piciformes; family Indicatoridae; genus Indicator; species Indicator indicator. The sequence goes on along the minus strand of NC_072016.1, from coordinate 15,807,175 downwards.
AAATAAAGATTTCAGGGTAAGCCTGCAAGTGACAATAAATAAGATCATTTCTATCAGAGACATTTGATGGAAGCAGGTTTCACAATGCTATCACTTAGGGATTAATCCTGTGGACTCTGCATGCCCATTTGTATCTCACAGCTACACAAGCTCAAGAGCCTGTATCGACCAAATTGCCTGGCTCTGCAGCAAACAGTGAGAGAGACAGCTTCTTTGCTCCATGGGCTCTGGATGATGACAAACTCAGAAGACCCTCTCATTACAAATGCCTACAAGCAGGTACCTGCTGCTCCAGATTTCCCAGCCCTGGTCTTCATCCCCTTTCTCCTGGCTCCTGGGCTCGGTGCACTCGGAGCAGTTAGGTGTCGCTGCTGTGCAGGACAAGGGGACATGGCCCGGTTGCAATTTCCTTGTCTTCCGTATGAGCCACTCAGCATAACCTATAAAAAAAAAAACTTCTGTGAGCACAGCTGAACTCTTTTTTTTTTTTTTCCAATTTACATAAGAACCACTGTGAAGGAATGAGAATTACGTGGCAACAACCTGAAGAACACACAAAAACCACAAGGGGAAATCTACAACCTGTGTGACTAAAGTGAACACAACCATTTAAAAATACCTGAGGATAAAAAGGAAACATGCTTTGGGAATTGGCATGCCATTATATGGAAAGATACACACTTATAAGAAATTGTCACAATCACCTGGCTAATGCAAATGCATTTAGTACACATGCATTTTCTGTACCAGGAAAAAGGTCAGATGTCAATTCAAAGGACTGCAAAACCTCCATTGCAGAAGGGTGCTAAAAGAGCCAGCAGTAAAATTGGGCATGCACAGCACAGCGGGTCTGGATAGCCTGCATCCAGCCAGGTGTTCCAGAGAACAAGCCAAAGTGTTTCATTAGTCCTTAAAAATGCCTAAGGGGTTTTCCTGAAACAGAAAGGCAGTTTAACAAAAAAATTCAAGCACATAATGGCAAGAAGTAGCTAATTACAAACTTGCCAGATGAACACACCACTCTAAAGCAATCTATGAAAGCAGCCAATATAGAATCCAAATAATGAAAAATAAAAATCATATAATACATGCTAACAAATAAGGCTTTATTAAAATACTTCTTGCCAAACTGTTTTTGATAAATTTTACAAATGTAGTTGCAAAAGTTTTCTAAATTGTTTTAATTTTTGAAACGTCAAATGGTTAAAAATAAGGTGAACACAGAATGCAAATGCACCTTAGCAGGAGAACTGGCTAGCTAAGTCTCACAGCACAGCAGAGCAGGGCAGTCACTGCTGAGTGGGTGTGGTCTGTGGGACCTTCTCTACCCACCACTGTCTATGCACCTTAATGCCTTTATCAGTGATCTGAACAATGCTACAGTCCCATATAGACTTGTGTGTTCTTTTAGTACTTGCCACGATCTACATTACAGACCTAGGATAAAACAAAGTCCTGCCCAGCAGAATCCTGTTTGTAATATGAAGCCTTGAGAAAAGTCTGCATCTCCAACCTTTACAAAACTCCCCATCCACTGCACTTTTGCTGAATGCCATTTTGGTTGATGAAATCAAGATGCAGACAAACACAGCTGGCAAAGTGGTGCCTAACTCGTTGCAGGTTGCAGGAAGGACGGGACTCCACCAGTGCTCTTCTCTGCCCTGTGTGCATCAATGTGCCTCTGTCACAGCTTTCTGCACACATCCTGGCTGTTGCTTGGGCCTGGAACAGCCCTCCCACTATCTACTGTGGAAAAGAACTTTGCACACAGCTTTTACTCATGCTCTAGCATATTCGGTTTATAAATCTCTCCCTAAATGATCCTCAGGTCTCACAAGAAGATTGAAGCAGGCAGGTTTTTCACCTTCGCCTTGCAGATGCATCTTAGTTATATAAGGTAGTTTATTCTTCCTCTTTCTTACAGTCCTAAGAACTATAGGAAAGTACTGATAGCAAGCTAATTCTTGTTTAATAATTTGATTTGTTTTCAGAAAGTGTATCAGCATTTTCTAGTCAAATGCAGGGTTTTCCCTCTTCCACTAAATGTCTTTTACACGCCTGCCTTTAAGTGTTTGTTCAAATTCCACATCAGATCAAAGGACACTTTTTTGGTTTTTAACTTTCATGACTGCAAGAGAAACTTTGATACATTTCTGGAACAAACATAACCATCCTTCAGAAATAAGGAAAACCAGGAAATTCTGCAAAGCTTTTTCTCATTCCAGCCCATTTCAAGACCATTTTTTGTATCACTGTCCTTGTGGTCTAACCTATCTACAGCCCAGCTGAAGTTTTCTCCAACCTCAACTGCTTTTTGATCCATTTCTTAACCAGGATAAGATCACAGATACTGACTGTCCCACATTGCACACACACATAGAGTGCTCATAGGGGCCTGTACAGATACAACTCTCACTGCACACAAGCTCTCCATTCCACAGAAGGCTAACATCTGCCTGGCTTCACTGCAGTTTTTAGGACTTTAAAAATATCCTACATACCTACAGGCAAAAAATGCTAAATCCTACAGATTCCTGTTCTGTTCTTCTTGCCAGTCAGTAAGAGATCTAAATATAATAAAAGGTTTTGTACATCTCTTAGAATTACAGTTTCTACCATGTTGTCAGTCCTGTACACACTTCCTTACTTTCCCGTTCTTTCAGTTCCTTGCCAGTAACTGCTTGAATAGACATAGTCACTCCTTTTACTGCTGCAAAACACTTTTGCCCAAGGATCTTGAAAATGCCTGGATAGTTTCCACATCAGGATGCTGGAACCGCATGCGAATCTTTCAGCTTCCTAATTAGAGCCTGTTACTGCATTGTATTTAGCTGTCTCTGAGAATTCATTTATAAGGTCAAATGTTCAGACCTCTTCAGCATAATACAAATCATTCATCTGCACTATAATTAGTCTGTGTTACACAGCATGAACACATTGTTTAATAAAAGGATTAAATTATGTAATTAGCAGGTCTTCAGCATAAATATGTCCTCCTTTCCGAATGGTATTTAAATAAAACCGTGTTCCTATAGTATTTTATGGTATCAAAATCTCAGTGCCACTTGCACTGCAAATGGCCAGGCCTTCTCAGCAAAATGGGCTGGAGCAGGCAGGCTACAGCCACACTTGGAAAAAAAGGCTAACCTCTGTTTCCTTTTTTGTCTTCTCACACAATTCAAGCTGCTGTTTTCATGAGGGCTAAGCCTTCTCTATTACCTTTACTTGAATGATTTACAGTTATTCATCTGTAGGCTTGATTTTGTCAGACCAGGTAGGCCCTCTGAAAAGAGAACATGTGAGGTTTTTCCCAGGTCATTCAGGAATAACGGAACAGTAGCTGGGAGAGCAATGAACAAGCTCTGTTAGCAACAGCCCTTCACTGCACCAAGCAGAGATGCTCCAGGCTCTGCCATATAACAGGGCAGACCAGGGGGCTGATGGAAAAGTGGCTAGCACCAAACCCTGCCTCCCAGAGAGAGGGAAGTCCCTAGATACTAACATCTCTTTACATCTGCTTTATGCATGTGTAATGAAATCTTAGCCTCATTTAAAAGCAGTATCAAAGCTCCCACTGATTTCCAGTAAAACCACAGCTCACTGAAACGATTTAATGAGAGCTGGTCCGAAACCTCTTTTTCAAGAAGGTAAGACAATTTCCTTACACTATTACAGCAAAGGGATGTGATTCCCTCCACACTTCTCACATGAAACTGAGAAATTGCGCTTGTCTCAGCAGGCTACCTCCAGACAGAGGGTTTCTGAGCACTCCATGAGCTGGGAGAAATGCATGATAATGGCTGATAATGCCATGGCCTGCACTGGCACTAGGACTTTCCTGCCTACCCCAGGGAACCAGAAACACACATTATGCTGTTCTCCCTCTGCAGTTTCCCGTTTCTGTGTGAGTTGGCTGACAGCAGGAGAGGCAGCCACTGTGCAGTGTGGAAAGCATGCTTCTTCTGAAATGCTTGGCTTCCAAGAAGTATTTCAGAAATGATGCAGTGGAAAAATATCACTAGCATCTTATCTAGGAACTTAACAGACTGCTCCAGGCAGCAAAGATCAGTGTATCCCTTCTTGTTATGACCACCCCTGGAGACACACAGCATTCTAAGCCCATCATTTAATTGCTGATGAGAGCCACCTACAGAAAAAAAAACAACAGCATTTTGATACCAATAGAAATTACTCTGTACTATATACTTATTTCCTTCATGCTCATACAAGCTTGACTCTGCAGCAGGCTGTGTAGCTGAATAGAGAAGATATGACTCACTCCTGTAGCTGTTTGAGCTACACAGGCCGCTTGGTTTTGTCTGTTTGTGCAGATGTGTGGTAGAAGTGGGTGAGTAGAAGGCAAGGAAAGTGAAAGCCCCACCATCTCCTACCACAACAGCCCCCCTCTGCCAGAATTTAGCTCTTGATCACCTGCATGGAACAAAAGCCCTGGTTAAAAGCACACAGCAATGCTCTATAGACAAACAGAGTGAGATCACTGCATCCTGTTCTCACTCTGAAGAACATTTGATGTTGCAGAGGATGCCCAACTGCATCTCAGATGCTAGTGGGAGGAATAAAACCTTTCACATCACTGTCACTCTGCCCTTCCCCCACCACAAGTATTTCAAAGCTTAAGTGATACCCAAAAACACCAAGAGACTTTGTAGTCTCAATCAGAAGGCAAAGCTTTATCTAAGCATGCCAGACTCATTTGTTGGATGGTATCCTAGAAAGAGAAGCATGACAGAGCAAAGCAAACCGGTGGAATTAAGTCCCAAAAGACATAATGTTTCTCACAGTTTCAAAAATTCTGATCAACTATAGTATGCTAAGGTCTTTTAAAACATTTCCTTTAGCTTCTCCTCTTCACCCCCACCTTCAATAAAATTGTCTTAGTTAACTTTAAAATTATCATAAAAACTTTTCTCCTTGAAGAGTGGCTGAGTACTACTTACTCAATAGCAAAAATAAAGCCATCTGGTCTGCCTGTTACTGCCATCTTCAGCTCAAAGGCTAAAAGCAGAACTAAAGACTTCCTTTTACTCACATTTTCTTTCTAAATCCAGATATTTCTCTACAGAACTCTCCTCTCTCATCTTCAGGATGAGGATTCAGCCATGGATATAACTGACAAATGCAGGAAACTAATACTACTCACAGACTAAATCAGTCATGGTCTGTCCAGGCAGTGCCTGAAGCAAAAAGGGTCAAACGCTTCCTCGCCTCTGGAGAATACTAACACTAGCCTCCCTAGCATGTTATTGCAAAAGCTTTTACAGTTCATCTGTTACACATCTGACAGTCCAAGTTTAATACTATCTTAAAAAAAAAAAAATACAAAACAAAACCAACTAAAAGCAGATAGTCAGAAAAAAAGGAAAAAAAGTGCACCAGCCAACCTCTGAAGTTAAGTTGCCTGCTGCAAGTTCTGCATGGAGAGACATTTCACCAAAACATTTAAAAGAGATGCATTTACAATATATCAAGTCCAAAAGTCATATTTTAAGTGGGCCCGTGTCACGTGCAAAATATTTGCTAAATAATGCAGCATTCAGGATCTCAGAACTCACTGGTAGAGTGCACACACAGAGGACGGGGACAGGATGGTCCCATGGCTAAAATAAAGTTAATGATCAGCCCTAAGATAGAAATACATCTACATTTATGGTAAGGTTATAGTGATTGGCTGTAGGAGCCACCAGGCATCCAGCCAACTTGCTTTTCCAGTCTAAGGAAATGCTCGGTTTGTTTGAAAAATGACTATTTTTTTTTCCCTGCTGTGAAGAATGCATTGACGTCATCAAACTGGGTCTGTTGAACAAAATCACAAATCCAGGGTTGTGTCAAGAAGTTGAATTACAAGGGGAAGGACACACATCTGTTTCAGCTTTCTTTTAGAGTGACAGGAGCTATTCTCAATTCTCCTTTAGCACCTCTTCCAGAAAATTGTTAGAGGGGACAAAGTGATTTGCTATGAGTTTCAATTTCCACTCTGTTTTATTCCACTCTCTTTTGTCAGGTTTCCACTCTGTTTTGTTACTAGTGAGATTCTTTTACAAAAGCAGTAGCATCTATGGCTCCACGGGCCTGCGTACAAGATCACTATTAGTTCCAATAGGAACGTGTTACATGCCAGAACCCCCTGATTTGATTTTGATTTGATGTCACACCATGCAACACTCTTATTAAAAAAAAAAAAAACAAAAAAAAAAAAAACAAAAACAAAACACCAAAATGAAACAACTCACAGCCTGTTCATAAACTTTTCCAATCATGCACTGCTTTCCCACTTCTGTGAGGTCCCAACAGCTTCTCCACTCACAGAATGGGGTGTTTGGGCCAATACTGCATTTTGCTAACAGGTAACTTATCCAAGATCTTTTGCTATAGGACTGAGGTGATTATAAGTAGTATCTTAGAAAAGGGGAAGGGTAACCTCAAGTTGTCAGAACCTGGCCATATCACACTGCAATAAAATAGCCATTATTTACTGTGATTACAGCCCATTTCTGGTCCTCAAAACCTAAGGCAAAGGGTGCAGATGGTTGGTGGAGCAGGATCATTATTTTGATGTATTACAGACGATTTGGAAAACAAAAGCCAAAGCATTCAACTACAAAACTGTACTCAGTAAGAGCTGATGACTTAAGGACTGATACCACCGTAATAATTTCCCAATAACATTATCCGATACTTGTTAAAAGAGCCACAGAATAGATTTGAACCAAGATGCAACAGAGCTGCACAAATAATGTGTTACTCAGTTGAACACTTGAACTAAAAGTCAAAATTAGGTTTTGTTTGAAACCTACATTGAGAGAAGGGAGAGGAACAACAGAAAAGTAAAATAAACCAAAATGTAGACAGAAAGTGAAACAAAATTACTCTACTTCGGCCTGATAGTATTGAGTGTTTGAACTTTACCACTCTTCCCTTCAAACTTCAGGTTATTTACAAAACATGAATCACATAAAATGTTTCAGTTAAAATATCTCCAAAACATATATTCTGTATTCTCTGCTATTTTCTTCCCTTCAAAGCCAAATCAAGTTGTCCAAATAGAATATTTGTGTTCCTTAATTCACATTTCAAGGCAAACTTACTTATCTATTAAAAGACAAATTAAGTCAACATATACAAGACAAAATTCATGGGAAAGCAGTTGTAGTGAGGAGTTCATAATTCTTTTAATTCATAATTCAAAATCAACAGCTCCTATATCTGTTATAATAAGGTATCCCAGTGTAAGTCTTTTGTGCATCTATTTTTTTTCTAAAGTGTATTGTAAGTCAAAGGAGATGGAACCGCTTTGGTTAAGTTACACTGCATTAATCTAATTGCCCAGTCTTAGTACAAAAGAACTCCTAAATCATTACCAGTATGTCAAAACAAATCTAAACCAGCCATTTAAAATATATTTATATGAAAAAAAAAATTTAGAACTTTAACAAAGAAAAAAAGTAGTAGAAAGCAAGTCAGATCTTATGCTTTCCCCTTCCCTGTTATTTTCTCTATGGAATACAAATATGGATTCAGTATTTTGAGATGAGCCAAATAAAATATACAAGCCTCTGGGCTCTTAATCATGTTTTATTTCACCTTGACAATTTTTTTTTTCTTCACCTGGAGAGACTAGTTAAGTTAGCCTTCTCAAAAATCTTAGCAATTCATAAGGTTATAATATCCTTATGGAGTCAGTTTCTCTGGGGGTAAGCAGGCTTCTGGAGAGGGAAGAAAAGGTTTGACGCCAGCTAAAGCATGAATACAGATTCCAACTCAGCAACTCTCAGAGCCAGAACACTGTGATTATGTGTATCCAAAATTGCTCCTCAGGTGTTTTTGCAGCTATCTTGAACAGAACTTCCTATGAACAGTGCATATATGTGGACACAGAACAAGTGAAACAAAACAAATCAAACCCCAACAAACCCACAAACAAACCAAAACACAAAAACCAAAACAGCAGAGTAAATAAATAAAAGCTTCACTTTAATTACAAAATCTTACATTTTTAAGGGTGGAATTGCAAAGGAACTAAAAAAGTCAGACTCCTGTTTATTAAGTGTGCCTGGAGTCTGACCCCACCAGAGTTAGACACTCTTAGCATGTTAGGAAATGTGCAAGGCCATCTGCTGGCAGGAAAAACAGTGCTGCGCCTTGTAGTCCTGATCAGAACTCAACTGACACCCAAATTGAGCTTTAGATGAAGGGCAAGTAAAGAACATAGTCAAGGCTGCCACTTTCACCAGCCTGAAAGAGTTGCTGCAACCCAAAGGAACAGTGCAAAGATGAAAACCCTGGCATTACAGTGCTTGCTGATACCAACTCAGGATAGTCAAGCAACAAAAAAAATCCTCCAAAAACATTGCTGTCTCTTGTTTGGCATGTGATATAAATATATATAAACCTGAACAGCTACAGTTATTTAACTACATAAGGTATGACTCCAAGTCAAACGCAGACACCATTGTTTAGATAACAACCAGGTGCCTTCTCAAATGTCTCTCAAAGCTCCCTACCAAAACAAAAATACTCCTACGCAAAACAGGTATATACATGCACTCTTCACACCTCCAGCGGGGGGCAGGGAGGAGTGTAAACTGCACACACCTAATAGGCTACATCAGCAGAAGATAGCAGAGAATTAGGCCAAGAGGCAGAACAAGGAGTTACTGAACACTAAGCGATGCCTGCTGAGGACCCAGTCATGGCTAGGTTTTAGGTTTAGGACAAACCACAATCCCCAAAGTGATGAATTTGCAAACAACTCTACTGAGCTTTCTGCTGCAGCAGGCATCCAGATCCAGACAACACTGCTTGCAGTCCCTACTCCACACCTACCCACACGCAAATTTCCGCTAAAATTAGCAGCCTTGGTTTGGGTTTGGCCAGTAGGAACTGCAGACGTGTAACACAGGCACTGCACCCACGACTGGTGCCTCTCACTCCTCATACTTTGTACTTCCAATGAAGAAGCAGAGAACTGACTGTTAAATGATAGTCCAGAGGCAGCATCTCTAAAAACGTGTCAACAGTATGTTTCATTTTGGCCGGAAGTGGTTAAAAAGCCTGAGGTATTTAAGACAGCAGCTCTTTTTTTGGTGATGATGATATGAACCTAGCATATTTGTATGGCAGCTAAAAGCCAGACTAGCAGCAAATACGAAGGTTTCTGCAAATCTGAGTCATAAACCACTGAAAAATGGTGTTTAAAGTGTAGATGTCAGCTCAGTTACAACCATGGTCTTCCCAAGGCAACAACATCATGTCAAAACCTGAAAATCAAAACACATATCAGTACCTGACACCATCATGTTACTTCTAATGCTATGAAGGAGGCCAGACATAGCAGCAGTTCAAAACCACAGAAAGTGTGTAGGAAAAACTGAGGGAGCGACTGGAAATAGCTACAAAACAGCAGTCACAGGCTTGAGCAATCCTTTTGAGAGGATGGCAAGGGGCAGTATCTCCTGGTGCACTGAATATTGCCCACTCTTAAGGGCTGCTCCACTCCTACAGATTCAGGACTCCCTGCCTCAAGCCTGTTCTTACCAATATTGCTAATCTGGACAATTTGCCCTTGCCTGGGAGCTGATTCCTCAACTCAGCAGTCAAAAGACATAAAGCAAATGCCGCATGCCCAGCCCAAAGCCTGTTGGCAGTTTGCTTCATGGTCTCAGGGCCATGCCTGATATTCGCTGACTGCCAGGTGGGTACACCCGACGCCATATAGCCCAAACGATTAAGATCCCCATGGAGAGTGTGGTGCTGAAGACACTCGAAAGGAGTCGGCGTCCCCTTGCCTCCGTTCCGTAGAAGGGGGGAGTCAGTGCAGGAAGCAGGGACTGCCCGTCCCATTCTTGCAGAGTCGTTCGGGGTGGAAGCCCCTGCCCGGAGCTGGTTCCCGACGCCGCAGAGCACCTGCGAGCAAGGTGCAGCTCTCTCTACCCACCTACCGCCGGCTCCTCGCAACCCCGCGGCTCTGGGCCGGGGCGGGGCTGGCCCCGGCCGTGTTTACTAACATGGGAGGAGCCGTCCGGGCTGCGCTGCTTCCGGCTTAGCGAAGGTGCGGGATATCGCTGGATACTGGCGGCATGGCCCGAGAACTGCTTCCCTTGCTCCTCGTAAGTGCTGAGCGGGACGGGCTCCCGGGAGCCGGGTGGTGCAGGCGGCGGGGCCATTCCCGGCCATGCGGGAACGCGAGGTGGTGCGGCAGGCAGTCGGGAGGCGCTGCTTAGCTTGTGGTCGCCTCCGGCCGTAATTAACTTCTCCTTCGAGATTTCGGCTAATTCATTTAGGCGAGTTTTGGTTTTTCACTCCTTTATAAAAATCGACACCTTTACGTTCAGGTACTTTATGATTTTACAGTCACTTCTTAGAGTGCCTGGTGAAGGGGAGGACGCGTTATGGAAAAGCAGAAGGAAAGAAAGAAAAGGGGAATGGATGCAGGTGGCTGTCAGCCACACTGGCTTGTGTGCCCTAGCTGCGGGGTACCCAGGGACAGCTGGCGGTGGCCTCAGCCCACAACCATCCAGAGCTGGCCTGGGACGCTGGCAAGGCAGGTTGAGCATTCATGCAGAGAGTACTGTTGGAGCTGTGGTAGAGAGCTGCCCGGGCAAAGACCACGGTAGTGAAAGCTGACTTGCACCACACCTCCGGGATCCGTAGCAAAGTGATCTGGGAATACTTTTGGCAGAGGAGGTTTGAACGTCTAGTGACAGTGCCGCAGGAAAAGCTAGTGGAACAGGTTCAGTCCACTGGAATGAAGTGCAGCATTTACTGGAAGTGATGGGGCAGGGCCTTCCTTTCTTGCCTTGATGATCCCAACACAGAGCATGAGTCTCTGCAGCTTGAGAGGTTACGTCACGTGTCTGTCTGTCAACAGTAAAGTTGCATTTGCAAACACTCATTTTGAAGAACTCTCAACAAGGAAGGTAACTCAGCAGTGTTGGCAGCACAGGGATCCCCACTGGTACCGGTGCGTTATGCCAAATGGCTGTTGTGGCAGCAAGTTCCTGGGTAGGAGACCTAGGGACAGGCATGTGCCTGAACCCCAGCAGCCCTGCTGAGAGAGCCCAGAGGTGGGATAGCAGGGCTCAGGCAGGTGGCAGCCAGCCCTGCTGCACAGCAGGGCTAAGACATGCCTGGAAGCGTGGATGCAATATACATTGCTTCCCCAACCCCAATTCTCATCTGTTTCAGAGAGAACTGACTTGAGTCAGTTCAAAATCTTTACTGTGCTGTTACGTTGCTAGTGAATGTGGCTTGCTCTTGGGGTTTGGCAGGTTAAAACCAAGTGTTAAGTTTCTCAGATTCTGATTTGATTCACTATATAACAGGGAGGAAAATATTTTAACTGATGCAGGGGATTATATCTGTGCTCCTGCACAAAGTGCCAGAGCAAAGGAGGCTTTTCATCTGCTGACAGAACCGTGTATCAGTTTATTCCTAGGCAGCTGTGGCAAACAGCTGGCAGAAATGTCAGTCTAACTCAGGATCTTGGAACTATCCAAAATATATTAAAAAAAAAAAAAATTAAACTTAAATTAAGAAATACTTCATTATCTCACTTCTTCCAGAGAATAAATGTAATTTCTCGTCTTATTTTCCACTTGTTTCCAAACTTCAGTACCACTTATAAAGACTGCAGCACTCTCACATACTCTTTTTTTATAATTATATTGTTGTTGTTTTTTTATTAGCATGTTGTTCCAGTGCTTATAAATCACTAAACCTGAGGACCATTTGACATACTAACTTGATTAAACCAGCACATGAAAGTAGTTTGTTGAATGTGTCCTCAGTTTTGCAATGAACTCTATGTTGCACTAAAGTAGAAGCAGCTGCACAGATAGTCATGCAAACCTGCAGTGTTCTACATAGTTAGAAAAGATCTCTCTTTACCCTGTAAAACAAGCCACAAGACCACATACCGCTCAGAGACATGCTGTATAGGAATAGGCCATCTCTACAGAATGAAGTACTATCTAAATAGTTTGTAATTATTTGATATGACTACAGAGCAGACACTTTTCTGTAAATTTCAAAGATACATCCTTTAAAAAGGACTCCTACGCTGCTGTGCTGGCCTTTCTTCTCCAGACAACTACTGCATGCATTTCAATGTATATGTAAGAGTCCTAAAGTCATGGGATGACCCAAGATGCAAGTGAAAAGGGTAAGGGCCCCAATTCTGGAAACATTTGTCTGCTCACCTTTTCAGTGATCTGCTTTTACCTTTGAAGCAACTCACTGAACAAAGTGCCGACAGGAAAACCAGATTGTGTTACAAAAGGAAAATGGGGAAGAGTTGCTAAATTTCTGTGCTGTCAAGCTCTTACTCAACCTTAGCTACAACATTAAAGTGAGGTGGGAGCTGTTAATATCATTCCCACTCTCCATAATTGTATAGTACTTATGAGGCATTCACTAGTACTGTATGCCTAAAAAAAAAACACAAACAAAATGATGCACCCACCCCCCAACATCTTGCTGTAATTTGCATGAGAGTTGGTTTAAGATGTGAAACAGTAATGGACTGAATTTGGACAGTGGCTGTTTTAAGACACTGCACAGTAAATGAGGCTTCTAGCTCTCTCAGACATCAAACATGTGCATCCCACTTGAAATTTAAGAAGGTCAGGATGCTTCTAGTTGTGGGGAAATACCAACTCCTATGGACTTCAGAAAATGGAACTGGATTGTTTTAATTCTTCTCATAAAAGATTTTAGAATACCACATGCTACTTTCATGGTTATCTTGGTGTTAACTATCCACTTGGGCCTTGTGGAAAAAAAAATAACAAACAAACCAAACCACAGCATTATCAATACTGTGATACAGGAAGATTTAGAGGCCTGAGAATCCCAAAATGACACAAATTTTCAAAGAAACTAAAGTTCATGTCACTCTGCCCTGGGAACACAGAGGGGAAAATAGGTTTTATAAGTCTCCTTAGCAGATGCCTGTCGGTGAAAGCATTTTGGAGGACTCTGTAGGAGTGAAGGAGAGGGAGGCAGCAGGAAGCTCTCTTAAATGCCTGGGCAATGCAAAAGGAGAGAAACAAAAAAAATTTGGGCTCTTGTGATAATTTGGATCCATTCTGCTAAGATTAGCTATCCCTGATATATTTTAGTTTTTTTTCCACTCATTGACTGCCTAGTTCAATCTAAGTCTTCACTTTAAATAGGACAAAAGTAGAAGAGGGCATCCATGAGTCATTTTAGGCTGAAAACGTACAGCTGTTTGAATGTACACATCATTAAAAAGTACCTATCACCCTTGGCTGTCTAAAAGCCCCTAAAGTGCTTCCTTTCCATTATTAGCACTCACTGCCCTGTGACAACAAGGAAAGCAGTTTAAGGTATGTGTAAGAAGCTAAATGACTATTGACTTCTTTTTAACTATAAGACACCAAAATCTTTACATAGCAATTGGTTTTAAGTATGGTATGAAAGCATTGGTATGAAAAATCTCCACGGTTTTTTCATAGTTCCTTGTATGGGGAGGCAGCATAAGATGTCTTTGTAAGCAGAGCTCATGTAGGTGTCCAGTGCTGCTTAAACATCAAGTTCTGAGAAGAGATCCCCACTTCTTGTAAGTTTACCAGGAAGTTCATCTCTGCAAGTTCATCTCTGCAAGGGCTGTCATCAAAAACTGTAGTATTTCTATACACCCTCACAATATCAGCATAGCTCGTCTGTATAAAAGCATTGAACAGGAGTCAAAGAGATTTGTTTCCTCGAGGGAAAGCTGTGTCTGTGCACATACTGTAATTGCAGGCATTTACTAAACACACACATTGTAAAATAAATAAATAAATATGCTGCCAAGGTTTACTGATACTAGTCATTTAGAAAGATGTTTCCCTCCTTCATTAGATCCCATTTTTGCATGACTGTGGATGTTTTGGGTTTTTTTGTCTGCTCCATGCTTTGCCAGTGCTGTTTGGTTTCAGCAGGGCAATGCACGTCCCCCCAGTGTTGTCCTGTGACCATCTTCTCCCTTGTCCCAGTCTGACATGTGGCAGAGGAGCAAGTGATAGAAGTGGCAAGGCTTCACCCTCCTTCACATAAAGCCAAACCAGGTTGAATATATATATATATATCCCTGACTACATCTTAGTAATTGTTTTTTTAATCAGATGTTATGATTTTTTAACCAGATGCCAGTTTTCAGTAAGACAGTTCTCCAAGACAAAAGGAAAACAAATCATGATAATTTGGCACATCCATTTGACAGCTTCTGTTTAAGCTTTATATTAACTCTAACCTTTTAATATCATTATACTGAGATTTGGAGAAGAGCACTCTCAAAACTTCAGCAGCAAAGGAAGAGTCAGAGCACTCGAAAAGAGGAAGTGATGGGTTGAGTATTGATACCCACAGTTTCTTAAGTGCTATACTGCTTTTTTAGCAGTTGAAGCTTTTCCTTCAGGTACAAAAAAAGGCCTTCTTAATTCCAATTTAGCAACTAATATTATATAAATTTTAAAGCAGATGGCTGCTAAGGAAGGAAAATGCTTTTCATTTTCTTATCTCTGAATAGACTAGAGGATCAAAAGAAGTGGCTACTTGTAGAAGTCAGCAGACAGTGGTCATATCCATTACTTCAATTAATTAGCAACAGATAGCACTTCCTTCACTTGAGAGTCAAACCCATTTTTTCAGTAAGTTAATATTTAAGGTAGTTGAAGAGTTTTCTGCTTTTGGCTAAAGTTGAAGTCAGAATCCAAATGATTTCACACCAGAAAACTGACTTAATCAGCCATTAAACATCATCCTCTGGCAAGGAAAAAAAAGGTATAACAATAAAAATATCCAATTCTTAAATTATTAGAGAATTCTTTAAATATGTATGTACCTCCTTGGTAGCAATAACAGATACAGTCAAATTTATATTAAGCTGCAATTCAAAAGCGTTCAAAGATAACCAATCATTCAGAATTAACATCTTTAAAGTATCCAAGACAAAATTAAAAATAAATTATTGTAGTTAAGGTGTCTTGCACACTGATTTAAAATGTAAGTGAATCTGTAATTGGTAGGACTGGATGCAGTGTACCATCAATATGAAGATTTGGCAGTTTCATTGTATTATACTTCATTCCCCCCTAATCTCCTTTCCAGAAAAGGTACTCTGCCATCCCTCTCCTTCACAGCTTGGCTGGTTGTTTTGTTTTGCCAAGGACAACAGCATTCTCCGTTTCTTCCCAGGCATCATTATCCCCATCCTCAGTATCGTTCACAGTGTATTCCCCAGTGTGTTGTAAGATGCAAACCAGTATTTTTTTAAATCAGAGCAAGAGCAATGGATGTAGAGCTCACCTGAGATGTTAAGACTTCAAACTCTTAAAGATAAGAACTGTCTTTTTTTTTTTTTCCTGTTACAGCTCCACACAGATAGTTAGCAACACACAACAATTAAAATAAATTATGAAAATGTTCAGATCACTCCAGATTATTATCAGAAACTGGGTTAAGTAAAGGCAGAATTTCTTCAGGCTGTCTTACATAGTATTTCTAGGAAGAAGTCTAGCTACCCAGCAAACAAACATTACATAATTCCATTTTATAGACATCTCATACTTAATGCATGTAAAGTATATACAGAGTTCCCTACAAATTATTGCCAACAGGAATACAAATTATAACAGATCTATCCTCTTTTTCCCACCTTCCTCCCAAAATAGGAAAAAAAGAATGGTTTGGCTTCTGGTCCTCAGTGCTTTATTACGATGAGAAGAGGCAGGACAGTGATAACTAATAAAGCTACTGCTGACTAATAACAGGAAAATAAATAAATAAAGCACTATGCAATTTAACCTAACAGTGCATTCAAAAAAAAGATCAGGGTGTAAAATAATTTGTAAGGGTTCCTTCTTTGAGGAATATATAGGCATCATCTACTAAACAGAAGAATAATTGGAAAACCAGCAACCAGCACCAGAACAAGAGGACACAGTCTCAAGCTGTGCCAGGAGAAGTCTAGGCTGGAGGTGAGGAGAAAGTTCTTCACAGAAAGAATGATCTGCCATTGGAATGTGCTGCCCAGGGAGGCATCGTCCCTGGCGGTGTTCAAAAAAGGATTGGATGTGGCACTTGAAGCCATGGTTTAGTTAGTCATGAGGATGGTTTAGTTAGTCATGAGGTGCTGGGTGATAGGTTGGACTTGATGATCTCTGAGGTCTTTTCCAACGTTGTTGATTCTATGATGATTCTATGATCAGGTATTTTTGGCTGAGTGTAAAACATTCCTTACATTCCTTTTTTTTTTTTTTTTCCCCCTTCAAAGATACAGTAACACCATTCCATTTGCAGTAGGCTGGCAAGAAATTAAGATAGATGTCATTTGAATTAAAGAATTAAGGAAGTTCTGTATGGAATATTAATTATTCTGGCTAAGAAAGACACAGTGATCTAGGGCAGAGAAAGGTCTTCCAGAAATACTGGGATTTCCTTTGCTTTGCACTATAATTAGGCATATGAAGACATCTGTTACAACACAGATGCATCAATGTTCAAATGGTCAGTACCTGTAGTGGCAGGGTTGGTAGCATTAAATCTGTGTAATCACTGTCCATTAGCTCTTCTGAAGTGGTGAACAACTTTAATAAAGGGATGAATATCAATGTTTAGCAATAGCAGAACAGTACTTGTAACTCTGTGTTAGCAGTAAAACACACCTACAGCCCTTGGCAGATTTTTTGTGGGTTTGTTTTGTTGTTTTGTTTTTGTTTTAATAACGTTCTGTTCCTCTCTCCTAGGTGGTTATCTTAATTGCTGAAATACAGTGTAAAAATAACACTGAAGCTCCCATACCCAGAGTATACAAAAAATCAACTATCAGGAGGATCATTGCCAAGAGAGAAGTTGCGTGTAACCAGGATGAATACAATTTAGGTGCTGAGTGTTGCAAGAAATGTACACCTGGTGAGTATCATTATAACACTGTGTTGGAAAGTCATTGAGAGTGAAAATCACAACATGGTCAGTTGCTTTCTGGCAGGATAGCCAAGAAGCATGCTTTGGTTTCATGGATGGACTGCTTCATTTTATCTCCATCTTTCTGTTACAGAACATCAAACACTCAAAAGTATTTCTTGTGCTCAGTGTGCCAATATCTTTTCACTACAGACAGTAGTAGCTCTTACATAGCGTGCTTGTCGCAAAAGAGCCAAGAATTACATTGCACATCTTAGAAAGAGGTTAAAAAAATGCAAGCACAGACTTTTGCCTACAAAATCTTATATATATGCTACTTTCCTGATAAGCACATATGTAAACCTAAAGAACAAAGATTCTGCAGACATTTGTAAATAAAAAAAATATTAGAGACTAAAAAGAAAGTCTGACCTAGGTTTTAGAGACGATGGCTTCTGTCCAAAGGTATTGTAAATCTTAATTCTTGGGTTTCTGTCTTTACAGGTTTCGTTAAAAATACCAGCTGCCCAAAAGATGTTAGCAAACACTGTGTTCCCTGTAAAAATGGAAAGGAGTACATGGATCATGCCAATCATGTGGACAAGTGTTTGAGATGCTCTTTGTGTGACAGCATATTCGGTATGTCTATAGAACTAACAACTCCAGCAATTACTTAATTTTGTTACAGGATTTGACTAAAATGTGTCATCAGTCCATGAATAGTGGGTAGCATGCAGATCAAAATGTTTTAGTGATAGCATATGAAGGAATTTATGACAGTAAAAATTTATTCTCCAATTCTCTTTCATCAAACAATGTAGGAAGAAGAACAGGCTGTCCTGGTCAGTCATTTCTCCTTATGCTCAGCCAAAGCAGTCCTTGCAAAACAGACCCTATACAAACTGGTTAGAGTCAAGGAAGAAGAGCTCACTCTCTTCTTTGTCCTCTATTTAAGAGAGGTGTTGTGAGAAGCAGAGATGGGAGAATTCCCAGTGGTGTCTTTCATACTGTTTCATGTAATTAATAATATTTAAAATTACTGAAGCTGGTGGAGTAACGCCTTTTACACGCTCAAGATGCTCTGTCAGTGTAGGGTCAAATTACAAGAGTATGAGGCATGCCCTAGTGGGTTAGACCAGTGGTCCACCTACCCTAGTATTCTGTGCTTGGCAGTGGAGGCAAGCAATGCTATTTAGAGAAAACACAAACAAACCTGTCTGCTTTCTGTGGTCTTGTTCCCTACAAAGGCTACCAGCATCCACAGTTGTGGGAAGGAATGGTAGAAAGTCTATCCCTAACCTAATCATTTTAGTATCTGTTTATGAGCCCTTTGTGCAGGGGCATGCTAAGGGACACTGGGTTCCAGAAATTCAGTACCTGTTCAATAAATACTCATAATGGGTTTTATTCTTTTTTTCCTTCATTAGACTGAGCTTGTAACAGTTCCACCAGGTCTCCTGTGGTTCTAGTGTACTTGGACTTCAGGAATGATAGTACTACATTCTTCATATCCAAAATCAAGTTTAGTGAGGAGAGAGGCAGCTCTGAAGCCCAGTGTGGTTGTGCTCAGATCACCTGCTGGAATATTAATCTTCAGTGCTTTAACTTTTCTGTACCACTTTCATATGCTTAGAAAATGGTCCTGTCATTAGCTACTGTAGGAAGCACTTTGGCTTGGTAATGAAGTTGAGTACAGCAAAACAATATAGTACATTTTTTTTTTTACAGTGCCACAAAGGAAACTATCAGTTAAACTGAAGGGGGGGAAAAAGGATGATGGCATGACTAGTCACATTATCTCATGACCAGTAATGTAGTTGAGGAGAAGTCAGTAGAAAACATTAGACAGGAGAAGAGCTACCACTGAAGTTCCATGAACATCTTTCTTAGGATCATTCATTTTTGGTATTTCCATGAATGGCTTCAGCATTGGTTTCACAGCAGAGCTTCATCAACTTTTGAAACATAACATGGCCTCCCATTACAGCAGGGAACTGAATGTGATAACTAAAAAATTTACTTACATTCATGCCTATGAATATAATATATATACTTATATACATGCCTATATAATATATATATATTATATACATGCCTATGAAAATAGCGTTCATAGTAAGTAGATACTTAGTGTAGTTTTTAGTGCAGAAATAACTTTTTCATACATGGAGATAGCTTCATCATATACACTAAGGAAAGGAGAAAATTAATTCACTTGGTTGGATGCTTAAACAGGAAATATGTTTGATGAGAAGAGTGGAATTCCTCACTTCATGAGGTACTCAAAGAGATAAAATTTGTTGTCAGAGTCAGGTTCTTTACTCTCCTGACAGACAACAAGCAGGGAGATGGGCTATGGGATCTTCCAAGTTTCCTTTTAGCTTTACACTTCTGAATGGGAAAAAGAACAACATTTGGCAGTGCTGAATGAGTGACTACTCTTTTAAGGAGTAGTTTATTGTGTAATCAGTTTTTTGAGCTTATCCAGCAGAGGTCTCCTTGCCATCTCCATCTTCCCACCAGCAGGGTGCCTTATAAACCCGATGCTGTTCTCACAGCTAAGCCTCACCAGTGCCAGCAGTATTAGAGCTAAAAGCACTTTGTTGAGCACAAGAGCTTGTGAGTAAAGGCCTAGGTTTAAGGTGTACTTTTTCAAACTAACAAACTTTAAGGTATTTGTTGTAGGTTTCGTGGTGGCAAAGAACTGTACCCAAGCACGGAACACAGAATGTGCCTGTGCAGAGAACCATTTTTGCAATTCTTCTGCACCATGTAGCCATTGTGATCTATGTACCATGTAAGTTTGTGCCTTCATTGTTAAATATGAAATGGTTAATACTGAAAGTTAACACATGCTTTTCCAGACAATATATAAGGTAATGTATAACCTGAAGGAAAACATGCTAGTCTTCCTTTGCACTGAGATTGTTGATCTGCCTTAGCTCAGTCAGTAAACTGAGCATCCATGCAACCTTTCTAAAGGCATGTAGAAAAACTTGTGCATGTCCACCAAGTCTGTATATACTTTTCAAAAAGATGTAATGAAGTTTCTGAGCTTTCCTGTTCTTTGTGTGATCTGCTGTTACATGTCGAAAATATTTCTGCGCTTGTTTCCTCTCCCATACTTTTCCATAACTATTAAATTCCAAACTCCAACATACTCGTATATGAAATATTTAGCTGATAAAAAGTGTTACAAGATTTTGATTTGCTTACTTAACAGAGTTTATAGAGAGAAAAACAGATCCCATAACAATTTATGTTGATGTTTTCTGCAGATGTGAAAGTGGTGCCATTGAAAAACAATGTACTTCAACTTCAGACACTGTGTGCAGAATGAAAGGTACTATGTCTACAACTATCTGAAGGGAGGTTGTAGCCAATTGTGGGTTGGTCTTTTCTCCCAGGCAACCAGCAACAGAACGAGGGGACACAGGGGAGGTATAGGCTGGATATTAGGAGGAAGTTGTTCACAGAGAGAGCGATTTTTCCATTGGAATGGGCTGTCCAGGGAGGTGGGGGAGTTGCCATCCCTGGAGATGTTCAAGAAAAGACTGGATGGGGCACTTAGTGCCATGGTCTAGTTGATTGGGTAGGGCTGGGTGATGGGTTGGACTGGATGATCTTGGAGATCTCTTCCAACCTGGTTGATTGTATGATTTTTTAAGACCTAGCATGGTCCAGCATCCACTGTATTTTGAGAGGCTATTTAAATTGTAGCGTTCTACACAATGGCCCATAGTGATTCCTGGGAGCTAAGGACAGCTTATCTGCTGGCCCCTGTGCTGACCAGCAGAGCATGATTGCTATTTATATCCCCCCCCATCACTGTGCAGATGTAGGAGCTATGACTCCTTTTTAGAAGTGACTCATGATAGGTAAGCCCTCAGCAAAGACATAGCTTCTGCCATTGTGAAGTAACAGAAAGGCTTTTATAATCTCTACAACTACCTGAAAGGAGGTTGTAGACAGGTGAGGGTTGGTCTCTTCTCCCAGGCAACCAGTGGCAGAAGGAGAGGACATAGCCTCAAGCTGCACCAGGGGAAGTTTAGGCTTGAGGTGAGGAGGAAGTTCTTCCAAGAAAGAGTAATTGGCCAGGGGAATGTGCTGCCCAGGGAGGTGGTGGAGTCACTGTCCCTGAAGGTGTTTAAAAAAAAAAAAAAAAAAAAAAGATTGGATGTGCCACTTCGAATCATGGTTTAGTTGTCAGGTTATAGGTTGTTAGGTGATAGGTTGGACTTGATGATCTCTGAGGTCTTTTCCAACCTGGATGATTGATTCTGTGATGCAGTCTTGTTTAAAATTTAGAGTGTGTTGCTGTATTGCATTTCTTAACTTAACTTTGGTGTAACGTTTCCAATGTTTCAACAGAAACAGGAGTGGCATGGTGGGTCACTGCTTTGATAATTGTGTTATCACTACTGGCAGTAGCTGGAGTAATATTCTTGTGTAAGTCATTCCTTATTCCTTTTGTACTCTGAATAAGATCTTCCGTTGCTTAGTCAGATGTAATTTTGTATTCTCAGAGTTCAGAGGAGGAAATATACTCTGTCCTATATTTTTCAGGTAAGAGAAAACAGAGGGGTCGTACCAGCAAAGAGAACATAGGTGAAGTCCTCAAACAAGTGAGTATAGATAACAAAAACCTCAGCTTCATGCTGGGAACTTTGTTCCATTTAAATTCCACTGGAACTCCCAAGTGTGTGTATACCTCTCATCTATGACAGTAATGAAGTAAATTTCACTCTGACTCTTTTGGGAGAAGTAAGGGAAAGCTTGCATTATTTCTTCAGGATTTGTTGATATGCTTCCTAAGTTACAATGTTGAAGATCAAAACTTCGTAAGTCATCAGGCCTTCCCTGACCACAGAGCACTTGTCCTCATGCACACTTTTAAACAATAGCCATAGTAAGGTGATGCCTCAAGCTCCCTCAAGTCAAAAGAGGCCTGTCCATCCAATCAGGGGAATCGTGGAGAAAGCTAAATGAGAATTACAGAAGTCAACTGTCATGAAATGCATTTATCCTCCTTATACAAGGTGGTTGTTTTACAAAACTTTTTTCAACTAATCATAGAATCATAGAATCAAGAAGGCTGGAAGAGACCTCAAAGATCATAGAGTCCAACCTGTCACCCTAAAATCTCTCATTACTTCTTTTTTTCAGGAGGACATACCCCTTATAAGCACAGGTAAGAGACAAGTAATTTCTTAAAGTTCAGCAGAAGATAAAAACCTAAACAGGCAGTGTAAATCCTATGCTAAGAAAAGGATGTTTTTGTGCAGACTTCGCCACTGCCTAGAGCTGTTATTGTAGCACACCATGAACACTTATTAAAGAAATGCCAGTTCATATTGTGCTTATTAAGGCATTTACTGGTATCATTAAAGGTTTGCCTCAGGAGGAATTTCTGTTGCATAGGAAGCAATTACTAATTGACAACGGGTGGATTTCTGTTCTGCGTGCAGTACAGACACTAGGAGGCAGCATCTGGATTTCTAGTATCACAGATAATGATGACAATGTATAGTCCTACACCCAGCAGTGGGATCACAGAAACACAAGCCTAATTTATGTTCAAGGGTAAATCTACACCAGTAACACACAGTTGGAAAACAACATACGCTCCAAGGCCAAATCACAGCAGAATACCTATCCTATTTCCAGGACCTTTCCCAATACTATTCTGAGCAAAACAGGTACAAGGGCATTTTAATGGTAGAGAAGGACTGAATAAGTTACAGAGGGAACTGAGATTCTGTTTCAAGTGGATACAGTCCTAAACATTTGACTTACCTAGCATTTAGTAGGAACAGACCTGCAATATATTGTAAAAAAATCACATATAAAACATGCTGAGTCTTGAACATGTGAAAGTTAATCTGTATTGAATAGGAAAAGTATGACTCTGAGTGCAGATGGTAAAAAACCAGTAAGATAGAAGTGCCAAGACCATTGATTTCTTTTTATGCTTCTAGATATTGACCTGAGCAACCATATTGCTGGTATTGTGGAGGAGATGACGCTCCAAGATGTCAAGACATTTGTTCGTTACCACCAAGTATCAGAATCTGTCATAGATCAGCATATTCGGGATTATTGTAATGATTGTAATGAACAGAAGATTAAGCTATTTCAAACCTGGTATCAAAGACATGGGTTAAAGGGAGCCTATGGAACCCTAATAAGCAGCTTGAGAAAGTTGAAAATGCGTACTGCAGCTGATAAGATTGAGCAAAAGCTGAAGGCAGCTGTTTCTAGCTGTCAGGAGAGAAGACAGTCTTATAATGATGACATTAAGCAAAGCAAAACCTGCACTCAGGAAGACAGAAACTCCTGCAATGATAGTGCTAAGCTAAGCAAAACCTGTTCTAGTAGTTTGGAAGAGACATAGCACAGTCATTTGCAAAGTATTTCTGACTGAATTAATATTTTTCTAGTAATCTAAATAAAGGTTTCAAACACCGTTTTCATTATCAGTTCTGATTCAAGGAAGTTATACTGTAAGCAAGGAATAATTGTGTTTTATAACAATAGCCTTCAAAAATGTTTTAGCTTTTTTTGGTTAAGAACTGAGTGAAGTTTTATGGCTTATTTACTAAAAGGTAAAATATAGGAGTACAGCTGTAGGATTCATTTACAAAAAGAAAGAAATAGTCATTTTGAAGAAAATGTTTACTCTCAATGTGTATGTTCCTGCATTGCTTAATGTAATGCTTTGCTTACATTAAAATTGTGGGATATTGCTTTTTCAAAATGAAAATTCTGGTGTGCAGAGTCTAGGAAGTGTATCAAGAAGAATACTTGACTAAAGTAATTGTGTAATATCCACCTGACTAATTTTAAATAAAGGTTTCTGTGTAATTAAGTTCTATTCTTTTGTAAATGAGATTTCTGCCTTGTATAAAAGCACCTCTGTGTGTATGCAGAATTTTTTATATGTGTGTGTATTTACATGTGTACATATGTGGAAGTTTTCTATGGAAAAGCTCCCACTACTAAGTAAAAATTATTATTTCCTTTGATCTCTGAAATGATTGCAAGCTTTTTTAGTGCTAGAACCCTTCAGAAGAAGCAGGAGCTGAAACAGCACAGCAGAACCATGATAGTTGGAGGGCAGCCTGCAGAAGCGATGAAGTCTACATAAACATGTGTGCTACATTGGCTTTTCTAATGCAGAAACTGATACAATGAAAACACCATTGTCATTAAAAAGCAGTCTACATAGCACATGACTTTTGTTTTTCTTTCTTACCATGCAGCATATTTCAGCAGAAGGGTTGACCTTGGAGGGAAAGGCTTGATTTTTCCTCGATATGCAGTAAAAGCAGGATCATTTTTTTCTTTGACTCTGCCATCAGTTCTGTAGAGAGAATCTCCAGAAGTTATGGAGGTTCAGCCAAGACATGTGGAGACCTGCCTGGACTTGCTCCCACCTGCTGGCCAGGGTGTGCAGCCTAATTGCTGCCACCTAACCCCAGGGGTATGAACAGGGCAGGACAGACCTGGCAGCAAGGTGCCAGGTACTGGCAATCAAACCACAGGCAATGCCAGGTGCCCACAGTTGCATGGCATTCCTCCAAAAGATCACATTGCTAGAAGTAACAGGAGGATAATATGTGGCCCTTGAAAACAGAAGTCTCTGCAGGACACTAAGCAGAAATGTGAAAGGGGAGGCAAAACTTGGATTAGCTTCACAAACTTTAAACCTTTCACGGACTTGACCCATCAGAGGTCTGAAGGACAGAGAACCTGGGTTTTTTTTGCAAGGCCCAGACCTGGTATAGGTTCTACAGCTCTTTCCAAGGTCTCAAACACTAAATAAATGATGAACACTCAGAAAAACCACTCTGCTCTGGAGCCTCTTGCCTCTAACCTTTCTGTATTTTCCAGTGTCTAATCAGTCAGCTTGCCACTACTACTGCCAAAATCCTGACACTTCGCTGCTTTTCAAAGGAAACCTCTCAAGCTGCTGTAGCTGGAGAGCTTAATAGCCATGCACCAGACATGCACCTATGGAATGATTGAGAAAAGGCATTGTGTAAATGAGGTGCATCTGTGCTACCTGTGTACAGATCTGACATACTATGGCAATATTTTTCATTGCCCTGTTTTGGCCAGGCTCCATCTGTAGGAGAATGAAGCGTCCACCTTTCAGAAAAGCAGCAAAACAGCAGTGTAGGTTGTGCCATCTCTCCTAGGCTATAGTTACATAGAAGTACAGGCAAGACAGAAATGAAGGAAAGCTCCATGCTCTCACAAGTTCTGGTGGACAGGCTGTTCCTTGTACCACATTCCACCCAGGAAGGCATAAAGGTAGCTTAAAGGTATGTTGGCAGGTACTTGATTTGAACTTTGGCTTTTCTTGGTTTCTGGCAGTATCTAGTAGAATGAAGCATCCAGCTACCATAAACTAAGGTTGTCCACCTCTAAGGGCTTCTTTGGGTCAGTTACTATAACTGATCTGAACTATGCAGATCTTAAAATGGAGACACCAAACCTCATAAATTTGCGGCAGCCAACTATGATGAGAAATTTTGCTTTTATCACACTGGAATTCCCCTACCTCAGTATAATGAAGATGGTTAAAAAAGAAAAGTCCCTGAGCAATGAGTCATATTCTCCTTAGGAGATGTCTGCAAAGCTGAACCCAAACTGCCAATAACAGTAGTGGTTAACATTATTCTTTTTTCTTAACTGGAACACTGTGCATCAAAGAGGAAGACTGATTATATTGTGCAGTTGGTTTTCAAAGATGGGTATTTGTGTCTACATTGCAATCAGCAATGCAGCACAGAGCTGTCTGATCAAGCTTAAAGTATTTGGACCCTAAGTAATTTAGTTCTGCCAACCCACAGTAATATAGATTTCCATTGCCTCCTGGTTCTGATCTCATTTTCAAACTAAGACTGCACAGGCAAACCATACCAGGCTGTAGAAGCACTATTTCACCTTTTGCTCTCACTTTTCATTCTCAGAAGGAAAGTCCACGCACAGTTTCATGCTGATAAGACAACTGCCACTGCCTTAGCTGCTCATTGGAATACGATTCCAGTCTGCTCTGCACTTTACACTTTTGCCATGGCTAGTGTCTTTCTCACAAATGATAAGGCTGTGTCATAGGCAGTAGAAAATGGCTCTTTCCTCAGCTCTAGCTAGGGGAAAAAAGAAATGAAAGCAACAGAAATTACTTTGAAAACCGGAACAGTAATGGTTATAGAAACAAAGGATCAGAAATGCAAGTAGAAACTGAAATAGAAACTCACTCAGGGAATGACTTGCCACATTTTGAAAAGCAGTTTACAAAGCGGAAGCTCCCTCTTCCAGAAGCCAAAACTTTGCAAAACACTCACATTTGTTATTTAAATAACAAAACCAGACCAATTGCTATTTAAAAATAACAATAAAAGAACAAGAACATGGAAATAAAAAGCCAGAAAGATGTTCTCACTTCAGTCCCTTGCAAACCAGAAGTGACCCCACGAGCAAGGGGTCTGTTCAGAAATTCCAGGGGTTGTTTTGATGTGTACACCCATGCTGCAGACTATAGAATAGATCCTGCTGCCCTACAAGCAAACCAAACACCTGTGAGAAGGCAGAAACAAGATCACTGTTACAATGTGTGGCCAGAAGAAAGCAGAAGAGGCTCAAGACAGATGCAGCATACAGGGTTGCTGCACTATGAATGAAATTATTCTTAAAGTTACCCTGCAGGCTGCCAGTACTTGCAAAAACATGGCTGAGAAATGAAGTGCTGAGTCCAAAGAGTCTGAAATGTTTCTGCACAGATCACATGACAAGCATATTACAGTGTGAGAGAGCTGTAGGCTTACTTCCAGTACGGAGGAGAGAAAGGAAAACCAATACAAATTTGCAAGAGGAATGTTATTGTATTGGGAAAAGCCTTGGAGTTAAGCAGTTTTCTTGTTTTGAAGGAAGATACTACAAAACTCACATTCCTCTCTTACTGTTTGCAAATACTTTGATGCTGGACTTGAAAGGGAAGCTCACATTCCTGCTATCCCACTGCTGGCAAGAGGAGAAATGCCCACGATGAGTAACTAGCCTCTAGTATGGAGCTGTGGTTGAAATTTACGAGGGATGTGGGAACAGTCACAAAATTTAACATAGTCAGTGTTTTCTGGATAAGTTTGGTTGTGGGGGTTTATTTGGTGGTTTTTCGTTCAAGTTCCTTTCCAAACTGAAAGCAAGACTTTGAAGGCAGACAGAGTGCTAGAAGACCCTTTCCCATAGCTTTATATAGAGGTCTCTCTCCCCAAAAAAGCTAGCAATTGTGACAAAGTGCTATTTTCACAGCAGGCAACCTAGTGGGGAATCAGCAAAAAAAATGTCTGTGATCATAGGGATGCTGAAAAGAGGATCCTGGACACAGGGGAGGACTTAGTGAGGGAAAGCAATGGCAGGACAGAGCCAAAGATGCAGTCCTTGGAGGAATAGCACTCAGTGTTCCATGTCCCAAAGGCGTACAGCTCACAGAGGTCACAGACCCTGTCTCCCATATATCTTCCTGAAGTGGCATCCGTATGACTGGCTGTCCACAGGAGGGGATAAATATATTTGCATGTGTGTCCTTGGGATATGAAGGAGGAATGATGAGGCAAAGGTATCTAGTTTAATTTCCTGCATATTTATCCTACAGTCACTAATGGGAATGATACCTTTTCCAAGATTTATGCTCTCTTTCTTGCTCTTTTCCTAGTCCTTCCTTCATACTATATGAAGATCCCTCTCCAGACCTATCTCTGGGATATCTGGAGCTGCAGGGGACATTTTACAACACTCCTTGAATTGCTCTGATGCATAGTCAGGCCTCCGGTGTGCCAACCTTTGTCACAGCTGAGGCTGGCTCTGCCCTGGCACCCCTGCTCACTTGGGTGGGCACCACAGTTGTCACAGCATTTCACAGGGAAGGAGGGACATGATCTGGGCTGAGCCCAAAGGGTCAAGATTCAAGGCCTGTCTCCAAAACATGACGACAACACCCATTCCTGTACTTCAATGGCCAGGGCAACATCTAAATCTATAGAGTCATAAAATCATTAAGGTTTGAAAAAACCTTTAAGATTATAGAGTTTAATCATAACCCCACCACCATGACCACTAAACTATATCCTGAAGCCCCACATCTACACACTTCTTGAACTCCTCCAGGGATGGTGAGTCCACCACCTCCCTGGGTAGTCTGTTCCAACACCCCACTAAAGAACTTTTTTCCTAATATCCAATCTAAACCTCTCCTGGCACAACTTAAGCCCATTTCATGTCATGCTGTCACTAGTTACTTGGGAAAAGAGACCAACACTGGGCCCCCAACAACATCCTTTCAGGTAGCTGTAGAGAATAGTAAGACCTCCCCTCAGCCTTCTCTTGTCCAAACTCAACAGCCCCAGCTCCCTCAGCCACTCCTCGCATGCCATGCTCACCAACCCCTTCACCAGCCTCATTGCTCTTCTCTGGACTTGCTCCAGGACCTCAGTGTCTTTCTTATCACCCAGAACTGAGCACAGTACTCAAGCTGTGGACTCACCAGAGCCAAGTACAGGGCACAATCACTTCTCTACTCCTGCTGGACATGCTGGTTTTGATATAGGCCAGGATGCTGTTGGCCTTCTTGGTCACCTGGGCACACTGCTGGCTCATGTTTAGCCATCCATCCACAAGCACCCCCACATCCTTTTCTACTGGGCTGCTTTATGCCAGACAGTCACCCTTCACTTTTCCATAACTCAGTATTTTTTTCACCTCTCAATCAAACCTCTTCAGATTTAAATTCCTTTAAACTTGTTTAAACAACCACCCTGGGTGAGGGGGTGGTGGCGGTTGGTTTTGGTGGAGAAGGGAGGTAACAGTCAGAGCCTGCTTCACTGTTCGCAGAAGGCAGGCACCAAGTGGTGCAGAGGGTTTGTCCCTGCCCCTGCTCAGCAGGTGGCAGTCTGTATCCATGCAGTCCCACGCCTGTCCCTTTCCTCCCAGCCACCCTGTACGCTCCAGGCCTGGCTTGGCAAGGACAATGTCTGCAAGAACTTCTTCCCAGCTCCGCCTTCCCTGGATATCAGGCTGGCTCACTCGCTGGGGCGATTAATTATTCTCCTGGGGCAAGGACGTTTTATAACTGAGCCTGCCCTCAAAGGAAGCAGGAGACTGGCTGGCTAATGCAAGGGCAGGAAGCCTTGCCCTGGTAAGGCTGAGCCTGCCATCAGGCTGAGCCAATTCCAACTCCAGTTTTACCTCCAATCCCTCCAAGCATGCTCCACAAGACTTAAACTGACACCTACAGTGTCATAAAATATGCTGTGACAGCTTTTGAAATACAATCCTCATATTTAAGGATGAGCACAGCCTGATGCCTTTCAACTAGCACTAGGATTCTATGGCTCAAATGTCCCACACTGCAATGCCAAACTCTGCTGCAACACAGCTGATGACTTGGCATCATTAGCTGTAAGTTTAATACCACATGGAAAAAACTGTATCATAACAAAACATTCAGGCTGGAACTGGCACTCTTACTGAAGTACGTGCAACATTACCTGTACCAACATGAATGTGCATTGCAGTGAAGGCTTAAAAAATGTTCACAGAAAGAAAATAACACCAGTTCAGAGTTAGCCAGTCACTTTTGCAGTTGCCAAGATACCTGTCAAAGGTAAGCATTAGTAGTGGCTGAGAAAGTCTGGGAAGGACAGGATGGCTCTCCTGAAATTTGGCCCTCTGAAAGGCAGAATTTGTATCATCATAATCGAGTGAAAAAGCAGCTGGTGAAGATGGGGGAGGAGAAGGGGTGGGTGGTGACAGCTCAGAGGCTTTATGGAGGAACTGGTTTATGAATAATACTCTTAATTGATGCAACATGCTATTGTAAATGGTTTTGTTTTCTTTCTCTTCCAGGCTTGTAATTTAGCCTATCATTTCAAATAACTATACATTAAATGCAGTTTTGACTTCTGTTCTAACTACAGAACTGCTGGGAATAACCACCTCAGGAAGCTTGCTTCCAACGTTTTTCTTAATCTTACAAAATCTATGACTGTTGCTTCCATCAGAAAACTTGGCATGAATACATGTGCTAAAAAGTATGTAATTCTGTACTGGGAGACATCAGAGCTTGCAAAGTACTCCATGTAAGATGCTTTTCGTTAGCTCTATTTATCTTTCACAAACAGCAAGTCAACAACTAGCTGTGCAAGACACACATCTCCTTTACTGAGATGGCTCTCCCTACAGCACTCCAAAGCCTTTCCCAGATATCAGGCATGCTGGTGTAAGGAAATTCCAAAGATCAACCCATAAAGATGCTATAAGCAAAGTAGTAACAAGGTTATTCAGTTCAATTTAACAATAGGTTACTTGGGCAGGTACTCTCAGGCACCCTTTAGGGAGCCCAGGTTAAGTGGCTTGTTGAACAGGTACACTAACAGGGACTTCTGAGGATTCCTCAGCTGTGGCCCCACTGCAAGGTACTTGGGGCCCAAAGTCTATGGACTTCAGGACAGAGTTAATTTACCTGGTGACCCAGGTAGTATGCAATGTAGGGGAGAGCCAAGAAGATGCATAGAGAATTCGTAAGGTTATTTGTCCTCTCATCATTTTTTGCCACTACAACTGTAAGACTTTATCAAAGCAACTTTTTAGGCTCTCTTTACATTTGTAAATGAAAACAGATGAGTAAATCAATAAGCTGGAATTTGGGGGCTGGACACAAGATGAAAGCTCTATTCTGTGTAAGGGCTGGAGGCAGTCTTTCAGGAACCAGCTTTCTCCTCCCTCCTCCAAAGAAATTCCTACACTCAACACAGTAAAAATGCACAGATCCTCCAGAACACCTTAACTCATCCAAGTCCAAACCAACTATCCATGGAATATGCAAAAGTATTTCTTCAAAAGAAAAAGTGTTTTCCTTCTTTCTTGTCTCAGTTGTGGACCTATCCCAAAGAAAGACAGTCATGTATACGTTTCTTACTTAAATAAAGGAAATTATTCTTCCAAATGTGAAAACATTTTCAGTCACATTAAACCAACACATGATGTTTGGACAGCAGCCAGGTCCAGAAAATTTCAGCAAAGAAAAGAAAGTGCGTAAGTAGTTCAAAATTGGATTTCAGGTGAAATCCTCCTCTGCTTGGATTCAAGTTAACTTTTGGGATCAAAGTGATAATAGTTTATCACTATAAAGCAAGAACAATTTTTCTTTTCTAGGCAGCATTTCCCCTGAAGATCTGATCAGTCATCAGTTTCTACTTAACAAATCTGGGCAGACTTAGACAACATTAGTACATATAGTGGAGTCCATGAGAAATATGAAGCAAAGCAGTGTTTTTAAACCTAAAATTACTAGAACAGACTTCTTGGATCTAAAGGCATGACTTAGAATGCAATGATGCCTATCTTTTTGGTGTCTTGACACACTATCAAATACAGAAATGCAAGTCAGATGTTCTTCTTCCTTCTCTCATTCTAACCCCATACTAATTGGTACAGTTGATGTTAGCATTCGCATGGGATGTGGTGGAACCTGTCTGGAATCCATTTCTCCACTCTAGAGCAGAAATCTGCATGCAAATCTCCCAGAAGCATGAGTCTGGGCTATTTGAGGACATTTCTTTCCTGATCACTGCTGTTGAAGCTGTTCCACTGTGTGATTGAATATTCATTGCTGTGTAAGTTTGAAATTAATTTGCTCTGTTTCAAGGTATACCTCAACTATTAGGTTATTAACATTAGTTATCACAGTGGACTTTGTGCCACAGGATAGACAACCAAGGAATTGCCCAGTCTGTGAACCCAGCTAATGCTCAGGGGCTCAGCAGCTCATCACTGAGAACTTGTTTTTAGATCATCTACTGAGATACTAGGTACCTAAATTATTCCATGAGACTAATTTGGTTTAGATTGTAGGAGGATGCAAGAACAAATAACATGCTGTGAAGGTAGTGTTACACTATGAAGTTTCCTTTTACTTTGTCACACCACATGGTCCTGTGGGATTTTTTGTTTGTTTGTTTATGTTGTTTTGTTCTTTTTTTTTCCCCCTAATAAGGTATTCTTTGAGAATACAGTACTGTTTATAATATCAAACAGGAAATTAAGTCTTCTTGCTAAGGTGAAACACAAGAAATTTTCCTGCTGAACAATGGACTCAAGAGAGAGTTCCTATTTAAAAAGGGCTGGAAATTCCAGTCACCTTAAAATAGATGCACACAACACTTTTGCTTTAAAAGCTACTGGTTACTTTTGGAGACTCATACGACTAGAAGGGACTTTGAAAGGTAATTTACTCCAGTCTTTTGCCCTGAGGCAGGATAAACTGAAATGGTTTCGTCCCATCTCAGAGATGGATACCCCAAAATTCTATAGGCAATTCATACCATTTCACAATCTCTACTCTTAAAAAGTTTGTCTTAATATCAAAATGAACCTTCGGTATATTTTCAGTCCTTACATCTTGCTCCACCTGCTATGACAAGGAGAGGAGATTGTTCCCTTCTTTTTACAACAGCCTTTTACCTATTTGAATATCATTACTGTGCTTCCTGACTGCTTTTTTTTTAATCCCGACACTACACAGCTCCAGTTTGTTCAGCTTTTCACTGAAGGACACATCCTCTTAACAATGACAACACACAAACATGAAAATAATTTTTTTTTCTGCTTTTCTGCATGATCATATTAGCATGACCAAGCATGCTAATTCTTGAATTTTGCTTTGGTTATCTAGCTGTGAAATCTACTAATTAGTCCCCAGAGTAGGAGTGTATTTTCAGATGCATACATTTCTGTGTACATTGCTTCACATGGCAGTATGTATACTTAGGGATATATAATGTCTAATCCAGGGCTCTTTCCAAGAATCTTACCCTCAAAAAAGACAATCTAATTCTGCTTAAGTCTCCTGCATCCATTACCAGCTCAGCAAAGGAAACAGAGCTTATGCAGTTAATGCTTGTGCAGTTAATTGCACAAGCAGTTGGCAAATACACAATGGATGAAATTAATTTCTTTGGCCCTTAACCAGGCACCTTTCTCAAGTATGGAAGTGTTTTACACATAACCAGGTTTGGCTATGCTGGCTCTTTTCCACTTAGCCTCTAAATACTGCTCTGTGAGAAGCTTCACAGAGTTGGGCTCTGTACAAAATCATTGAACATTACAATGTTTTGTACTTCATTTCCAGTGGAAATGTTGCTTTCTTCAGGATGAAATCTGTATCCATCTACCTTAGAGCTCTGTGCATCTGCTGTCATGCTGAGGGTCTGGTGGGGAATTCTCTCCTTCCTCATCCTTATTGCAACAAGGCCACAAACACAGGTTTCTCTTCATTAAACCTTTTTCTATTACTACTCAGGTCCTAAATGCATTCCTTAACTTTTATGGGATCATTAAATCACTGGAAAAGTTAGGATTTGTGACTTCAAAATTACAAGAACAAGATGCTAACACTTTGTTCTAACTCAAAGCATTTAACTCCTGCCCCTTGCTGTGATAACTTTGCTACTTCACCCATTTTCTCAATATTTAGTTGCAAGATGCAGCCAGACCATTACTGGAAAAAATAATGTAGTTTTGACCTGTCTAAAACAAGTTCTTTCCTGGAATTAGTCTTTAAAATTAATTTTCAACATGACTCTTATTCTCTTTGTGACTGCAGCTCTTTCTAAATCATTGTAATGACTTCCTCAATCGTTATAATTAATCAACTCCTTCCCCACTGCTGGGACATTGCATGCAGTCAAAAATTCTTATTCTTCTAAGACATAGCTCCTGGTGTGCCCTACCTCAGCTGCTGTCTTCACAGGGTAGCCAACACACGCTGTTCCACCATTTATCATGACTCTGCTGGCAACAGTGCAGTTACAGTAGTTGTAAACAGTAATAAATTACACAGAAGAACCAATGACGTAAATAGAAACATCTTCAGATTCTAAATTAAAGCTTTCTCTTGAAGATCAGTAACAAATGGTCCACCTTCTAGGCAAGAACCCCTTCCCTAAACATGCAAATTCAGTTCAGGCACTGTCATTTGAAAGCAGGTTTCAAGATGTGTGTAGATAGGAACTCCAGCAAAAACACTGCTCAGTGCCAGAGGAAACTCTTTTTAAAGTACTTTAATGTTAAAATAAAAGCACGTTAATGCTGAAATAAAAGCTTAATCTAAACTAGATAATTGGCTATCAATAATACTAAACACATTAAACTAAGCAAGGTAAAGAAGTACTTTTATCCCTAACTCAAAGGCATCACTTTGTATAGAAATATACTTTAAATTGGTTTTGAGAATACATGCAATGAACAAAATAAAGAAGGCAGCTGCTGGGAAACAGGCATGATGTACCCTAAACCTCACCTACCCATGTTTTTTACACACACTACACTACACTACACAACACATGATACTACACTTGATCTTAGCCAAAAGGCCAAGAAGCCTTGGGTAAGTAGGCAATTTATTTATTTGTTTATTTTTAAAGTAGATGTAAATTAAAGGAAGAAAGTAAAGGAAGGTACTGAAGCACAAAGAGAAACAGGTCATATGGCTGCCTGTATGTTTGTTCAACATTTTTCCTGTGTTCACCTGACCAGTAGGATCATGGAATGATTTGGGTTGGAAAGGACTTTAAAGATCATCTAAGTACAACACTCCTGCCATGGACAGGGATATCTTACACTAGATCAGCTTGCTCAAAGTCCTGTCCAATCTGGCCTTGAACACTTCCAAGGAGGAAACATCCACAACCTCTCTGGACAACATTTTCAGTGCCTTGCCACCCTCACAGCAAAGATCTTTTTCCTTACATCTGATCTAAATCTAGCCTCTTTCAGTTTAAAGCTATTACCCCTTGTCTTATCACTAAATGACCTTGATAGAAGCCCCTCTCCAGCTAAATGCAGATAATTTTGGCTATCTAGTTATTAGTCAGAGAAAGTGTTCCCATGTTTACACTAAATCAACCCTAAAATGATTAGAAAGAAGAGTCCCTGGTAATTAACAGATTGAAATTTCCTCACACTTAGATGGCTGACATAGCTCATTCATTTCAATAGAATTGCTTCTAATTTCTACCCGTGTTAGTTAGAGTGAAACTGTGGCAGTATGAAACCTCCTTACCAGAGGACTCAGACTAGATCTTCCAGACAGCTGGCAGCATCTCATGGCTGCCCACAAGATTATGCAATGGCTGCAGAAACTTTACAGAAACTTTCAATTCCATCCATGTGGGGGAAGAATTAAAATAGAGAACTGATCAGATTCTGCTTTTGAGATAAAGCCTGTGGTGTGTTGCATCATGGTGAATGACAGAAGGAAAACATCCTCTTACATAATATAGAACAGGAAAGGAAAAGGAAATAACAGACATACAACTTTAATACTTAATGAGATGTTGATGCAAAAATTATTCCAGGACTTAAATTTAAATAGAAAAGTTTATTTGGGTTTTGCTTTTATCAGTTAGATAAATGTCAATACTCAGTTTTCCATTTCAAAAGTTTTTGAGGATTTTTTTGGGTTTTGAATTTTTTTCTAATGAAACATTGTACAGATAGTGTCTTTTAGAAATCTAGACTGTTTAAACAGCTGCAGCTGTACCTCTTCAAGTAGAAGATAAAACTTCAGCACTCCAAACAATGTGACAGTGGCACCACATAGGCTACAGCTGCAAAAATTTCTTTTTTTTTTTCCTTCACTGTGAAATAAAATTGTCAAAAAATAATAGCCAAACTGCATATATGACCACATATGTTTCTCCCTATCTTTCAGCTATGTATTCTTAAACATTTGACTATTTCTTTTCTTGAGTTGTAGTTCAATTTCTGTCATGGCCTCCAGGTTCCTCAGTGTCCAGGACAGAGCTGTAGCAGAACATCTAAGCGTTTTTGGTTGATATTACTTATGGGTCATGAATTCAGTTGTACCTTAACACCCACAAAACCCTGTGCTAGCCTTGTTTTTTTTCCCTGAGGTGCAGCTCTCTATTCTTCAGTTTAGTGGCAGCACCTCTCTTGAGGTGGTAGCAGGATTGATAGCCCTGTACATCTCTGTGCAGCATAGCCGTGTCCAGCTAGTTCGCTTAGCCCCCTCAGGTAAGCCACGTGTTCAGCAATTCTTTGTCACACAACTGTAGCAGCTGCCTTGGGAACAGCACAGCCTGCCTCTGCAAGAACAGCAGACCTGCCACAATCACAGAAACTGTGCACACACACACACAAACCTTTTGCACACACGTCCACAGACCATGCATGCAATGCACACATGGTCGACAAGATGCACCTTGAAAGTACTAGAGCAGTAGCAGTCGCTCAGTGAAGCATATGGGTGGCTTGAGGACACCAACAAGGAACAACCTGCCACTGCCAGAACAATTGGTGCAACTTACTGCCAGCCACCTCAGGAGTAAACTGAGAGTACACAGGGACTGTGCCAAAGAATTTTTCTGTCAATGGAAATAGCTTGAACCTGGCCACCTTGAGCTCCTCAGCCTGTCCTATCTATGTCCATCTTTTTCCAACTTGGAAACCAGCATGTGCAGTTCAGGATGACAAACAAGGAGATATTTCCCAGCATTGTTTCCACAACCTGCTAACATGTACCTGGAAGAAGAATGTTGGACAGTCTGGAGGGCATCCGCTTCTCACCTGGCAGCAGTGTATCCTTGCCAAGTATCTTGTTCTGCACACAAACTTTCCACTGATTCTGAAAGACTGCCCCTGGAAGAATTTTATCAGCCTTTCTTTAAAGTTCTTAGTTTTCTCTCATCTGTGAGAAGTATATTCTAGGACAGTACCTATAGGATAGTATATTTTCTACCAAACCCATAGTTTTTCTGCCCTGGTTATCAGAAGGGATCAGAATTCCTGCCTTACAGCATACATTGCTTCCAGCACTTGCACTTGGTTCCTCCCACAGCATCCACCTTTACCAAGAGAAATAGCCCAGACTCTGAACAGTTTTTGGAACATTTCTAGCTGTTTGGTTTTCCACTGTGAAAAACTAGAGTGCCTCTTTGCTGTCTCCTGCCAGGGAAAGGCAGTGACTCTCTGTGCCTGGCAGACTTACCATGAAGTATGCCACCAATGCATCTCCCAAAAAACACTGCACAAAAAGAGCTTGTTCCCAGAACTGCTGTCCAGAAGGCTTTTGCTGGAAAAGGAACAATAGGTTGTTTACACAGTGTCATAACTATCTTGTTTCCTGCCTCCTCAGTAAAACAATCTTCAGAGGTCTGCACTTAGTGGGAGCAATAGTGCTAACACCAGTGAGATATGTCTGTGGAGCAGCTGAATTTGATGGCACCAGCTAAAACAGGGACAGGGCAAGCATGCTGGAAACAGATATGAGGAGAAAATTACTTGAGTAAACAGCAAAGGAAGACAACTGATTGTGTCATGTTTCTGTGTCTGTAGCTAACAGATGCTGTAGAAATGGATAGGGTACTGCATAAAAAGGACGATTATCTATATGCCTTGGCTGAGGCAACTCTAGCATATGTAGACTGCTCTGCCACCCTGACAAAAACCTCTGAGCTGTTGTGTGTTCTTGGTTTTCCAACAAGATGCAGAGTGTCCAAGCATTAATCAGCAACACTGGACATGTTTATCCTGCTTCCATCATTATTTCATGACAGGGGAAGCTACGGACCTCAGCCCAAGCTCCTCCAGTTGTTTATCCAACCCAGCAGCACATTTTCCTCATCCTTAAAAAGATGCAAGAAGCATATTCCCCCTCTGCCCCTTGAAAACCAAACATCTGGTCAGTCTAACCAGAAGTAGCTAAGTCACTCCATCATTCCACTCCACCACTTCTCACTTCCTCTCCAAAGCATGGTTTTATAATTGTCTCTGTGTTCCACAGTGCTGGTGGTACTTGCTCTTCCACCCCCATATATTCCACTTAATGTGGTCAAAAAGGAAAGAGAAGTAAGATGTGGTGTTGCACATGGAAGCAGTGTGAATGTCTCATGTATTGCCTCTTCTTCTGAGCTGCACATGGTGTACTGGCCACAGTTTCCAGACATTTATATGGAAGTGGTTTAGGTTTGTCTGGCTGCTTGCTTCTCATTTTCTTGCTCTGCTTGTCTGCTTTCTCCATCCTCAATTCTCATCCTAAGTACCAATTTTATTGCAGTGCTGTACAGATCTTTTCTGACTGCTATAGAACCACACATGGGCTGCATCCCTTTCTTTCATAGTGTGAGCTCTCTTTCAGCCAGGTGCAAACAGGAGCATTACCACACTGCCACCGAGTGTCATCTCCGCATCTTGGGAAGTTGTTTTTTTGTTTTGTTTTCTTTTTAAACTGAGCTCGCATAAGGCTGTTCAACATCAAGGATCAGTTGTGTTATTTTCTTCCACCACACGCTAAGCAAGTCTTGTTTCATCTTCTTTCAGGGCATGCCAGCTCCCTGCCCTGGATGTCATGCACCCAGAGATGATGCCAACTCCCCGACATGGCAGGACCTGCTCACCACAAAGGCGTTGGGCACTGGTGTGGCACAGGTGCACCCACACAGCTCGGATTCAGTGACTCATCAACCTCCACCACCACAGACATCATTTCCACCCTCTAGCTTTCCTTGCGCTTCAGGCTGGAGTTGTCTTCCCACAATAAACCAGAGTAATGACATCTCCCTAAGGACCACAAAGAACTGCTGCATGCCTCAAAGCACAGCTTTTCCTCTCTCTGACTCAAGGGGTCTGTGGCTACCAACAGGGCAGTGGACCCACACCTGTACATACAGCACATGGAAGAACAAAACTATATACATATCACTGAAAAAAAAAAAACAAACAACAAAATCATACTTAGTGATTACAGAATATATACTTATATGCAGACTGTACTCTCATTTGTCATTTGAGCTCACAATGAAATCACTAAGCCTTTCCCAGCAATCAAGAGCAGAAGTAAGCTCAAAACCAATTCAAACTTTTCAAAACTTGGAAGGATCTGAATTCCTAGCTGGTTAAATGGGAGAAGCTCTGCTGATTTCAATACAACCACAACAATGCATGAGAAAACTGGCTGCCCACAGTGACTAAATTGTGGGCTGGCACCTGTCTAAATTGTCAGAATTTAAATGTAAATTTTCTGTCCAGCAGCTGCTGAGAACCTTCTAGCTCTAAACACCATTAAATCCAACGATCCATATAAAAGCTGCAATAAGCAGTCATGGGGGCTTAGGCCTTCAAGTTGTAAAGATGTTTTCCCATCTCACAGACTCTTAAGAAAAAATTTTGGTGGTACATTAATGCTACAATTTTTCTTTGATTAGTGCAGCAATTCCTCTGTGCTGTGGTTTTTTTCCTCTCATATGAAACTCACAGAATAAGAACAGTCCCTGAGGGGAGAAAAAATAAAACAAATAAACACCACAAAACCAAAACCAAACAAACACCAAAATAATCCTTTTTGCAAAGTTAGTAGTCTGAAAGTCTATGTCTGTTTACCGTTAATAGGAAACTATTAGAACATTTGGTCAAAGATCAGGAAGCAGCAAGGGCTACTTAGGAATTTTGCCATAGCAAATTAATAAACTCAGATGGAAATGTGACTGGAAAATCTGTTTTCTATCACAAATAAAAATCACCTGACCAGGAAGCATCATCAGAAGCAAAAGTACTTTTTGAAACCGCCAGGCAACTCTGATCTTGTATACACTGAATTCAGTAGGAGTAATTCCAGTAGGTTTCCTGGAAGGAAAAACAAATCAAATCCACCCTGAATAACTATAAGTTAAAATGAAACCTTTTCAGTGAGGAATCATTACCTTAATAGAATGTCTTAAATTTTACTAATTTACATAAAACATTCAAAACTCTGTGAAAGGGAAATTTTAATCTCCCCTATATTAATAAAGGCAAAACCAATTTCCCCTTTTGCATCACTGAAAATTTCCTGGCTGCTTGGGGGATAGCCATAGGGTAGGAAAGTTGAAATTAAGTGTCCAGGTTTTATTCTGAACCATAAATCACTCCTCACTTACATAAAGACCCAGTTCTATTAATTACACTCAAGTATCTTCCCACTCCCAGAAGAAGATGAATGGAGCTTTCACATCCCACACTGATTCAGGTATTAAATACCTGAGAGCCACAGCCCAGAAGTTTACCTTTAGACCTTCCTGATCTATTGTGCAGCCAGGATCATTTAAGAGTCTGCAAATGCTAGCATAGGTGACAGAGTGCCCGTAGTTGGCAGGCTTCTTAACTGTTAATCTTACATACTTTTCAAAACTTTGTCTCAGCAAGTTGCTTTGGACACATCACACAAAAAGAGCCCCAGGTATTTTTCCTCAAAGATGTTCTTAAAGCTGTCTAACTTGGCTGGCAACAGCATCACAAATGTTATGTAAGGGTGACACAGCTGCCTATTTGCCAACAGAAAACTCATTAGGCATTAGCTATTTTTTCTGACATTAAGTGGTGAAACTTCTCCTCGATTTCTGTTCAGCCTTTCTGAAGGGAAAGTTCCTGTGGTCTTGGTATGTAGTCTGTGTGCAATTCCTGG
Organism: Indicator indicator; assembly: GCF_027791375.1. Classification (NCBI taxonomy): domain Eukaryota; kingdom Metazoa; phylum Chordata; class Aves; order Piciformes; family Indicatoridae; genus Indicator; species Indicator indicator. Next base: position 15,766,728 of record NC_072016.1, on the reverse strand, counting down.
TCCATAGAGATCTTCACAGATCTTCTGTGCTTATAAATGCACATTTTTAAGTCAAGGAGCTATAGATCATATGGCAAAGATGCAGACAGTTACCAGAAAACAGTGCTAAAAAACCTCCCACAGAATGAGAAAGGATTTCTGCCTTTTTAGTTAGTGCTATCAGAAAAGTTTTAATCAGTGTTTCATTATCATTAATCTCACACGCGAACAACAAGCAGCACAGAGGACTGGAACCCGTCCCTATGGATTCAGAATTGTCCCCAGAACTGGGCTAGCATTATATTAAAGGATGAAATTTGGCTTCTTCCACTCTACCCAAATTAAATCAAACCAAATTCCAGCAACAGGCTCTTTAATCTCAAAGGAAAACATTGAGAGGTAAGAGAGAACAGACATTCAGAATGACCTTGCTTATGCTGCTCACAAAGGGATCAGTTCTGTAGCTGCACTCCCAGGACAAGGGCTTCTGGGGATGGAGAAATTCTGTGAAGTGACCTTTAGCTTCTTGATTCCTGGAACGAGGTAATGGGGAAAGTCAGCATACGATTTTGATTACAATATTCCCTCCTCTTCATGCAATGAAAATTTAAGGGTTCCTGCTTTCCTGTAGATAAAATCTCCTCCATACATGGAGGCGTCCCTGAAAGCAGAAATACCCTGTGCCACTCACATGGCAGGGGCAGCTGCTCCTGCAGCCCATAACTGCAACCTACCCCAGAGGTTTATGGCAAGGACTACTCAGCTGTTGCAACAGGTAGGCAGCTCACAAATGCTACTGTCTGCTTTGGTGGAGAAAGCTATCTAAAGCAGTTTCTGAACAAAAGAGTGAATTCCCCTGCATCACTGCCTCCCTTTCCTCCCATCACAGGGCAGTAAAACTGTCATGGTCAACACAAAGGTTTATGTGATCAGACTGACAGTGCATGGCAATTTGTCTGCCTTTCATGCTAGTGCTTCCTTTTCCTAACGGCTTTATGCTCTCTGACCAATTTCCAGCAAATCTGACAAGAAGATATCAGCCAAAGGAAAACATTCTCCAGGCTGCAGAAAAACAGACAAGGAGAAGAGGGATTTTGTAATGAAGAAAGGGCTACAGAGTGGATGCCACTTAGTTTAGACATTATGGAATCCATGACTCCACAAGGCAGGCATGCCATTAACTGTGCTGCTTGAGCAACACTTTGACAGTTATGCCTGCAGGAGCATCCAAGTCCTTTGGTTATTTATCTGTGGAAAGAAGAAACGTCATCAGTACAGGAAGTTAAAACCAGTTCTTAACTGTATGATACTCTCACACCTAGAGAAACTGGCTGTCTTTAAGCTTAGTATGCCACCATCAGATTTCCTTGGAAGTGGCCAAAGGCTGGGCAGAGGAAGATATTGGGAAAAGGAGCAAGGATTTAGCAGAACAACTGTATTAGTCATGATTATAATTCTGTTTAGACAAAGATTACCAAAATATTAGGAAAGTAATTGGTAAAAAGTAAATCTCCTTCTAGAAGCATTTATTTAAGAAGCAGTTTCTATAAACACAGAGCTTCCTCTGAATATAATGAAGATCATACAATCTTAAAGGCAGTACAAGTTCCTTATGCAAACAGAAGATTGTTCAAACGTTCGTTTAAACACAACAGCATTAGGGAACAGTCATACATTCTATGAGAAATCTTGGATTGCACTCCATAAAAGACTGTCAGGCTTATGTCTTCCTCTGCATTTTCTGCTGTGCCTTGCAGTAGCTAATCAAAAATACAATCAGCTCTTTTGTGCCTGTAAGGAAGTCTCTATGGAGGAGAAAGTTTATTATAATAATTTAGTAAAAACTGAGAAGCAGTGTGGTTATCCACGGCATGGTCATTCCGGCATCTGTAGGAAAATTCATATTATGATTTTGTAACACAATGCTTTGGTAGCAAAAGTATCTTAAAGAAGTCCTACTCAGACGTGTCAGCCACTTACTCCTGGTGCTGTGGACCCCAGCACCATGCCAGACCATATCAAGGAACAGATCTGACTTTTAAAAAAATAAGCTAAAGCTAACCCTTTTTCTTTTTTTCCCCAGAGTTGTTTTTCCAGGACAGACCAAGTTCCCAAGTCAGCTCACAGGGTAGTTGGGCAAACACATGGACCAATGCTCCTCATGTTGCAGCAACACACCATAGGTGCCTGCTGTCTGGAGTTGAAGCAGGAATGTCTTTGCTGATACAGCATCCAGGGCTTCCTGCTGTAAAACCACAGCCTCAGGCTCTGCCTTGAGTATACACAAAAGCTACCTACAGCCTTTTATTGCCAGATCAGGCATGCCATGGGCAGATAAAACAAACTGTTGATCCTTCCTAGAGACATCCCAACATCTCCAAAAATTTTTTTGATTTGCAGCTCTGGCCTGAGTATTTATAGTAGCATTTGCTGCCCACGTGACCAGAGGCTAACCTGAGTGTATTTCCATCAGCAAAGTCTTTCCTTCTGGTGCCTTCTGCGCTTCTTTAAAAACAGATATATGCCCTGCATTTTGCATTTCAACATTTCAATTTTAGACCAAATTTATAGTCATTTACACCCAAATTTTGACCTCAGATTTATTCCTGATCTGTGACTTTATGAGTTACTTGCCTCAGTACCTCTCCATCCCCTGGCTTTGTGTCCAGCATAATATCAGCACCAAGACAAAACCTCTCCCTCTGCACTGCAGGGCTTACCCTTCTGCTGGAACTCATTCCATACTGTGAGCCCTTCAAGGGAACCCAGTGAAACTGATAGACTTGTTAGCACTGCATCAGGACACTTCTGGGTGGTTGGGAGCCTCAGTGAGACATAGTGTCACACTGTCAGCTGAGTATGTGCTCAGAAAGGGCTGGCAGAGAGCAGAGCCCAAGGTGAGGTTGAAGTGCGGGACATCATGGGATGCCAAGGACAGCTGCACATGAGGAAAGGAGTCTTGTCCATACTCTTCCAAGCTTATCCACATCCTGAGTAGGATCGTACGTCCCGAAGAGGCCTCAAAGACTTTATGGGAAAATCCCAGAGCTTTCAGGCACTCAGGGACAGTGTGTACCTAGGAGGAGGGGCAAGGATTTATGGGGCAGAACTAGGAGGGAGGGAGAAATCCCACATAGTTAAAAACAGGGCTTTTGGGAGTCAGAACAACCTCAGTTCCTCAGTAACTCCAGGAGGTAACTGAAGGGCAGTGTAAGCTGCTGTTTGGCTAGTAAAATTCACCCTTCCCACCTATTTATGTTTCTCATTACTTTCTAGCTTTACAGCTGGAAACATGCAACTGCTCACCTCCTCTAGCCTGCAGCTCTTTGCTTCTGGAGCAGTCTCACGTCCCCCATGACCACTCCCAGCCTGAACTCACAACACTTTCTGGTCCTAGGTTTCATTTCTGCAGGGGCAGGTCATGGAACCATACATCTCTTACCACACCTTCGCAGCAGCCTTTCTCCTCACCACACATACTCTTCCAGGTGCATCCTACTGGCTTCCACAGCTGGTACCTTGGATTACCTGTTTTGGGAAGAGATGCAGACACAACACAGGCAGAGCCCCAGCAATATCTTAGTGAGCAGTAGTTTATTACAGTATATACCAGGTCAGCAGGCTTCCTCATTAACCCTCTGGAGACAGTTTGCCCTGTTCAAATGGACTGGACTCATTTGCTGTTGTCTAGGGCAAGTCCTGACATGGATGTATGCTCTGTTAAGGTAGCCTGCAAAAAGATACTTGTGGAACCTTCTTTCTCCATTGCATCTGACTACTCTACTCCCTGAATTCTGTTTTGTCATCCCTTCCTTCTCGCACAAGAGGTCCAAGCCAAGGATCATGGTACTGTTTAAGCTGCAAAGAAACCATGCCTGTTCCAGAAAAGCTGTGCTTCCCCCCAAGATGTACACCACACTTGATCAGCATCACTCAGAACTGCTCAGTAGTTCAGTAGAGGGTTCAGTAGTTCAGAGGGTTCAGTAAGTACCAGAACCCTCAAAAGATGGACCAAGCAGAGAAATGAAGCACTTCAAGCAAATTAGTACAATGAAGAGCTGATGGGGGAAAAAATACAGGTTTTATTTTCTCAATTCAAGAGTGCTGACACCCTCAGCCAAAACTGGATGTCTGGATGACCACTGGTGGCTAACGTATAGCCACAGAGTCAGGGCACAGAGATTTGACTGGAAGCCAACCTCTCAGACCATGATGTGGATTGAATCATCCTGTGGCTGCCGTGAATCAGAACCACGTGTCACGTGCCTGGAGGTCTTGCATGCAAACACTGAATGGGAGAAGCACAGGGCAAGATAATCTTGAAGGTTGTGTGAGATGTAGTGCAGTGATAATAAGACCTCTGGAGCAGCTATCTCTTTATGTCTCCCAGACTTGTACTTATCGCTACTCCATGTGCTCAACCCCTCCAGCACACACAACAGGATCTATAATACAGTGAATTAACAGCAGGCTGCAAGATATTCCTTGTGTCCCAGCAAGACTCCATCAGTGATTTAATCCAACAAGATAGTTCTACCATCTCTCTTTATTGCATACAGCCTAACCCTGAAGAAAGACAGTGGCCAATGACATATTTCACTCTCTACAAAGGCCTGTAGAAGCTTAGCCAAGCCAAGATCCACACTGTAAGGCTTGCTTCAGCATTCCTTGCTAGTTCTTGGTAGAAGGCTAAAGGGGAGCACTACTTTCACAATGACGAGATGCAAATAATGACTAGTGCTGACATTGCTTGAAAGAGCTACTTCCTGAGACAGTAACTGATCTGAGAAACAGAATGCTGAACCACTGAAAAAACTGCCTCAAAATCCCCACAAGAGAATAAACTATACAGCAGGAAATCTGTGATATAACACACCCCTAACACATGTCAGCACAACATCATCACTGCCATACGATCTGTTATTACTGGGACGAAGGAGGTCAGATCCAGCTACAACCACACCTCAAACTGTCTCAAAGCATGTCAACAGACAGATCTTCCATCTACATGTTATAAGTGCCCATTACAGTACTTCCTCACTAATCTCTGAGCTTCCACATGGTGTGCAGATCCTGCCACTTCTTCCAGACACCCTTTCTCAACTCTGGTAAGCCAATCAAACATTCAGTGAGTATTCTGTTTATCTCTCCAGGAACTGAGTTGCAGATCAGATCTAGGGTATTTTATTTTGATTCAACCTCCACTAACAAGCAGGAATTCCCAAGGGGAATACCTGGGTTTGCCAGGTATGCTGCCACAGACCTCAGAACAGCCTCTGTCCTACTGTGACATTTCTGCCCTTCAAAAGTACCTCTCAAAACCACGAAGCCTCACAAACAGTATGTCCTCCCTTGATCAAGTTTGGTCCTCTACCTCAGCCATTTTTTGAAAGATATTTATGTTATTTCAATTCTCTGACACAACACAACAAAGCAGATGGATCACCACACCCATGCTGTTTGATTAATTAATTGGTCAGTATATCTCCTAAGGTTTTTGCTGGAGCATTACCACAGCTTCTTCATTCATCCTCTGCCATAGTCCCATTTTGTGAGGCAGAGAATAATGATTTGTGGAAGTTTCCCCAAAATTAAGCTTTAATATTATTATGTAATTTTAGGGCAGAGAGCAGAGATAATGAAAACCTATTGCATTGACTATGCTTTCCCTTGGCATTCAAGTGCCAGTTCCACAGAGATATTTAAATAAACACCAAATTACTATTTATCTACCAAACACCTAAGTGGTTTCAATGAAGATCTAGGTCACTAAGTTCCTCTACGTGTCTCAGTTAAGCTTTTTTTGAGACAGATCAAACTTATTACTACACCAAAACCCACACAAATGAGGCTACAAAATTATGTGATGAGGAGAACAGAAGGAAAGGCAATGAAAGAAGAAAGAGGACAAAATATTTATCCATTCTTACCAAAGCAAAGAGAGATGACTTAGAATATGACACATGGATCTAAAAGAAATATTGGGCTTGTTAAGTCAACAATTTATAAGTTCAGAAATTGTTGGTTCGGCTCACATGCATGTGGGTAAAGGGAAGAGCTCTGCAACCATTGCTGTTCAAAGCCATATACCAGCAGTGAGCTGCGTGCTGTGGAGTTTCCATGATATTCCAGGCCTCCTGTTGTTCATAAGGCTAACAAGGGTGCACCACTTACCATTTGGGTAGACTGGAGAATGCACTAGAGAAAGCAGATAGTTGTGTCAAAGCCATGTCCCAGCTCATCAGTTCCCTAAAAAGATGGATGAGGATAAACCTTAAACCCTGAGTCACCTTAAACAAACACCGAGCTCAGGTCAGACTAAAGACAAAATTCAGATAAAAGTATTTCTCTGTCACATCCAAAATAGAAAGAAATCTGTAGATCTTACCAAAATTCCTGAGGGAATAAAAAAACTCTTGTTTTGATATCTAGATGATTTGGGCTTTAAATGGAATTAAAGTCAAGCCCTTGATTGAGACCAGATGAGACTAGCTCAGGATGATCATTTGTGTGTTGGGTTTGACTGGAATAGAGTTAATTTAATTCATCTAGATAGTATGGAGCTACGTTTTGGATTTGTGCTGGAAACAGGACAGCTTTAGTCATTGCTGAGCAGTGGTTCTCACAGCACCCCATGAGCAAGATGGTTGGGGGTGAACAAGAAGCTGGGAGGGGACATGGCTGAGACATCTGACCCTACTTGGCCAAAGGGACATAGTATATGATGTCATTCTCAGCATATAAAGCTAGGGGAATAAGAAGAGGGAGACACACACACATTTGAAGTGATGGGCTTTTGTCTTCCCAAGTAACCATTATGCATGATTGAGCCCTGCTTGGAGGTGGCTGAACAGTTGCCTGCTGATGGGAAGCAGTGAGCAAATTCCTTGTTTGCTTTGCTTATGTGAGCAGCTTTTGCTTTAACACCTCTTACAAGTTTTCTCACCTTTACCCTTTTACATTTCTGATTCTTTCCTCCATCCTTTGAGGGGACTGAGCAAGTGGCTGTGCAGTGCTTACTTTCTATCCAGATTAAAACATGACAGTTATTTTGGGGTGACTGTTCCTCACCATCTTTAAAATGTGCTGTTCCATGCTCTGAGTGTGTTCCATGACATAAGCTCCACACCAGATACTTCAAAGACTGGTGGAAAACACCCAGGCTCTCTCAGAACACAAAGACACATTTCAGAGACAGAGAGGCTTTAAAAAGAGTAAAAAAGAAAGGCATGTGTTCTCTTCTTCCCACCAACCACAACCTTAAACTCTCTTCACCTCATTCCTGGTGTCTTTTCCCTCCCCACCACATGGTCTGGTTCATGATTCAGCATTCAAGTCAAGTGCAGGGGACTGGCTTATGATCACTTGCTCTTATGAGTCAGAAAAGACCAAGCATGCAAAGCCATGAGAGACCTTTAGAAAATTTTGATGTTCTATTTACAGAAGCCAGTGCTGAGATACTTGTCAGTTGCTGAAATGTGGGAGACTTTTTTATTAGAAAAGCAACATTCTCATTACTGATTCAAAGGTCACCTTCTGCTGATGTTTGTGGCCCTGGTCTGACACACAAGAGCACCTGAAGGAAGGTATCATCAGAGCAGTTACAGCATTGCAAGCAAACTTATTCTCAATTCCTAATGTAAAGTTATCCCTTTTATTTGTCTGTTATGGGACTTAATCTACTCTCCTTAACTATTCTTAATTTTTATCCTCCTAATTTAAAAGAATGATTGACATTAAAATGTTTGGAGCTGATTTTGTGCAATGACTGTCACGAGGGACTGACTTTGGAATTTACTACTGAAGTTTTATACCAAAAGCTGTCCATTTGGCAGTGCTGTATAGTTGGGGAAGAGATCACGTATCCCATGTAAAGCTGCATGCAAAGTGTACAGGATTTTGGATGTCATTTCTGTCTAAGCTCCTGATGTCCTTAGTTAATAGTATGTCATGCATGTTTGCACAAATATGTGTATATTCTATGTATATATTCTTGCTGAAGTACAATTGCATTTGGTGTGTGGTCTGCAGAGATGAACTGTAGAAGTCTGGCATCAGTGCAAGCTGTAAAAGCCTCATGTCATTGGACAGTCAACTACACAGTCCTCCTTGACACTGAAGCATAGAATCCATAATAACTTTCTCAAAAGAAATCTGAAGACATTTCCAGAATTCAGCACAGGCAATTTACAGTATTTGAACAAGAGGAAGGTCAGACAGACCAGACTTGGCACTGCTGGGAACTGACAGATGTTTTTGAGGGGAAAAAAAAAAAAAAAAAAAAAAAAAGGAAAAGGTCACTTAAAAAAAGCTGATTCCCGTTTCTTTACTACACTGGTAATAAAATGAAGTTTCAGAAACAGTCACAAAAAAGAACAGAGAATTTCCCAAGATTTGTTACCCATCTTTGTTCCTGTTCATAAATACACATTATGTAACAGAAGGGAGACCTTTACTTATCCTTAGCCAGCAACCGAGTAGGAGACTGTAAATGCAGAGAAAAAGCACAAGAAACCTGCAAAACCCAGCCAGTAGAGGAAGTAACTTAAATTCACAGAGACCATTGTTGTAATCTTTCCATGTTATACCAAATCTGTTTACCTACATCACATTTGCACTCATGTAACACAGCTGGGCTGTCTTCCAGCCCACTTGGGCTTTCTGGAACTACTAACTTTCCTGGTTTAATAGTAACTCCATAGTTTACTCGTGTTTTCCTTTCATCAGGAACTGAACTGGAAGTGCTGAACTGAAAGGATAAAAAGAGGGCAGTAAGCATGTGGACACAACAGGGAGTGGGAGCTGAAGCACAGGTTAACAGTGGAGGTTAACAGTGAATTGTTAACAGGAAAAAAAGATGTTCCACACAACATAAATGAGATCTATGCTGCTTCCTCCAACTAGCCATGAGCTTCTGGTTTTTTCCCCAGGATTGTACAGAACTGAGCAAGACGAGAGACCTGTTGACATATATAACAGTCCATGTTTTAAGGCAGAATCATTAATCCATATGGATCCTAATGGATGCCTCTGAACAGCTCTTTCTGATGATGGCTGAAAAACCTCCTGAGAATTATATTCCAGCCTTTCATGATACATACCCCCATACACCTTCCTAATATACTACATTTCCCTAATGTCTAGCCAAATGTTCTGTTACTGTAGTTGAACCTCACCATTTCTATCCTAGTAACAGTATGTATGTATATATATATATATATATATGTATGTATGTGTGTGTGTGTGTATGTATACATATATAAACACAATTACTTCTAACTTTGAAGCAGCTCTTTATGCATTTGATGACTAGTATGTCTCCCACCAGTCTTCCTTTCTGAGTAAGCAACTCCAGAGTGCCATTTTATTCCATCTTTCCTCATAGATTATATATTCTAAATTCTATTTACTGATCCTCTTCTCTGATTTACCTTCAATGTGTCTCCATCCTTCTAAAGCCATACTGCTTCAACTAGACATAGTGCTACAGATAATACTTTGCTAATGTCAAGTGGAAAACCTTTATGCATCTTGCAAGCTGAGCTCTTTGTTTATATGATTCAGGATTTGTCATTTACAGAGAAGAAGCACTGTTGACAAATTTTCATTTTTCCACACACTCAATTCTTTTTCTGTCATTTAAGCACTTCTCCTGCAACAGACTACTTAATTTAAAAATCACATCCTATTTTTTGTCAAATCATTTCTTCAAATTTTCAAGACAGTTTTGAATTCTATTTCCTTTAATTTACTCAGAAATATTATCCAAGACATGCTCACGAAGCACCTGATTCTTCCACATTAACCATCCTCTACTAGAATAATCTACATTGTGTTTTCCTCTTTTTCTTATCTGATTAGCATGAAAAGCCTCAGTAAAATCACAAACATCTAAAACCTACTTCTTCCCCCATGCTCACAAGGCAGTTACACAAAGTCTTAGACAGGAAATAAATCTGTTTGGAAATAGTTTCATAGCTTATTATGACTTTGGGCTGATGAGTCAGTCTTCATTTCTAATTTTCTACTTTCCCTTGGAAAAGAGGGGAGGGGGAAAAGAAAGGAGAAAGAAAGAAAAAGGATCTAGCAGTTGGTACAAGTATCTTCAGCTCAGAAGAACTTTGTAGATTAAGTCACTATAGTCAGCAGTATACAAGGGGATGCTGAGAGAGGGAAAAAAAAGAATTAAATGTAACACTGAAAGGTCTGCCTGGAAGGTAATAGACTTCACAGGTAAGCAGTATATACCTACTGTTCAAAAGAAAATAATAGAAAGCATCATTAAAAGTGAATGAAAATTGTTAGAACAACGTGAAAAATGCTTCTAAAATGTAATTGAGAAGTGAATTTAACAATTGGAGGACATCCTGTCATTTCCAGGAAAAGAGAAAAGCCATTTTTATCTTGTATACATATTCCTGGCAAGAAACAATAAAATCATATTGCCAAACTTTTTTTTTTTTTTTCATTCAAATAGCCTGAAAATTCCAAGTGGACACTCAAAGAAAAAAAAAAATTAAGTTCCTTTCTTAAACAAGAAAATTATTGCCCCATTATGCCTGTCCAGAAAAGTTGTTACTATAATGGGATGAACAGAATCTCTTTCAGCTATCTATACAAGTGCTTCAGTCATTGCAGCTAAGGATGCTGATGAGAGAGGGTAGGCATTTTTCACACAGACAACCCTCCTGTGGCTTCTTATTGCTTCAACAATGCAATATTTCTGTTTTCATGCATTAGACCTCATTATATCCTTGAAGTTAATCAATTAAAAGATCAGCTAATGTATGGATAAAATCAGTGAAGCTGGTGAGGACCTCAGGAGGTCATCTACTCCAATCCTCTGCTCAAGGCAGGGACAGTTTTGAAATCAGATCAAGTTGCTCAGGACCTTGTCCAGTCAAGTTCTGAGAATTTTTGGCTTATATTATTATGCTAGTAGTTATTCACCATGAAAGCCTTTCTTGAGAAATATTGTTGTGATTTGTCATGTCAGTTGGCTTCACCATGCATACCACATGTGGTACAACCTTGGTCCTCTCACACTATGTGGGGTCAAAGTCATTGACTGTAGCATCAGCAGCCTATTTAACATATACTTTTCATACTGAATTCAAAAAGACATTCCTAAAAGAAGTGCTGTCACTGTATATGCCATGACCTGAAACATTAAAGTAGCAATCAATTTATTTGTGGTTTCTTCTCTTGTAATGTCTTCCTGCTTACACGGTCCCCTATAAAAACATTCCAAGCAGTATTAGACCTACAGCTTGTGGTACTATTTAGTGAAGGAAGAAGCCTCTGGGGGCCTAATACAGAAAAAGGAAGGCAGGATTTGGTATCAGCAAGCTATTTGAAAAGCTTCACTGTATTTCATAATGAGAAAGACTTTGCCTGCTCTACATCCACTCTGCACGGAGCTATGCAAAGTGCCCTCGGTAGGCACAGGCAAATTCTGGAGCAGCTCACTGCTGGAACAGAAAGTATGAATGACTCCATATGCTGATAAGGGTATGTGTAGGAGTGCAAAAGAATTGTATTTCACTTAGGGAAAGTCTACAGGCCTTCTTCAGTTTCAACCACCTGACGTCAACTAGTAGAAACAAGCCTAATACAGGTAGGTCTTCTAGTCATGGTACTGCTGGAGGAAAACGTGGGTAGAGAACTATTCACACAACCAAAATTTCCATTTACTTACCGAGCTCCAAGAAGTGGGAATCCCTTATAAATTGAGAGGAATGCTCCCACCTTTTCCCCCCATGTGTTAGTGCATGCAGGTTGGCATAAGACTCAGAGGTCTTGGATTTAATTCAATTTAATTCCCTGTTGTTTCCCATGTAAGAGGGAGAACCTCACTCATGAGAAAAACTTATAGCTTTTAATGTACATCTCTTTAAAAAGCCAAATAATGTACTTCATCTAATCTTACCACTCTTTTCAGCCAAGTTGGTTTACCCACTGCAGACTCAAAGAAAAATAATTCTCAAAATAAAATAAAATTTTAAAATAAAATTTCACAACTAATTTCAACACTCAAAATCACAACTTTAATGTAGACTCCTCTGAGAAAGAATCTTATTCTTAACATATTTCACACTGTTTGATTTTGTTACCACTTTACATGTTTAAAAACAAACACCTTGAAAACAGAACATGATCTACCACTAAGTAAATAATGTTTCCTGGCAGAAAAAGTAAAGTGTTAGAAGTGTTTCCTGGCAGAAAATGAAGAGTTGCAGCCTGCTTCAGCTACTCCAGTCCCCACTTGCAGTCATGCTAAATCTTCTTTTTATACTCCAAAATCAGTATGTTATCACTACTGAACATCTCTGCCATTTCTGAAACCAAAAATACATCTATGCTATGCAAGGAAGCATCCAGCAAGGCTTACCATGGCCCAGCTTCCCTTACCCAGTAAAATGAACTAACTGCCCAATCCTGCTTCCAGCCACTCATGTCTGCAGTTTTGCTCTTACCCTTCCCAGGAGGCCAGTTAGATGTATCAGGACCCTTGAACTGAGTTCTCTCTCTCTTTGCCAATGTTTACTGACTAATAAAATACCTCTTCTTACCACAGTCACAGCATAATCCTTACCAGTGTTGCAATCATGTTACTCCTTAGTTTGCATTTCCAGAAAGAGACTGTATAGAGGCTTTCTTCAGGCTTATGGCTCCCTCCATACCACAGAGCATGGGGAAGAATAGAGGAGAATTTCTTTCCATTTAGAAGGGACTACCATTGATCAAAGCTCATTGGGTGAGCGGTACAGTCGTGGTGCCATGTTTTCACGTACCAATGATTCCCTTCCTGAAACAGCACCACTGGCATTTTCTGTAATATCCAACTGTTATTTCAAGATAGCAGATGGACACTCCACTCCCCACCTTACCCCATAAGGAACTCCAGTTTTTGTTACCAAGCACTGGTTCACAGTAAATGCTGCAGACAATCATACACAGACACAAGAACTACCAAAGCTTAGGTCAAGGTGACAGTTATGGTCCTGTTATATGCCTTGAGGCAAGCTCCAAAGCAATTAATGTTTTCAAAAAGATTTTGTATAATTACACCAGGCAGTCTTGTTTGGCCCCAACTTATGCCATCTACTATCAAAGTAATGTTATGTGACTTTCAGCAAAGAAATCGAGGACCATTCCTGAAGCTTTCCTAGAAATGTCCCAGCATTGCCTGCCATTCAAGTACATATTTTTCAACATTAGTGTAACCTACCTAAAGGAGTAAGATGGAAATTAAGCATCAGTCATAAGACCACCCGAAGTTTTAGTTTTTCTGAGTCTGACCTGCTCAGGTAGAACGCAGGCATAGGCAGAAAGTCTGACCATTTGGACAAACCCAGGTGAAGGAAAATGCTTGTGGGGATCAGCTAAGGAATGGAAAAATCCTTGAAAACTGCTCTGAAAGGAAGGGTTAAGATAAAGATAAAATGTTTGGTTAAGATAAAGATAAAACGTTTAAGGATTATACGCATTTTAGCTGCAGAAGGTGGAGAAAAGGAATATAGAAAGACCTAAAGGCTTAATGCTACACACAGAATCTGGCACCTCAGAAGTGATTTGAACATCCTGAAAGTAGTGAATACTACAACTAAGGAAATGCTACTTTGCAAATACCTCACATGAGAAAAACTCATTAATAACCTTATGAGACCAAACACATCCTAACTACAAAAAAAATAACTCTCCTGTACATTCCAGTCACTCAGATCTCATCAAAAAGGAAACCTTCAATAGTTTAACAAAAGCATGAATACTGAATGAGACAACTTAATGACTCACCAAACATGCTGAGATCCCAGAGAGAAGAGCATGTCCCTGAAGGAAACACCTGGACAGATCAAAGGCTTTTTACCTTGTTTAGTTGTTTCAAGACTAGTATCTTCCCATAAGTAGACAAAAGTCTTATTAGTGGAAGACTAATTTTTACAAGAAATATTGGCTTGGTTATATTTGGTGAAGAAGAAAATTTATATACATATTATGGATAATCTCTCAGAGATAAACATATGCCAGGAAAACCTCTTTATTTTTCTTCACCATTAGAATGAATTACTTAATTTTAAAAGCAGAGAGTGTTGTGTTTTATACAGTGAAAAGTGAAAACAAATCCATCTCATTTTCTATATCTCAGAACTTATTTGCAAATCACTCTGTCTTCTCAGTTTAGCCTTGGTAATATTTAATTAATGCAGGAAGAAACAACTTGCAGCACACAATACAAATAAAGCAGATGCACAAAAATTTCTCTGACTTCATAGCATTCATTGCTCAAACGAAATTTAATTCAACACTGACTTACAGCTATGCCTAAATGTTGTTTATACTAAAGCTTACCACACTGCAAGTTTTTTGTTTGTTTTTTTGTTTGTTTGGTTTTTTTTTGTAATTAGATCCTGCTTATTTTGCTGTTTCTCACAAAAGAACCCTAATATTTTGGGTTTCCCTTCTGACAACATAAGGAGAAACCTGCTTCTGTCAGAGTAAAATTGTTTGGCATATCAGAAGAGCCCACACACTGCCTGTTTGGTCATAGCAACAAGTGTCACTTATAGAAAAAAATCCCTATTCTTACTCTCAACTTGCCCAATAAATGGCACAATAGATTTTCAGCATTTTGTCTCAGACACCTCTGCAAGCTGATGCTAATGTAGACTAATTATCCTCTTCAAATACCTCCCTGTCTCTCCCTTGCTCTTGATTTTACCCTCTAACTTGCTCTGAGAAGGAGTATAACCACTCAAAAGATCATTCCAAACTTGAAACTAGTTGTCTGACTTTGGACATTAGGAAGAAGTTTTACACCATGAGGGTGGTGAGACACTGGAACAAGTTGCCCAGGCAGGTGGTAGAAGTCCCATCCTGGAGGTTTTTAAGGCCAGGTTGAATGTGGCTCTGAGCAACCTGATTTAGTGTGAGGTGTCCCTGCCCATGGCAGGGGGGTTGGAACTAGATGATCCTTGAGGTCCCTTCCAACCCTAACAAGTCTATGATTCTATGATCTCTACTGTATACAGAGTTGAGAGGCACACATTCAAATGAGTGGGAGAAAGTTTGGAAATGAAACAACTTTTCTAATGAGTAGGAAACTATGTGCTATTGAACTGTATGATAAAAGAACTTTTCTGAAAAGGCCACTTTGAAATACACAGTCAGACTTCATATATACACTTGGCAACCAACTCCCCGAGCACTTGCTAGGCTTTGGGGAAAGATTTATCACAAAAATAGGAACTTACATGGTATTTAACAAGTTAAAATGTTCAGTCACAACACAGGTCACTGTTTAGTGCAGGACTTACTATGCTCATTTACAGTCCACATACTTTATCTAAAGACATCCAGTTTGTCAACATTGCCTTTATAGGAAAATTCAGTAAAGTTTAGCTTTTCCTGTATTAATAAACAGTCTGCCCAACTAGACTTATTCTTGTTATTGGCTTGCATGAAAACATTAATAACATCATTTTTTTCCCCTACTTGAAGTTCATATATTAGTCTTGAATACACTCATCATTCTTGTAGTGATCCTATGACCACAGAGCCACCATCATTAAAATGAGCTTCAAAATGGGTCTGCAAGGACCACAAGAAGATGAATACAAGATTTTGCATCACCAGATAAAATATAAGTAACTTTGTAGGAGACATTAAAGGTTAATCAATGTCTTAAATTGGCAGTGTACATTTCTGAGAAGAAGTGGCATGCTGCATCAGTGTTTTGTCAAGAGGAAAACAAATAGAAGGAAGGATGCTACTAAAACACACCTGAGACTAGGAGCCTGGATCCAGAACTATAGGTTTGGTATATATCCTAAACGTCAGCAGCCCTGGAATTTCCTTAAGAAACAGAATAAGGACGTAGAACTCTGACAAACTGTGCTTTGTGATCATATCTAGAATGTCCCCTGTGAAACTCTTAGAGGGAATACTATCAATGCCAGAAGCTTTTGATGTAGGACAACATTGGTTATGCTAAAATATAAAGAATAAACATCTGCTATGAGGACATGCTTCTAGTTTACCTCAAGACACACTCTTGCCCATTCTGATGGCCACCAATGAATTCTAGAGAGACCTTATGTCCAGGAGGTGACTTTGTTTAAGGTTAGGGAAGATTCTATGAGAAGCAAATACACATGAATAATATTTTAAGTGAGATTAAGCACACGAATACAATGCCTTCAGGAAGAAATTTCTAATGAAATAGTGATAGCAATAGTAGTGACATAAATCACTAGGAAATTTCAAAACTAAAGAACACTCTACCATCCAGGATGATTTTCTAATAAACAGTTCTCTGCACAGACAACTGTTCTAAAGTAAATTGCTGCTTCAGAAACAGGAGAGGAAAAGCTTGCTGCCCACATTGCACCTTGCCTTTCCTTTCAAAGGAACATATTAATAGAACATTGTACACCTTTCATTTCATCAAACCATTTGAGTAACATCTTTCATTTCATAAAACCATTTGAATAGCATTTTGAATAACTCCCAAAGTAGAATACTTCAGTGGCATTAAGGTGTTGAGAACATCTGTCATACTTCTCTCAAAGCCAAAATTAAATATGCAGGAACTGCTCTGTATGACATAGTGCCAAACGTAGTCATAGTATCTTCATGTCTTTTTTTTTCCCAGCCTAATATCCAAATTGAGTTCATGTGTGGTACTTTAAGATGCTCAGGAAAAACACAATGATCTATTATGTCACTGAACTCATGCTTTTTCCCCGCAGAAGCAGAAGTAACTCTCACTTCCCAGCCCATTCTGTTTCTAATGCACGTTTAGCACAAGCTGAAAGCCAGCATGAGGTCACAAAGCCATTTCATCCATTACTCATGTCCAAATGAGGAAGAGTTAGCCTGGGAGTCCTAGATGAAAGGCAACAGACACCATGTCCACCAAGTGTCTGAACACGCTTCTCTGACAAATCTGTCTCTGCTTAGAGAAGAGATCCATGTAATTCAAAGACATATGTTAAATATGGGAGTGAAAGTATTTTACAGAAAGATTTTTATCCTGAGATTTTCTGAATTAGAATTGGTTTTGATATGACCAGCAAGGTACAAGGCCATCTTTATCAGAAACTTGCCAGTGGTCCAGTTCTGAAGCCTGAATCAAAGTCGGAGCTTGACAATCCTGTTTACTCCAAAGTTAAAATGTTTCTTCCCTCTGTTCATTTTCTTTTGTCCTAGGCAAATGGGCAGAAACTTCCCATGAATCCCACTGAAAGATGATTCACATTCATGTCCTTCTCTGCCATCCTCTGTGAGGGAAGGGATCCAGGACTGGAATTCAATATTTTGATCACTGAGCACTTGATATATTAGTTTTCAGTAGGGCCATTGAGGTCATCGGGCCACATAATCTGATCTGCTATATATCACAATCAATAGATTGGTGCTGACCAAGAAACTCAGTCCTGTAAGATGACCTTTAAAATAGATGCAGAGAACAGAACAAGTAAAGCATGGTCAGTACTACTTAGAATGGTGGTGGCAGAAGGCAGCTGCAGGGCCAAGAGAGGTTTGCAGGTGATGGTATCAGCAGAGAGATGTCAAGGAACCTTCACTCTCTCAGCTTCCTTTTTATTTCACCTCAAAACCATTTCCCAGTTCCTAGACTTCCTTCCATTTTTCCTCTTCTGCTGACCCTCTCTTTGCTACTGGTAAAAAAAAAAAAAAAAAAAAAAAAAAAAGTAGAAGCCTCCAGCTTTCTCTGCATAAGAACATTCAAAGTTGCCTACCCCCACTGAGAGGACTTTGGCTGACTGTCAGCCAGGATTTTCCCAGCGTATAAAGACCTGATTAATGTGAGATTTGAAAGTCAAGTATTATTCATACCTACATTTTCAAAACCAGTCTAAAAATACTAACAGAATTTGTTATTATGGTTCCATAGCATAAACATCCCCTGATTTCCCATAATTATAGCTAAGCCTCATGAAGAGAGGGTATAATCAGAATAATAAAACTGTTTCTTGAAGTATTCAGTCAGTAGGACTAAAATTACAGTTTTAAGCAGGATGTTTGTGCTTTCTGAAAATTCTAAACAGCAATTCTTTTAACAGAAATATGGCATGAAAGCCATTTTTACGTAGTAATATCAAGCCATTTTTATACTGGAAATAAGCATTTTCTGGAATGCAGAAAGAAGAGACATTGACTCATAGATTCATAGAATAATTAAGGTTGGAAGAGACCTTAAAGATAATCTAGTTCCAATTACCCTGCCCTGGGGAGGGACACCTTCCACTAAAGCGGATTGCTCAAGGATTGGCCAGGTTTCTCAAGCTTGTTCCCTGTTAGCATCAGCAAAGACTGAACCTGACTTCAGGCAAAGCTGGTAGAAACTCTCTGACAGAAAGAAATCCATTGACTGAAGAAAGCTCCTCTCTAGCCTGTGCAGAAATGAATTTGTGCTTTATTGCATAAACTGGAAAAAGAAACATGTTTTGCAAAAATATTTGTACCCTTACTTGTGACCTCTCACATATAATTAACCACTGCCCTTATTTTTCAAAGGAAAAAATTTCGTATGGCAAGAATTAATTTGATGTTAAAGATAGGTTCTACCATATTGTCTCTAGCTGGGCTAGTTCTCATCTTTATTGAAACTATTTCACATTATTCCTGAAAAATCCACTTCAACATCATCCAGTGTAAAAGCAAAAATATCTATTAGATGTTCCTCCAAGAGTCTTGGATATGGAGATTATGTTAAATCTCATCATCACTGATAACTTGCACAAATTAGGAAACTGCTCTCATACACTGCCAACTTCTTCCTTCCCCTCCACACAGGCATTTACACAAAGATTAGTCAGATTAGTCTGCCATTCACACATATCCTTCTACAAGTGAAAAAATAATCCTGCTATCCATATCCCACAAATACATGGAGGATCTTTGTGTTGGTGAAATTGTGAAGACCAAGAAATGGCAAGGCTGATAGAAAACAAACATCATAGATAGTAGGGAAAAGCTAGAGCTTAAAGTGCCCTTCTGGGAGAAACAATGAACTTTAAAAATCCAGAAAAGTGAGTTATAGACATTAGGAAAACTTAGTCCAGCTGGAGAAAATAAGGCAACTCAATACTCCAGAGTTAACTAGGGTGGTAAAGTTCATCTTCACATATGCAGCAGATTGGTTTGATCGGAATTTAAATACCAGCTACAGTTCTCTCTTTTATCTGAACCCTTTAGAAACTCTTGGAGATCTAAGAACATTGAAAGCTTGGGGACACTTTAGGTGCACAAATAAAAGACTAAGCACCTACAATCCCAACCAGATTCATCAGGTTAACAGATCCTCCAAAACCCTGCCCTTATGCCTGGTACAGCTAATATTTCTTTCCAGGATCTGCTTGTTTGAAGCCTATTTCTAAGCTAAAACCACAACCCTGATCCTCACCCTGACCCTCTCTCTCAATTCAATATAATCTTTCCTGGCTATAGAAGCTCTCTCTCTTGCTGTGTTAACATAAATATTTCATGATGAAACAGCAAACCTCCTTCATAGACTTTGTTTGCTGCAGCTGACTGAGGTGCAATATACTGCTAAAGCTACCTTGAGTTTTGGGACAGGAATTAGCATTTGAGAAAGCAGTGAGAGCCATTTGCTTTAAGAGATCCCAGTTTTACTTTCATCTTCACAGATGTTACAATATTCAATAACCAGTTTTGCTCTCCCAGCCCTACTTTCTCAAATGCTGTCCCTGAACTCTGTAAATACACACGAGATATTTCAGCATATCCAAGAAATAATCACAAAGTATTTGTTCATAGGTGCTTGGGATCTCACTCTGTGTGACAATACGGAGCAGTAAAACATCTTCTCTGGGCCTGGGTTTCTTCAACCATCTCTCTGACTTGAGTGATAACTCATTCATCTTCATAACCAGAGATTAAGCACTTCAGTCATTATCAGGCCTAAATAAAATATTTTCTGAAGCAGTCAGTCAGCCCTTTGTTACTGTAGTTTGCAACAGTAAACTTTTCTCACCATTTCCATCTGCCTCAAACACTAAACCCAACCAAGACACTATTCCTAGGTCTAACATAAGTATCCCAGCTGGCCTTTGAACTTAGTGCAAACCATTCTTTCCCATTGGTACAAGTTCAAAGCCTGTTTTTATAAGAAGCACAGCCTTCCTCCTCATGTCAGCAAGACAGACTTGAGGGGGAACAGCTATACCAGTATGAATTGGGTAGGGTCTTGTAGCAACATGTGTAATAGCAGCAGATCCAAGTTTCAAGGATGCACTTTGCAGCTAGCTCATACACTGACATCAATCTTAACTTTAGATGAATGATACAAGTGTCCTTCTGTTCACAGAACGATGGAGAAATAAATGCTGTTCAGAATTTGCATGAAAATAGTTTCAGTTCCTCAAAACTGCTTGCATTGCTGATTACATTTTTCCAATATTATTTGCTGAGCCAAGCTTTTTCACTGCATTTAAAGAAAATGATTGAATGAAGGAACACGCATGCCAGAAAACTTCCTGTCATGTCATTCGTGGAAAAAAAAAAAAAAAGAAAAGAAAAAACAAGCAAAACCAAACCCAAACCAACAAACCAACCACAAAACCAGCATAATTTCCAAGAGCTTTTTTTTTTTTTTTTAAAGGGATTTTGCATTGCTTTTTAATTTCTTTACTAGTCAGTTGTATAAATCTCTCCTGATGTGTTTCAGGAGTTACACTATAAAATATCCTGTTAATATTTTCTGCTCTCACTAAGTTTAGCTGCCAGGAAGTTAACTCTCAGTATGTCAAAATAAGTAAAATAAATTTAAGTATTATTAATATAAAGTACAATTGTACAATACAATATTACTATAATATGACTATGTTTGTGTTAATGCAGTACTAAAATAACTATTTATCTTCCATATTAATACATTTGATAACATTATAAATAATACAGTATTTCAAGAAAGATGGAGACAAGCTTTTTAGTAGGGCATGTAGAAACAAGTATTACTTTAATACTATAAAGTACAATTGTACAATACAATATTACTATAATATGACTACGTTTGTATTAATGCAGTACTATAATAATTATCTTCTATAATGATACATTTGATAACATTATAAATAATAAAGTACTTCTAGAAAGATGGAGACAAGCTTTTTAGTAGGGTATGTAGCAATAAAACAAAGGGTAATGGTTTTAAACTAAAAGAGGGCAGATTTAGGCAAGATATAAGGACAGAATTTTTTTACAATGAGAGTAGTGAAACACTGAAAACAAGTTGTCCAGAGAGATGGTAGAAGATCCATCCATAGGTGACCCTGTTCATTGCACGGGGGTTGGACTAGATGATCATTAAAGGCCTCTTCCAACCCAAACCATTCTATGATTCTGTTTTTTCCCCTCAGGTTTTCCTCAGGGTTTGTTCACTGCTTACACTAATGCAAAGCCTTGCAGGGCTTGACTTTCTGCATCCTTTCTGTTGTCCTGCTTGGGTCTGAATTTATCCTGGGCATCTTGCTGTCAATGAGTAACAGAAGCATGCAACTTCTTTTCAGATAAACAGAAACACAACCATCCTCCACCTATCCCTGTTTGCATGCATGAGAGTGTATAAATGAGATTAGGAAGAAACTTGATTTAATTAAGAGAAAAAAATAGAATAAACTTCTTATCATGGGATGCTTTGCATGCAGGTCCCTTTTCCTGCCAATATAGCCTATTTTTTTGACTGTGAATACTGTTAATAACAATAGAATGCAGACCAAACATTTTTATTAGATTATTCATTGACACAATATTGTCATAAAATGAAATCATGCAAATTATATTCATCTAGCTAAAAATGTTAAATCACCTACCCTTGAAAAACACAACATTCAATATGGGAAGAGGAGTGTGGTATTTTCAGCTTTTGGACTGCCAAGGGTTCCCCATTCATGAACCATCGCCCCTCTGTTGCCATTAATGAGGAAAAGCACATCTAGGAAGGGGCTGGGTCTTCTCCCATTATGACCAATGCAGATGACCTGCAAGAAAATCCCTATAGTCTATGGCAAGTGGTCCTGAGAAGATAAAGGGGTGTTGCTCAGAAGGTGGTGGCATAGGGTGAACTGGAGAATAGTAGGACAAGGGAGGAACACAGGACAGTTTGGATTTATAATCTTTAGGAATAACTACCCATATGTGATGCTCTGATTGAGTCATCTTATTAATGGTCCACTGCACACCAGTGACCTGTGACCAGAAAGGTGTTCAGATATATCAAGTACTTCACCAAGAAGCCACTTCTCCAAGATACACCCCTGTCTTCCCTAACTGGAGCCTTTATTTTGAGACAAGGAGGTGGTATTTTTGGACAACGTGAGGCAAAAGGGAAAATTAACAGTATACACATCAGGATTAAAGCGTATGTAAACCAAAAAGAGCTGCACTAATCTTGAGGTCTCGGATTTCCTGGGCAACCAAGAACTCTTGGAGAGCTGTCTATATTGCTGTGTACATAGCAGCTGAAGGCTTTTTGGCTGCTTGCCTGAGATTGGAAAGTTCACTGCCAGGCAGTAAAATGGTCACAGATTTCAGCACCATGCAGTTCTCATAGCGAAGGCAATTCCGACTTCCCCTGCCAAAACCTATTCACCACTATACTAACCTATTAAACAGTAACCCCAGAACTTATCAACACTACAAAAGTAACACTAGAAGGGGGAAAACTCAGCTTGATTACAAAACACACCTTCCACATTGCAGGCCAAGGAAGCAGAGAACATTTATGTTGCCAAGGTAGCTCATTTTATACACTGGACTTCCCAAGTTGCCAAAGAACAAACACAAAGCACACAGAGAGGTGCCTATCTCAGAGGAGCACCATGTGAAATTCTGCTCATGAAATTGCCATTTCTCACTCTTTTATACACATACTCTGTCTGCAAGGTTAGGCCAGCAGAATATTTTGACACAAATTTAACAGGAAATTCTTGTTTTAAAAAAAACCCTACTACAGCTTGTGCATTGAAAATCTTAGCAGGAAATGTAACATAATAGCAGTAAAATCAGTAATACTCTGGTCAGGGCAAAACCAAAACAGAAGAAACATCTTAGAGGTAGTTTAAGGTGCTACACCTGCCAAAGTTCCCACATCAGTTTTCATAGGTTTCTACTCATATTTTCCTTTAAAAGTTGTTGTTTTCTTTCACTGTAAATGAAGCTACACTGTCATCAGAGGAAACAAACCAGACAGAGTACTTTCTCTGTAGTCAGATTGGGGAAAAAAATTACACATAGAGTTTGGCTCTGTAATTTCTCCCATTTAGCTTGTCGTAAAAACAGGTAAGGCAAAGTTTTGTTGTTCCTTGTGGTTGCTGAGCTGATAAAGATTTGTCTCTACTTGGGAATTTGATAACCCTTACAGCAAATGGCTTTACCTACAACCTGGTTTATCTAAATTGTCCAACATGCCTGAAAACGTACTTTGAATTTTTTATACTTCCAAAATGTGGTCAAAATTCAGCCTCTGTATTGTGTTTTGCACTTAATGGGACTATTTCATCATAATTAAGCAAAAATTATTTACTCTGAGTCTAATTCTGAACAGGAAAAAAAAGAAATCCAAGTTTAAATGAAACCAGGTCTCACAGCTGCAAGGAGGAGATCTGTCCCTCTGCACTCACCAGCCATTCAGAAATGACAGGTAAGGGGAATCACCCAGAACTGCCTAAAGTATGCTCATGCTTCACACCATTGCCCTAATGAGCTCTGGTCTCCAGTACAGCAAAGGAGGAAACACACTGCCTTATTTTACTCCCTCCTTGTACTGAGACTAGACTAAGCCACATGTCATCCACAGAGGGCAGCTACCTCCTAAGGCTGCAGAACTCAGGGACATGAGGAATTAATTGCCTGCCTGGCATCTGTGTGCCAGATGAGGGGGAAAAACAATGCCTTAACTCCCCTATAGGCTTTATCCCATTACAACTCACAAGTATTGCTAGCTTATGAATTGATCTGCCTCCAATGCCAGCACAAACTTCAATTGCCAGACTTTCTTATGGGACATAGAAAGGATTTTCTCATATGGGAGAATTTTCAAACTGCAGTGTAAACATCCCAGCAGTATGAACCTCTGGTTACATTTCCATCTCTCAGAGCTCTAGAAGTTTCTAATGCATCTGGCAAACAAACAAACATGCAAATCAATTGTAAAAGCAAAAAACCTTCCAGAGCTACAAGACCTACTTCTGTGTTTTCATTAAACTAAATCTTCTTAAAATATAACACCTAGGTGCTAAGACACTGAAAAAATATTTTTTAAAGTTTAATAAAATCATAGTAATTGCCTCCAAATGAAAACTAAGGATTGATATATGGGGTGGAGATGGTGCTGGGTATTCCAATACATGAGCGTCCTTAATGCAAGGAAATTCCCTCCAAATTCCCTGCAGAACTGTTTCCTGTAGTAGTATGTTTATAGGTCTGTCCTTTCAGCAGTGTATCTGATGAAGACAAAACCTTGTTAAAGACTAACACAGCCCCACTAGGAAGACATTGAGAGGGTTGCTGCACCAATCAGCACTGATTCATCTTAGCCTTGACCAGTATCTGATAATCTACAAATAACCTAATCACTTTCACTCTTATTGTATTTGTCCAGATCAAACACAGGAAACCAAAACTTGATAAAACAAATCCTTTAAAAAAATCCCACCTTCTTTAGACCTGCAAGTGATAACCTCAGCACTGCAAACAAACATCACAGAATTTTGGGGGCACACAAAAGTATTTGTAATTTTGATTTTGTTCATTACTGGAGACTAGATCCTCCAGTGTAGTTGAGAACTCTGTCTTATGAATTCCATTGCTTTCTCTAAACTCTTGTCTCACCCTTCATGACCTCTGCTTATCCCTTCGCCCCGCTTTTTACTTTGCCCTCAGTGAATAAAAATGAAACACTTGTAAAAAAACTAGCCTGTTCACCCACCCATATACTAAGTTCTTGCCATTATCTGTATTCCTATGAGGCAAATACGGTCTATTTTCAGCAGCTCTGACCTTTTGTATACCTTCCTTCCATCCCTCGTTCCTTTTCCTTTAGGCACACCCTGATAGCCAGTTCCTATCCTCGACCTCTAAGTGTTGTTATCTGGCCTCATAGTTTTCCCCAACAACTTAGAAAGGTAACAGAAGTTTGTTGACAAGCTGCAATCTAATGTACATAAAACTGATAAGGGAGTTAATGTATAATGGAAAAAGGAAATAAGTTAAAAGGCAAGCTCCTAATAAAGTCCCCTAAGAATGTGCCATGCTAGAGTGCCAACGAACTGTAATGCAAACCAGGGGCAAAACTATTCAACAGGGCTATAAAAAACTCCTGTAAAATAAGAGCTGCAATCCAACTGTTTACATTTATCCAGTCATTCTTAACTTTTAATCTAAATAAGTCCTCTATTTTTCCTCTATGTCCTTTTCAGAGATTTCAACCACTTCCTCAACTAACCTCCTGTAAACACTCCGACACATCAGTCATACAACATTAGATGTAACAGAAAGTGTTTGCTTCCACACTACAATCTGGCAGCTTCAATAAAGCTAACTAGAAGAATTACATTGACCAATGGATTTCTGCCTCTGACAACAAACAGAAGAAACTCTAAGCAGTTCACCAAATGGCTTGTTTAGGCTCAAAAGTAATGAACAGGCTATTGTGAAAGGAATAATGAAGTTCAGATGTCTGTTGCAAAGTGTTCCCAAAAAAATCCAAAAAGAATATTACTACATTTGTAACCTCAATAAAGCTTGTAATTCCTCTTTGTCATCCCCTAAAGCTATGACTTTTGTCTACCCAAAACTAAATTAAGAGACTTGGAGACCATCTTCTCTTCAAGTCTTCAGGTTCAGCCTACAGCTAAATCACAGCAGTTCCTTCTGTCTAAGACACTTCCTACCCCAGCCAGCCAGCCAAAAATTCTATTGATGTTCTCATCATATCAAGTATTGCAACATCCTTTTCGTGGAAGTTATTAAGCAGTCTTTTCCTGCTCCAATCCACCTAGAAAGCAACTGAAAAGATCAGCACTCTCATCTTTTCTCCATCACATCCTTCCGTGGTTGGGCTCTCCATGAAACTGCAGCTCTTTATCTTACCTTTCAAGGCCTTTCCTATTCCTGCCTATCTATCCATCTGTACAGAAAGATTAATTCCCAGTGCTGGTCAGCTTATTCGTCACCAGTGCTCATCTTGGGAAGGCACTTCTTGCTAAGATTCACACTTGTAAGAAGCTCTCATCAAACATAAAGTAAAAGCATACTGCTATCCTTTTCCAAGGATACACAATCCCTTTTTCCATGACACACAGATGAGAGTGGTGACCAAAACTGCCTATCTCCTTCCAACTCTTTGGAGCTTCCTGTTATTCCTTGCTTTACGCTCAGCACATACAATGCATTGGAGGGGGTGTGAGAAGGAAAGGGAGGATGTTGGAGGTAGGTATCATATGTTTACACAGTTCCAGTCACAATAGAAGTTTCCATCCACAAGTGCAGTTCCTAGACACCAGGATAATAAATAAACAGTAACAGCATGTCCAGCAGAGGCAGGCTTCTTGAGCCAGGCTCTCCAGAACAGTGCAGATTTCACTTAAAACTGCTAGCTGCTTTCCTAGATCTGTTTCCATGAAGAGGCTGTTTCCAGCACTGAGCCCTGCTCCTGGAATTGCACAGAAGCAGTCGAAACTCTGATAAAGCTCCCCGGGTATCTGGGGACTTTGAGCAGATCACTAATGCACTGACTGCTGGCGGTGTTGAGTGAGTGTCAGAAGCTTCAGCACTTTCAGTGAGGAGGGGAAAGCATACTGGCCGCCCCACAAAGTGATTCACAGCTTCCCAGGAAGCACTTTTCAATTAGGATGACTACATTCCCTGCCTTGTACACTCTCTGCTGACAGGATGCAAGTTCAAAGGGTCAGTGGTCCTCCAGCAGATGCTGGAGGAAGGCAACTGCAGAGCAGACTTCAGCTACACCACCAAAACGGAGGAAGCGCAGTGCCAATGCATCACATAGCAACAGGGGGAGCATCACCTGATGGTTTTGTAACTCTGTGAACATCGTCAAGGTTAAAGAAAAAGTTCAGCTATCTGCTGGAGGAAAGTAATATAAAAGTCTCTGCACTTAGGAGAGGGTCCTGCTGGGGTTCATTGCTTCTCTTCCAACTGTGAAGGCTGAACACTGGTGAGAAATACTGGAGGGACAGCAGAGAACTGGAGAAAATTCAGACACCACCCATTTCACTCAGGAAGTGTCAGTGCCTGACACAGAGCAGCACTAAGCTGACTAGTTTGGGTCCATCTGGAAACAGAAGAAACCACACAATTCTAGAAACTGTCAGGGGCTTCTGGAGTTCACCCAGTCCAACCTCCTGATCACAGCAGGGCTAGCTTTAAAATAGCACCCACAGATCTCAGGGAGCTCTTGTCTGTGCTGACCTCAGACAGCTCATGGCTGAGCTGAAGTCAAGTGTTTGAAGTAATAGAAACAGAAGATAGCTTAAACCACACTGTACACACCACATGAATGTCCATAGTGCCATAATCAAAGGGACTGGGGATACCTCCACCACATACACACATTTGTTCCTCTGCTCTTCTGTTTTCTTCAGCCAGATGCAATTCACTATGTGCTAGAAAGCCAAGTATTCTCTTCATCTGCGTGCAAGAATAAAAAGACAAAGAGCCAAGAGTCATCTGCACAATGAAGACATTGTGTCACAGACTTCTTCATTTTTCTGTGCTGCTCAGAAAGGAACTGGGGGCAGGGAGAACATTACAGCCCTCAATATGGGCAGCCTTTGGGTTGACATTCAAGTACAAACCAGCTTTGCTCTGTTAGACTTTCTGCCACGAGAACGGATGACAGAAGTCAATTTGAATACACTCTGACCTAGATTTTTCAGAAGCCCATAAAGAAGAAAGTTGTCCTCATCCACTTTCACAGATATGCACTGATGCACTTAGGATTCTATGTGTTGAAAAATGAAATAAAATATTTTTTTTAAAAATCAACATATACAGACAGTAGGTTGAGAGTTGGATTTTGGATGAGGATGGAAATTATCTGGTTAGGGAATGGGAGCAGAAGCTTTTTTTTTTTTTTTTCTCCAAAAAACAGTCTGGGAATTTACACCTTGCATCACTGTTTGAGGATCAGCAGAAATATTCTAAGCAGATCCAAGTCAGTTAATTTCCTGGTTCTGCTGCTATGCTTGTTACTAGCTGGTGCCAACTGATGTTTGGGCAAGGAGTCACCTCACACTTTCAGGAATATGACATTTTTCCTTGTCAATATTTCTATGGGAATTTTCTGCTGCATATCTTAGGAAGTTACCTGCCAGGCCTGGATCTCATGCTACATACCATCAAAGACCTGTTGCTGTCTTATGATGATTTATGTAAGAACACATTAGTGAGGAGCCCCAAAAAGCTATATTTCTTATAACACAAAGACTGAAAAGTATAACACTTTCTCCAATAAGTATTTAGTCAGAGCTTACAATATTTAGTGGAGGGGGCAAGTGAGATGATGGTGCTGATCTATTTCCTTCAACAATTTTTTTGTTTCCTAGTTTGTGTTTTTAATAAATAAGAGGAATGTTGCTAATTAAACTGAGTTGATAGGGAACACATCTCTAAGTTCCGAGTGAGAAAATGATTTTATGAGCATTCAGAAATTCCTTACCATTACAGTGTACTTTCATTTTCCTTCTCGTTGGTGTCCATGTCATAATACCAAGTTATTTTATGCCATTTAGCAGCGAGAGATTGTAACCAACTGTTACAAGCTTCCTCCCCTGCCTCACTGGTGATCCAGCAACTCACCTTAAGCCATTGTCCTCCTCCTCCATAAACCACACCCTATAGCCCTGTTGTTCCAACCTCCTTTGCTTCTGTACCATGCTCAGTTCTACTCTCTGTCTCTCTGTTCATGATTTCCCTCAGCTTCACATCCTCCATGGCTCAGCTGGTTACCAAATCAAAACAATTCATCAGGATTTTGTCTCACTCCTCCCTAAAGAAAATGGTAGCATCTAAAGCTACTCAATCTTCTTTCACAGAAGCTTGCTTTTTTGTTTGTCTGATTTTTTTTTTTTT